>NC_142478.1:68203344-68508969 GCF_049115385.1 Moschus berezovskii
TGCAGAGCAAGCAGGGGCTACTCTCCAGTTGTGGTGGGGGGTGCTTTTCATTGTGGTGGCTTCTTGTGTTGCCCAGCACAGGGGCTCGGGCTCCAGAGGTTGTGGCACGTGGGCTCAGTAGCTGTGGCTCCTGGCTCCAGAGCACAGGCTCAAGAGTTGTGGTGCATGGGCTTAGTTGCCCTGCAGCATGTGGGGTCTTCCTGGATCAGGGATTGAACCCATGTCCCCTACATGGGCAGGCGGATTCTTAACCATTGTGCCGCCAGGGAAGCTTGACATTTTATTTCTGAATAGCCAGTGTTCTTTACATATTATGACTACTAGACTTTTAACAGACATGACTTGCAAATATTTTCTTTCATTCTGAAGGTTGTATTATATTTTCCTTGATGGTGTTCTTTGAAACATAAAGGATTTTAATTTTTATAAAGTCCTATTTATTTTTCCTTTTGTTTGTGCTTTTGCTATCATATTTAAGAGTTCATAGCCAAATCTAAGAATGAAGATTTGTCCCCCTTTATCTTCAGAAGCTGGTACAGTTTAGCCCTTACATTTAAGTATTTGATGCATTTGTAATTCAAAGTCTATTCTGTCTGATACTGTCATAGACACTCTTGCTCTCTTTTGGTTATTATCTGCGTTTTCTCATTGAGTTTTTAATTGCTTTTTCTATCCTTTAACTTTCAACCTGTCTGTGTCTTTGGATCTTAAGTGAGTCTCTTATAGACAGCATATAGTTGGATTATATGTTCTTCCCTATTTTGCCGATCTCTATTTTGGAGAGTTTAATCCTTTTACATTTAAAATAATTACTGAGAAAAGGCTTAGTATTTCTGCTATTCTGCTATTTGCTTTCTATATGCCCGAAGCATTTTTACCTCTCATTTCTTGCATTCCTATCCTTTTTGTGTGTTTAGCTGATTCCTTACAGTGAAATACTTAAATTACTTTCTTACTTCCTTTTGTGTATATTTCATAGCTATTTTGTGTTTACCATGGGGATTACCTTTAACATCCTAAGATGAAAACACTGTAACTTGAATTTATTTTTTTTTTAATAATTATTTTGCCCATTCTGGGTCTTAGTTACAGCATGCAAGATCTTTAGTTTCAGCATTCAAACTCTCAGTTGCAGCATGTGGGATCCAGTTTCCCAACCAGGGATCAAACCCAGACCCCCTGCATTGGGAGTGAGGGGTCTTAACCACTAGACCAATAGGGAAGTTCCAAACACCTAAATTGACTCTCAGTTCAGTTCAGTTCAGTCGCTCAGTCGTGTCCGACTCTCCGCGACCCCATGAATCACAGCACGCCAGGCCTCCCTATCCATCACCAACTCCCGGAGTTCACTCAAACTCATGTCTACAGAGTCGGTGATGCCATCCAGCCATCTCCTTCTCTGTCGTCCCCTTCTCCTCCCGCCCCCAACCTTTCCCAGCATCAGAGTCTTTTCCAGTGAGTCAACTCGTCGCATGAGGTGGCCAAAGTATTGCAGTTTCAGCTTTAGCATCAGTCCTTCCAATAAATTGACTCTAGACCAGGTTAATCTCAATAACATCCAAGTTCATGAAGCTAAAAGATCATCCCACCATCTCAATGCGAAAGAGACCTTCTCTAAGACACATTATAATGAAATTGTCGAAAATCAAAGGATTTTCTAAGGCAGGTGAGAAAAGATTTTAACCTACAAAGGAACCCTCATTCAGTTCAGTTCAGTTCAGTCGCTCAGTTCAGTTCAGTTCAGTCGCTCAGTCGTGTCCGACTCTCCGCGACCCCATGAATCGCAGCACGCCAGGCCTCCCTGTCCATCACCAACTCCCGGAGTACACTCAAACTCATGTCCACAGAGTCGGTGATGCCATCCAGCCATCTCATTCTCCGTCGTCCCCTTCTCCTCCTGCCCCCAATCCTTCCCAGCATCAGAGTCTTTTCCAGTGAGTCAACTCGTCGCAACCCTCATTAGATTATCAGATTTCTCAGCAGAAACCCTATAGGCCAGGAGAGAGTAAAATTACATATTCAACATGTTGAAAGAAAAAATATGCCAACCAAAAATACTCTATCATCAAAGTAATCCTTCAGATACGAAGGAGGAATATTTTTCTAGGCAGACAAAAGCTGAGGGAGTTCATCACCATTAGACCTGCCTTGAAAGAAATGTTGGATTCTTCAAGCTGAAATGAAAAGACAGTTAATCAGCAACATGAGAACGTATGAAAGTATACGACATACCGGTAAAGGTAAATATACAATCAGACTTCAGAAACTCTACATCTGTAATAGGAAGATGCATCAATCAAATTGTAAAGATCAAAGGAAGAATATCTAAAATACAGTTACTATGAAGCATCACTATGAACAAAGCTAGTGGAGGTGATGGAATTCCAGTTGAGCTATTTCAAATTCTAAAAGATGATGCTGTGAAAGTGCTGCACTCAACATGCCAGCAAATCTGGAAAACTGAGCGGTGGCCACAGGACTGCAAAAGATCAGTTTTTATTCCAATCCCAAACAAAGGCAATGCCAAAGAATGTTCAAACTACTGCACAACTGCACTCATCTCACACATTAGCAAAGTAATGCTCAAAATTCTCCAAGCCAGGCTTCAACAGTACGTGAACTGAGAACTTCCAGATGTTCAAACTTGATTTAGAAAAGGCAGAGGAACCAGAGATCAAATTGCCAACATCTATCTGTTGGATCATAGAAAAAGCAAGAGAATTCCAGAAAAACATCTACTTCTGCTTCACTGACTATGCTAAAGCCTTTGTGTGGATCACAACAAACTGGAAAATTCTGAAAGAGATGGGACTACCAGACCACCTGACCTACCTCCTGAGAAATCCATATGCAGGTCAGGAAACAACAGTTAGAACCGGACAGGGAACAACAGACTGGTTCTAAATTGGGAAAGGAGTACGTCAAGGCTGTATATTGTCATCACTCTCTTTATTTAACTTACATGCAGAGAACATCATTTGAAATGCCAGGCTGGATGAAGCACAAGCTGGAATTAAAATTACTGGAACCTGAGGTTATTGAGAAATACCAATATCCTCAGATATGCAGATGAAGAGGAACTGAAGAGTCTCCTGATGAAAGTGAAAAAGCTGACTTAAAACACAACATTCAAAAAAGGAAGATCGTGCAACCGGACCCATCACTTCATGGCAAATAGATGAGGAAACAATGGAAACACTGACAGACTTTATTTTTTCAGGCTCCAAAATCACTGCAGATGGTGACTGCACTCATGAAATTAAAAGATGCTTGCTCCTTGGAAGAAAAGCTATAACCAACTTAGCATATTAAAAAGCCAGAGACATTACTTTGCTGACAAAGGTCCATCTAGTCAAAGCTATGGTTTTTCCAGTAGTCATGTATGGATGTGAGAGTTGGATCATAAAGAAAGCTGAGCACTGAAGAATTGATGCTTTTGAACTGCACTGTTGGAAAAGACTCTTGAGAGTCCCTTGGACTGCAAGGAGATCAAACCAGTCAATCCTAAAGGAAATCAGTCCTGAATATTCGCACTGAAGCTCCAGTACTTTGACCACCTGATGCAAAGAATCAACTCATTGGAAAAGACCCTGATGCTGGGAAAGATTGAAGGCAGGAGGAGAAGGGGACGACAGAGGACGAGGTGGTTGGATGGCATCACCGACTTGATGGATATGAGTTTGAGCAAGCTCTGGGAGTTGGTGATGGACAGGGAAACCTGGTGTGCTGCAGTCCATGGGATCATAAAGAGTCAGACACGACGGAGCGACTGAACTGAACTGAAAAATACTATCAAGTATAAATTTTACTTATTCAGTAATTCCAAAGGATAAAGGAGCAGGGCAGTGACTACCGAGAACCCACAATTTCCGAGTGTTCGCTGTGCCCAGTCACCTTTTAATTATCACCACATCCCTGTAACTCAGAGATGTAGGTGAGCTGATTTGCCCTGTGTCACACAGCTAGGTGAGAGTCTTCTGGGACCAACAGTAGCTTTTACAAGGACACTCCTGCTGTACTTTAATTACTTCCACCATCAGACACATTCTTTTTATATTATTCTGTTTCCTTGGGTCAAAGAACCCAACTCCTGAATAAGTAGGAATTAGTAGCAGATCAAAAGCCAAAATCACTTCATCCTTTTACTTCCCCAAGTAACGCTTTTAGTCACTAAAGTATAGAATATAGAAAATTACAGATCAAGTGACCTTAGTGTTCACAGGTAAGCACTAATACATTTTAATGTACCATGATCATATTAAATTACTATGAAACATTTTCTTTCACATGCATTTAATAAATATGTTATTTATCAGAGTGCACATGGAGTGAGATACTTATTACTCTATTGTCAAACAATCCTAGTTTTTATTTCTTGGAAACTACCTCATTATTGAGTTTTTAGCATAGTATATTACATTCCTAAGCATTCTGTGATTCCTAAGCATTCCAAGCATTATGTGATCACTTGAAATTGCCTAAATTTTTTATTGTGTTAAAAACACTTACCATGAGATCTCACCTCTTAAACTTTTAAATGCACAATACGGTGTAGTTACATGTTGTACAGCAGATCTCTAGAACGTTTTCATTTGCTGAACTGGAAATTTATGCCTGTTTAACAACTTTTCATTTCCCCTACCCCTAGCTTCTGCCAATCATCATTCTCTCTGTGTGTATAAATTTGACTTTTTTTCTTGGGGGGGATCCTTTTTTCAGCTCTATTGTATTATCAACAAAATTGTGAGTTATTTATGCTATGATTGAAAAAACATTGACCAACTTAAACTGGTTTTGCCTCTTTATATACGTTGATTTCGGAGAAGGCAATGGCAACCTACCCCAGTACTCTTGCCTGGAAAATCCCATGGACGGAGGAGCCTGGTAGGCTGCAGTCCATGGGGTCGCTAAGAGTCGGACACGACTGAGCGACTTCACTTTCACTTTTCATTTTCATGCATTGGAGAAGGAAATGGCAACCCACTCCAGTATGCTTGCCTGGAGAATCCCAGAGACGGGGGAGCCTGGTGGGCTGCCGTCTATGGGGTCGCACAGAGTTGGACACGACTGAAGTGACTTAACCAGCTTAGGTTGATTTGAGCTTCCCAGGTGACTCTAGCAGTAAAGAACCTGCCTGCCAACGCAGGAAATTTAAGAGATGCAGGTTCAATCTGTGCGTGGGTCAGGAAGATCCCCTGGAGGAGGGCATGGCAACCCATTTCAGTATTCTTGCCTGAAGAATCCCATGGACAGAGAAGCCTGGATGGCTACAGTCCACAGGGTTTTAAGAGTCAGACACGACCGAAGTGACTTAGCACGGCACAGGTTGACTAATCAAACCTTGATTCATTGTACAGAGACAGACAGCACTGTGCACACATGCAAGACGGGGATCCGTGTCTCTGGAACAAATCAGATTCTTAGGGTTACAGAACCTAAAGAAATCTTGTCACCGCAGCCCTTTACAGAGGAAGGAGTACTTCAGGAAGGAAAAGCTGCCTTCTAGGCGCAGGAGTAGGTTATACGGTGTGATTCAAGACTAGCCAATCAGTTTCCAAATTTGAAACTCCCCTAAGTCCTTAAATTCCAACCCTGGATCAAGGAGACAGATTGCAGAGCCTTGCCTCCTGTCTCGTTCGGATCGACCTCACCTTAGCACTCTCTTCCTCAAAACCCAGTGCTATAGTACTGGCTTCTTTGCGCATCAGGCAGCCAGCCCTTGTTCAGCGACACGATTATTTGATATGCTGTGAAAGGACTTTCCCCATCAAGTTAACACACCTGTCACCTCACATATTTACCTTTTGAGTGGGGGAGGGGGTGAAAACATTTAAGTTCTTCTCGCTCAGCAAATGCCAATGAGCCGATTCAGTGTTATCAACTGGAGTGGAGTTTGACTATTTCAGATACTTCATGAAAGTGGAATCATGCAACGTCCGTCCTTCTGTGACTGGCTTATTTCACTTGGCACAATGGAGCCATCTCACTTCTGGGCCTGTATCCAAAAGAATCGAAACCGGGATCTCCAAGAGATACCTGCAACCCCATTTTTATGGCAGCATTAGCTATAAGAGCCACGGTGTGGAAACGACTTCATGTCCATTGACATATGAATGGATAAAGAAAATGTGGCATACATACAGAATGGAATTATTATTCAGCCCCAAAAGAAGAGGATGCCTTGCCATATGCAACAACTTAAATACATTTATTTTAAAAATAACAGCAGACTTCTGGTTGGGCCAAGACAGAGGAAGCCTCATACAACAACCTCTTATGCAGATTACAAGTGAAATTCAAGACAAGAGGACAAAGAAACATGCACTTGCAACTTTATGAAGTAAACACTAACAGGCAGATGAGGCCTGGAAGTCCAAAGCTGAATACCAGCCTGTTAGGGGATTATGGTATCTTTTTCCTGTCTCTTGTCTCCTAGCTTACCCAAAGCAGGTGATGTCCAACAGCAGCTTGAAAGTTAAAACTCTGGGATCCACCTCTTCTTTTCAGCCAGAAGAATGAAAAAGTGTGAGACTTACATAACGAGGAGTAAGGGAGTTCATCCCCATGTGTTTCTTTTCCTCCCTGGTTATGACATCTCCCCTGCAACCTCAGTGACGACAGAGGCACCTAAACCCTGAGAAATGACCTGCATCTCTGGGCAAAGAAAAAGGTAAAGAGGCTCCTGCATTCTGAAGAGCTGGGGCGTGAGGGTGGGGGTGGGGAATGCCCGTCATTTTCCTTTCTTCTCTCTTGCTGTTTCACCTGAAAGGTCAACCTGGCACGCGGAACTGCAAGACAGCCTGGAGGCTGAAACACTTTGAGGAACATGTAAGAGGAGCCCTTGAAGCCTGAGAATGTGGGTAGACTCCTGAAGAGGAGAGGGCTAGAGAAGGCCTGTGTATGAACCAACATAGGCCCTAGGCCTCCCCAAGCCTTCCACACAGCCGAACCAAAAAAGGCAAAACAGAAGTTTGGAGAACTGAACTACAGTTTGAACTGCCACTCAGCTCCCAGGTCAACACTTGATGGTACATTTGCCACGTGGACACAGCGTCCTGGAAACAGCACCCAGGCTGGAACAACGCAGAGGACAAGGCACAATCCATGCTGGAGCACAGATTCAAAGGCTTCTTCATAGAAACAGCAGAGAAAGTAACGATCTACAGAGGATTTTAATAGGAACCAGAGTCTTATAATAAGCAAACTGTCCAGGGTACCAACCAAAATCCCACAACAGAGCATACAAAGAACTAGAAAAATCTGACCAGTTCTCAAGGGGAAAAGGCAATCAACAGACTCAGCCCTGAGAAGGAATTAGCAGACAAAGCATCTGCTTCGTGGTTATAACCACGTGAGATTAAATCCTCTTGAAATGAATGGAAAGGCACACGTTCTTCACAGAGAAGTAAAAACTACAAAAGAAAAAAAAGCAAATGGAAATTTTAGAACTTAACATGCAAAATCAAACATTCACTGGATGGACTGAATAATGGAACGGAGAAAACAGGGGAAAGATTCAGAAAACCAATGAATCTATGGAAACGGCACAGTCTGAAAAACAGGAAAAATGACTGAACGAACATTGTCTCAGAGACGTGTGAAACAGTTACGGAAGTTCTAATTTTATGCCATTGGAGAGTCTGAAGGAAAGGTACAGAATAAAATATATGAGGAAAAGAATGGTTGAAAATGTCACTGATTTAGAGAGACAGATCTAAGCTCAGAAAACCTCACCCTGACACAATCAATCTGATAAAAAAAAAAAGAAGAAGCAAAAGCGAAGAGTAATCTTTAACGCAGTCAAGGAAAATGACCTGTTACACATCAGAGAATACCAACTTCAAGGACTGTGACTTCTCATCAGAAAACACAGAGGCCAAAAAAGAACGGAATAACATCTTTAAAGTGTTAAAAAGATCAAATCAGGACATTATATCCTTAAAGCGAAGATACCCTTAAAGACTGAAAGCCAAACAAAACTCAAAATGATGGCTGATGGAGACAATAGAAAACTAAGAGAATTCTATACCAATTTGCTATAAAAATGCATGAAAGGAACTTCTTCAGGCTGAAGTCAAATAACACAAAGGCTGCAACTTCAAGAACAAAGGAAGGGCAACTGAAATGGTAAGTATCTGGATGAATTAACCTCTTAAATTATTTAATATATGTGCGAATTTTTTTTTCTTCTTTTGGTCTCACCACGCAGCCTGAGGGATCTAAGTTTCTTTACCAGGGATAGACATCCGGCCCCAGGCAGGGAATGCAGTGCGTCCTAACCACTGGACCACCAGGGAATTCCCTGTATGACTTTTGCATGAAGAAAGGATACCACAGTTTCAGAGGGTGGCATTCAAATCATATAAAGGTGACACATACGACAACTATAAAAGAGTGTCCAGTAATATAATCTATATGAACGTAAGTCTTCTACATTTTAATTGATAAAATATTAACTCTCTGCTGTGAGACAACGTGTATACACGGTATTGTTCTGAGAACAACTGAAAAATGACAAATTCAAGAAAAAGTGGACAATCTTAGTAGTCTTGTATTTAGGAGTTAGTGGATAATTTAGCTAAAACATTCACATACGTTTTTGTGACAAGTTTTTCCCTGAGTTAATTGCCTAGGAGTGGGTTTATGGGTCATGGGGTAAGTACGGCCCTCTCTGCTTGCCCTGGCGGCTGCCTCAGGGGTCACCCCAGCAGGATCTGGGTGAGGCGGGCACTTCTGCTTTTAGCAGCTCTCCCCTCCATTGCTGCTAGAGTTAAAGGCAGGAGGATGTACAGGCGCTGATGCCAAAGCTGCCACCCTGGGGGTGGGGCTGGGGCTCACAGCCAGGAACCCTGCTCCCCTTTGTTGGGTGGAGACCCCGACAGGTCTGGGGCCCAGGCAGGAGAGAAGGGCCAGATGTCCTACCTAGAAGCTCATTGCCCTCAAGCCAAACACTTCCAACCCTCAGACCCCAGGAGTTTCGGAAGCGCCAGACTGTCTAGGAGCGCATCCTCATCTGCGCACCACGCGGCCTCACTTGTCCTCTGCGCATGCGCCATCCCTCCAGCACCTTTTGCACCGAGCGCACGCGCCACGTTCTTTGCTCACAGGTTCTAGAGCAACGCGCCAAGCAGTGTTTGCTTTGCCTTCGGCCGAGTTGGCAGCTAAACCAGAGCGCTCTGAGCCCAGCTCTCTATCCAAGCGCCGACCACCCACCCACGTGCCCTATGGGGACTTACCTGGGCGGGCCCTGCCCCTCACCCCCACCCCAGGCTCTGGGGGGCCAGCACCTGCCAGGAGGGCTCTGCCGCCCCCAGCCCGATCCCTGCACCCGCCGGTTTTCCGTGGCCGGCCCAGGTCACCCAGCTGTCCGTGCCCCGCTGTCCACTCGCGGGCC
Organism: Moschus berezovskii; assembly: GCF_049115385.1. Taxonomy (NCBI): domain Eukaryota; kingdom Metazoa; phylum Chordata; class Mammalia; order Artiodactyla; family Moschidae; genus Moschus; species Moschus berezovskii. The sequence continues at coordinate 68,212,739 of NC_142478.1, forward strand.
AGCCCACAAGTATCCGGTGACTCTGCATCTGCGCTTTGTCACAGCGTCTCTGAGACGGTGTTCTATGATCCCGCAGACCCTGCGCTCCTTCCTGGGGGTCCTCACCTCCCTCTGCAGGCGACGCCAGCAGAGGAAGACGGTGCTGGGTGCTCGCATCTCCACGATGTGCCGCGGCTCAGCGTCCGCAGTGGGCACGGTCACTGTGTGTGGTGGGCGCCAGCAGCAGGTCACCCCCGTGCCGCCCACCACACTCAGATGTGCCCCGGGCTCCTGCTCAGAGAAGATGGTGAGGAGGGCCCTGGGAGAGAGCGGGAAGGGGACGGCCCAGCAGGAGCGAGACCCCGCATTCATAGGGAAGGACCATCAGAAAAGGGGCCCCGATGGCTCTCGGGGTGCACGATCAGCATTTAGGCCCCTGGGGGCCCAGGGAGACCGCCTGCCTTCGTGCCCAGGCCAGGGCCTCTGCGGAGAAGCCTCCACGCCAAGAGCTCAGTAGACAGCTCCACCAAGAAACTCCAGACCTCTTGTGTGAGCTCCTGCCCCCAAAGAAACGCCATCGCGAGCTCCTACGGCTCCACCCGAGGTTTCCCGCCAGGGCGGAGGAGGATGGGCCCCCGCGTACCGCGAGGGCTGCCCCGGGGGTCCTCGAGGAAAGCAAGCGAGGGGGCCCCGCCGCCGCCCTGTGCGGCCCCGGTGGCTTCCCAGAGCAACAGCCGGCAGAAACGGACCTGGGAGAAGGCGCCCGCCCGTCGGACAGCCCCGGGCCCCGAAGGCCCCGCTTCCTCTGCTGCAGCGCAGGCGAGGGGCGCCGCTGAGGCTGCCCGCACCCCCTGAGCTGGGTTCTGAGTCACCGCCGGAGACCTGGACGCGGAGAAAGCAGCGCGCTGCGGGCTGAGACCCCGGCCCCGCAGCCCTGCCGTCCCTTCCCCGCGCGCCGGCCCTCCGGCCCCCGGCAGGGCTCCTCGGCCCGAGAGAGGCCAGAGGAGTCGGCCTCCCCAGCGCCAGCGGACGCCCGGGCGTCTGCTGGAGGGGCCGCCTCTGCGCATCCCTGGTCAGGGGCCGGCACGGCTCCCCCGGGCCCCTCTCCCCCCGGCCCCGGTCCCAGCCCCTCCGGGCCCTCCTTCCCACTCACGGCCCCCCGCCCCGTTCACCTTGCCCACCGGCGTTTCCTCCCCAGGATCGGGCAGCGCGGGCCTGTCTGCTCGGCCCCCAAGCCCCTCCGCCCCTGCTTCGGCCCCGGCGCCAGGCACGGCGGGTGCGACGGGAAGCCTGGTTCCGGCCCGGGTGCGGCTGGGCTTCCCGGCTTCCAGCAGAAGCCCGTCTGGGGGCCTCTTAGGAACGCGGCAGGAGGAGGAGACCCTTCCCAGCCCCCAGCGTGGGGCCCGACTGTGGAGGATGCAGACCGGCCTTCCCTGCAGCGCCCGGCTCCTCGGGCATGGGGTCCCCCACACCCATGTGCCTGGACTCTCCTGTCTTCACCCTCCAGAGCCCCCCTCCCGTATCTGACCCTCGATCCCTGCCCCCCACCAGCCAGCTCATCCTGTCCGCTCTCCAAACCAGACCCTCACCCTGTACATCTGGGGACCTGGCTCCCCACCCCCGCTTCTGACACTGAGGTCACCCCCATGGGCACCATTCCACCCTCCCAGTCTCCTCTTTTCGGGTCTCCCCCTGACTCCAGCGGGAGCCTCTTCCCATCTTCCCAGGCCCTGCAGACGGCCCCAAGGGACAGCGTGGCCTCTGTCACAGTCAGCACCAGCCTGCCTGGACTCGGGTTCAGCGGCTCCTCTCACACTGAAGCGCCTGCCCAGCCCATCTCTGGGGCCCCTGATGTGCAGCAGCGCGGACCCCCCACCTGTGACCACTCTCTGCACTAAGGAAAACCAGCAACTCTAGCCCTAACCGGGAACCCAACCTCTGCTCCAGGCCCCCCAGCTCCACCCACCAACTCCCCCATGGGCACCCATGCCAACACCCAGCAGGCCTTGGCTGCCACCCCAGCTGCATTCCTGTCCAGCCCAGCCCCTGCCCCTGACTCTGCAGCTGCCACCTGCGTGCCCCAGGCTGTGCCCAGTGCTGGGCCCAACAGCGGGCCGCGCTGCTCCACAGTTGGTGGATCGAGCATAGCCCCCTGCAGGCCAGGAGTCTTGGCCGAAACTTGGGGCATTGGGAGCGGAGCATCTGTCCTGGATCTGAGCTGCCCCTTTGCAACTCGCAGTATTTCCGCAGAAAGAAAGGGAACCCGGAGAACCACACACAGCAGAGTGGGAAAAGTGGCCCGGAACACCTGGGGCCTTCCTGGCCAGAGCCCCCCCATGGTGACCATGGGGCCCAGGGCTAAGAATAAACCCGGCTTTGGAGGCGCTACTGTCCCCATCTTCAGTCACATGCTTGCAACCCACGGTAAGCACTATAAACTACTCATCCCTATTAATGATCACTGACTCCTAAAATGTTGGCATGCACTCTTGCCACCTTCTGCTTGACCACGTCCAGTTGACCTTGATTCATGGACCTAACCTTCCAGGTGTCCAAGCAAGGTTGATCTTTACAAGCACTGGACTTTCACACATCCACAACTGAGCGACGTCTCAGCTTTAGCCGAGCCGCTTCATTCTTTATGGAGCTGCTCCCCGGCTCTTCCTCAGTAGCCTATTGAACACCTACCAACCTGGGGGCTCATCTTACAGTGTCATAAGGAGAAGACTCTTGAGAGTCCCTTATACTGCAAGGAGATCCAACCAGTCCATTCTAAAGGAGATCAATCCTGGATGTTCATTGGAGGGATTGATGCTAAAGCTGAAACTGCAATACTTTGGCCACCTCATGCGACGAGTTGACTCACTGGAAAAGACTCTGATGCTGGGAAAGGTTAGGGGCAGGAGGAGAAGGGGACGACGGAGAATGAGATGGCTGGATGGCATCACCGACTCTGTGGACATGAGTTTGAGTGTACTCCGGGAGTTGGTGATGGACAGGGAGGCCTGGCGTGCTGTGATTCATGGGGTCGCGGAGAGTCGGACACGACTGAGCGACTGAACTGAACTGAACTGAACTGAACATCTTTTTGCCTTTTCATTTTGCTCATGGGATTCTCAAGGCAAGAATACTGAAGTGGTTTTGCCATTCCCTTCTCAAATGGACCACGTTTTGTCAGACCCTGACTAGCAGAGACATGCCTGTCAGCTGCTCCACATAGCCAGACAACACACCTGGCATCCTGGTTGTCCCACTGCTGGTCCTCGTTAAGCATGTAGACTTAGAACTGAATAAATAATATGTGCTGGCAAACCCTGCCGAGGATAGCAGTTGTGAACATGAGCTTTGGAATCAGATAGTCCTGGGTGCAAATTCTAGCTCTTCCACTAATTAGGCGTGTGACCCTGGGTAAGTTATTTAACTTCTCTGAACTTCATCTATAAAAGGAGAATTGTTAATGTAACATATTTTGGTTTCTAAGTATGAACAAATAGCTGTCTGCTGCTATTTTTGTTACTTAGGACCCCATCATGACACTTTGGGATGGTTTGTTACACAGCAGTGGGAGGATATGGTTTTTATCCTCCCATATTACAGACTGAACAAAATGGGATTTTCCTGACATTATGGAGCCAGAATTCAGTCTCTTTCCACTACACCATCAGGGTGCAGCCCCTTCGGACATCCCCAGCCCCATGAAGCAGGGCCAGTTATTGATAAGACAAAGGGCAGGTTCCATTTGTGAAACTCCAGTCCACTCACTAATGACTCAGTTTTCATATCAATAAAATGGGGTCACGGCACCTCCTGGGAGGATCATGTTACTGTGAGAGTCTTTTCAGGTGGGGATTCTGCCAGTGAGACTTCGGTACTGGCCTTCCTCCCTTGTAGAATCAGAAGCTGAGACACCTTCCCCTATCTCCTTGGGGGTGCACTGGAAACAGTTTCCCTGGAGGCCAGCAGACACACAGGGTCCACAGCCAGAGCCCTCCTCCTGAAGACTGGAGGGCTATTGGAGGCTGGAGGGTGCGGGTGGGGGTGCCAGACTTGGAGGAGACAGCATACACAGTGAGTGAGACCAGGCCCCTGGCTGGAGCGGATGCAGCCCCGGGGAGAAGGAGGGTGTTTGGGCAGGTGTCCTGTGGGTGTGACCCCCTGCAGTTCTAAAGGTGGCCCTGCTGCTGCCCCTTGGGGCTGAACTTGTGCAGGCGAGACTTCTGCTAACCAGGAGTGGGCGGGGGCAGTGGGACGAGGTGAGGGCTTTCCTCTTCTGGAGCTCTGAGAGTTTCTAAAGAGCCAGGAGCTCAGAAGATGCTGGCATTGTAGCCCACCTCCTCCCCAAGTGGGCTGGGGAGGCAGGCTGAAACTCCCCCCAAACCACATAGATCACAGGTCGTCCACTGCCTCTTTGTTTACTCAGTCAGTACATCTGAGGCTGTGGACAAGACTCTTCATCTCACCACTGTGTGATTTGAGCAAGTGACCTCACCTCGCTGAGCCTCAGCCTTCTCATCTGTAAAATGAGGATGATAATAATACTGCTTTCATAACTCTTCGAGGATTTATTGAGAAAACAACTAAGGCCCTCTTATTCCTGTTGATGCTGTCCTCCACTCCGCCCTCTCTCCATCCCCTCAGCCCAGGAGACCCCCTGTCTGTCTACCCAGAGGCCCAGCCCTGCTGGTATTTGGGGTTGTGCAGGGGAAATAGCTAAAGCGACAACTGAAACCGGCAAGACATAGTCTCTGTGACCTTGGAAAACACACTGGCCCTCTCTGGGTCTCAGCTTCTCCATCTATGGAAGACAAGAGCTGTGCCATGAAAAGTGAGAGACAGCCGTACCTGGTGCATCTATGCAGTGCCAACTGTGTGCTCCACACTTCACCTGCATCCCAGCAACTCTAGGGGGCTTGCCAGCAGCAGCAGCAGCAGCCACATTGTACAGGAAGAGAGGCTCAGAGAGGTGGGGTGACGTGTCCACGGTCACACAGCCAGGAGTAGGGGTTCTGGGCTTGAAGCCCCACTTTCCTGTCTGAGGAGCTTGGCCCCCTGGGAAAGCAGGGCTAACTCTGGAGGGGCTTCGTCTTGCCCTCCTTCTCAGTGTCCACTGGGAGGTGCACCCTGGAGGAGCAGCCGCCGCCCTGCCTCCACCAGGCTCAGCACAAAGCAGGGGCAGAGCTGGTGCTCCGACTCCAGCTCATCGGAAACGAGATGGAAACACACAGGAGAGTTGGCCTGGGAGGGGAGGATGCTCAGGAGCCGGCGCTGGCTCTCTGGGGCTGCAGCACGAAGAGCTGAAACAAGATTCCATTCCTTTGAGCGTGTGAGGACCTACTGTGTGCCTGGCACTGAGCGGGGCCAGAGGGTGGGTGGGAGAGCTCACTCTCCATCACACAAGCCCTCCAAAGCACCACTTCCTTAGGGCGCTCACCGTGTCCCGTCACTCATCACCACAGAGCTACGGGTGCCGTTATCACCCCCAAGGAAGTGTCTGGAAAATGAAGCCCAGAGAAGGAAAGTGACTTGTCTAAGGTCACACTTGTCTAAGTCTGGGTGGAAGTAGAGAATTACGATTCTTTCCTCTGAATTAAGCAACTTATTATCAGGTATTGACCTTTTAAAGACGAAACAAACCTTTTGGTCTCCAAACATATTTAGTTTTTTCTATTAATGTGGCCTCATTAATCTTTCTCTTTCACTAGTGTTTGCGTAGTATAACTTCCAAAAATTTTAATCAAAAATAAGTGTGTGTACTTACTTGTAGACGTGTCTTACGTGATTTATCTGATCTGGATAAAAGTTTTAAACTCTCATATCAAGCCCATTTAAATTTATTATAATGAGTCTTTTTATATTCATTTATTTCTACTATATTTTTATATGTTTGTGTTTATGTCTGCTGTTTTTTCTACTTGTGCTTGCCTCACTCTGAACAAAAGGAGAAGTCTTCAGATCCGATTGCCGTCTTTCTTACCACATGTGTTACTTTGTCCAGTAGTTCACTTCTAACTTTTTTTTTAAACTCCAAATTTGGAAAATAGTGTTATTTCATTTGGTGAGTACTTCATTTCTGTTCACCAGTCTTCCCTGAACATCCCAACATCTCAGACTTGTATTCTGAGATCATTGCCCCTTTAACTACCTCAGTTTTGTCTTGAAGAATCATCTTTACTCTTCTGTTACTTGAGTACACATTCAGGCCTATATAGTTCTTCACAGATCTTTTGAATCTTAGCATATGAAGGTGTTTCAGTTCCTTTTGAGTCTACTCCGGCTGGCTGTTTTCATGGGGTAAGAACAGCCCGTTCTCATCACTCCCTTTGTTTTTCTTGAGACACACCTGAATGTAGCTCTACATGGATTTTTAAAGTTATTCTCATGCTAGGGTTTTCATCTGGCTGTCTGAGGCCGATATTTTTGTCAAATCCAGGAAATGCTCAGCTGTAATTACTTCCAATGTTCTCTTTCCCCCATTGTCTCCATTTTCTCCTCGGAATAAAATTGGAAGATGAGCAAAGCCTCCCCCCGTCTGTGTTTCCTATTGCTTAACCTCTTTATTTGAACATTCCATTTCTTTGTATGCTGAACTGGGGAAAATATGCCAGACCTAATTTGCATTTCTGTTTCTTTCTTGACCTACCTCTAATCTGCTATAGCTCATTAAAGGGGTTTTAAATTTTAATTTCTGTATTTTTCACTCCTAGTCGTTCTAGTGTTTCTTTTAATAATCTTTCTGGCCATTTCTGATCCCTCAGGCATCTGACTAGACAGGAGAATATAGGTGAATTCTCAAGGTAAGGAAATTTGACCATCTTTCTACAAGCTGTTGTAGCCCCTTTACGTAGTACGGATTTGTGTCCTGGGAGTGGGGTATGTGTGTGTGTGAGTTTGTGTGGTGCAGCTGTCCATGTGTATTTGTGTGTCTTTCCCCTATATTCCTTTCACACAGCAAAGTTGCCAGTGTCATCTTTCTCAGGAAAATGCCCCATCGCCATTGCTTCCTGGGCACTGGCTATACTGCGACGTCGCTCTGAGGCTAACTCCCAGCTGAGCATTGCTGTCTACCAGCTGGCACATATACTTCAGTCCACGGTCAGTGTCTGTCCCTGCCAGGACTCAGCCATAAGCCCCCGGGGGCCCCAACGTTAGTCCAGTGTAACCCACTTGCCAACTTTCCTCCTGGGGAATCTGCCAGTTTGTGTCTCCCCTGTTGACAGAACAGTTCTTGGCATTTCGTGTCTGAGGGCACAAAAGGTGTGTGCAGATTCAGCCCATTTCTGTGTTACCACAGTCCATGGACCAGGGAGGCCCCCTCAAACCAGCACATTAGCATAGCCACTCGTCAGTTCCAGTCATCTTACAAATCTCAAGAATGGTTTTTCTGAAGGGCATTGACATATCCTACTTTAAGTCAACCTTCAGATTGCCATACTGATTTACACAGGGCCATGCCCCATCTGGGCATCCTTCTAGGAGGCCAGTTTTCCATTGCCTTCTGGCCTGACCACATGGCCAAGCGGTTGGTCATCACCCATGCCTCAGTGAAAAACCCAAACATAGGGGCAAATAGATGCAAAATATAGCCCCATGGAGCTAATTTATTTTTAACTTCTTTGATCAGAGTATTGGTTTTCCAAATAGGAAACTGTTCACCTTGGAACTGTCATTCGAAAGTCAATCTGATCTTTCTTGGTTAATCAAGAGCTATTTATAGGGCACTGTCCCAAGTGGCAAATCAGTCAGTGGCTCCTCATGTGATCCCAGAGTCAGTCTGGGGAAAATGAGTGCACTTGCCCACAGATACGATGCGCAAGTCTGTGCAGCTCCCTAACAGCATATTCCTGTGCAAGCATTTCTATTTTATTATGAAACTCATCTGGGCATTTCCTTCTGTTAGAGCATCCCTTTTCCATCACCCAATATATTATGGTATTTTGGGTTTCAGGGTTATTTAATGCCCTTCAGTTGCAGGGCAGAGTCGATTCATGTCTGAGAACAAGACAGTAATTCTGCCTCATGTGGAAGTTTTCTAGTCAGTGACCCCAGCAGTGGTCACTGGGAGGGAGTCACAGGGTTTTGCCGTAAACCCTCGTGTCTATACTCTGCATGGGTCTATACTCTTGCAAGTACAAACAAACTAGTCTGTACCAACCCTTAACTTCTACTTTGTACTCTGTAGCCTCTGACATCTTACTGCTTCCCAGTTAGCAATTAGGGTTGCTTGAAGGGTGTGTTTATGTGCCCTTTTTATGATGCCAGGCAGGGGAAACAGTCTCTAGTCAGACCCAGTGACCGTCACCATAATATATTCAGGTAAAACCAACGTGGCCACTTCACAGAGCCTACATAGAGCATCCCAGTTGCCATCCAGACCTTCTGTCTTAATCCTGTTACTTCATGCGGTTCTATTATCTTCTCAGTTTAATTGTGGGCTTCACACGGTCCTGTCTCGCCCACAGCTTTGGGTGCTGCACAGCACGTGACGTTCGTTTGTCAAGGAGCCAGAGAAGCTGTAAACCTTCAGTATGTGCTGTATACCGTATGCTAAGCATACCTCAGGAAACCAGGAAAAATGACCACTGCCGTCCCAGAAAACGTTCACCGAGTTCCAGGTGGACAGAACTGCATCTCACAATCCCCGTGACTGGGACGATAAGCACTTTGTTCCTATGACACATCTCCACTCTGAGCTGGCTTTTATGTTCCCCTCTTGGTATTTTGGTTGATCAGATACAAGAATCTGTAACCGTATTTGACTTTAGAGAAAAAGGAGCCGAGATGCGGGGCAGGGGCGGGGGCGGTGGTAGGGAGTTCTGCTGAGCTGTTCAGCCAGCAAACAGGGACCCAGGGCCTGTAGATTTACCCCTCAGTTCCCAGTCCTGTGCACTTTCTCTGGGGCTTCTGCTTCCTTGGGACAGACTGAACTTCTGCTGTGAACCTGGCCTATAAATTATGACTTTAATCCTTGGTCCCAATCCTCCTTGTGCGGGATGCTCACCAGGCCTGAGACTCCAGGTAACCCCAGCCCTTATTCCCCCAGATACTCTAACATTAAAGGGATGCCTTCTCAAGGGTGCATCCTTCCTGTCTCTCTCCCCATTTCCAAAGTGTTTTTGTTTTTTTTTTTAACATATAGAAAGCCTCAGAATTAATCTTCCCCATCTCAACCGGGGCTCTGGGGCAACCTTCCTTACTTTTGCAAAAGCCCAAGGTGAACCCATGCATCATACCCAGTTCTGGAGGAATCTGAGAAACAAGAACCCTCCAGGGATAAATGGGGGGGGGTGGTACTTTTAACTCCAACTTTCAACAACTAAGGTCTAGTATTTTCCTTCAGAAAATGTTGCCAAGAATAGGAAATGCTATTCTGGTGTGGAAAATCAGTCTCCCATCACTTATGCCAGCCCTGATTTCTGGGTGCTGGGTGCGAAACACAGTCCAGAGATCTCCTTCAGGGACTGAGAGCACCAGGGTGGGCACTGGGCTCCTTTCCCTGGTAGGTGAGGGGGAGGTTGTGCATGGCGAGGTGGGGAAGGGGAACTCAGCAGCGGGACAGGAGCCTTGCCACTCACACACATGTCCCTGTCGCACCTGCCAGAGGAGATAGGGTCTGGGGTTCCTTCGGAAGCTTTAGCAAGTGACAAATCAAGGCAAGGGAGTGGTTTAAAGTCCATGCAAATATAAAATGAGGCAAAGCCTGACTTGAGGATCCTTTTGTTTCATGGCTCCTCTGTGAAATGCATGACATCTTAATAGAATTTAATTGTCCCGCAGGGGTGTTGAAATTTTTACCCACAAAATAAAAAGAGACTGCTATATTTACAAAGATCACTTTCCCCCCTGCCTAGAAGCAAGCTTCTCATAACAAGATGGCCCAAGAAATCCTTCATCTCTAGATCACAGATTCCCAGTGGTACTTGGTGAGACCCTGGCCCTGCACAATTATAAAGGCTCCACTGAGATTCCAAGAGCAGTTGCCCAGTAGGTTCCATAGGAGGCATCCAAGAACCTTAGGCAGCACCTTAAGAGCGAAAAGACAGAGGGACAGAAGCAAAACACAAAGAGTAGCCAGGCCATGGGAAAAGAGAGGGCTGATGGGTTCCAGAACCTCCAGTCTGCACTCCTTCCTGGTGGGGAGGAGGGGAGATGTTGGCATAAGGCTGCAGTGAGAACGGCAGGGGCATCTGCCTCAGTGTCTGCAGAGAGGAACTTCTGCCTATTTTGCAGGTTTTGTGGTATTCTCCATCAGTTGACGTGAGACCAAACACTTCACCAGGGCAGCTGGTAAGAGGCAGAGACGAGGAGTCGGGTCTGACACGGGTCAGCAGGAGTGGACTGCAGGGTCCCGGCAGAGAGAGGAGGCTCGGAGACCTCTTCTCCCTCATGCCGAGACAGCGACTAGCGTTTACTTTTCATCAGCTTCCAGAGCTTGCCTGACTGCTCCTCCTCTTCTAGACAATATCAGCCAAGGATTGTCTGACCCAGAAAAGCACCTAAACTGAAGAGGGCTCGCAGCATGTGGCCCCACAACTGTAGAACACTCCAGGTGCAGTGGAAGTGGAGGGGACGGTGGGGAGCAGGCCCAAAGTGCCGGGCGAGCTCAGCAGAGACATGGGGCATGGTCCCAGAGTCCAGGTGGTCTTCGATACCCTTCTCTGTGACCGAGAAGGCGTCGACTGTTTCTCTGAAACTGTCTAGCACAGGTGCGCCCCACACCACACTCTTCGCCTCTGCTGACAGGTGGGACCCCTAACTGGGAGCTGGGGGTTGACCTTCTCCCTGTCTCTGCCCCCAGAGCCTCTTTTGGTGCCTGGCACGTGTGTGTGAGTCTCGGAAGAACCTACAAATGCATGGTCAGGTCAGACCAGCAAACTACACTTTCAAGGAACCCCCAGAGGAGGGGAGACCGTGTCTTCATCTTTGGGTTCTAGAGCTGCGCCATCATCCAATGTGGGTGCTCCCTAGCCAGATTTGTCTATTTATAACTAGCTAGTTATAAATAAAATGAACATTCAGTCCATCCATCACACCAGCCATGTCTCAGGTGCCTTAGAAGTTACGTGCTAGCAACCGCTGTATTCAACAAAGCAGAAAGAATATTTCCATCCTCAAGGAACAGTGTGTCTTCCGCAGCGGCTCTGATCTGGGCCCAGGGTCTGTTGGTTCAACTCATCTAATTCAAAGCGTATCCATCACAGGTGGAATTTCAGATTGATAATTTGCAGGTGAGCGTGGTGCTTATCTGGTGGGAATGGGGGGTGGGGCGTGAGAAGTTGAGGAGGGATCCTCTCTCTCTCTCTCTCATCTGAAGACTTGCAACTGTGATCTTGGAGAAGGGCTCTGGCTCTTGGGAGCCCACGGAAGGCTGAGAATCCAGAAAAAAAGAGGCAAGTGATGCTGAGTGAGCCAAGGCCCCAGCTGGAGTGGGAGGAATGAGTGAGCCTCTCTCTCTAATAACTCTATTGCTCCAGCTTGTCTCTCAGAAGAATGGCTTGTGGAGCGCTTGTGTGACTCAAGGAGCAAAGGTGGAGGCCGAGGCTCCATGTAGGAAATGAGTCTCAACAGAGGAAGAAGTGTGTAAAATCAGAAAGAAAAGGAAACCACGGAGGGACTTGTTTGGTGTTTTCCATATTTCAGCGACTTAATAGGAAGAGGTTATTATGTCTATGGGCCTCGAGGGTGTAATCACCTTTTCCTGCTTTGTTATTGAAGATAATCATTTCTAAGAGACCAATTCTTGCTGCCTTTGCCACTGCCAGACACCAAAGCTTTTGCTTCCGTTTGCTTGGCATCTCTTGGGAATAAAGCCCAAGCATTACTGGTCGGGGTTTGGGGGTTGAGCTGGGAGGAGGCCGTCTGGCGGGTCGCGACTCCCTCACCAACACTGGAGCCTGGGAGACACAGTCCCTCGTGTGTGCTCCGGGCGCTGGGGGAGAAGCAGACGCCCTCTCTCCCTCTGCATGCACAGGTCTCGTGGCAGCGCCTCCACGTCCTGTCCTCAGGTTTCCTCCCTGTTTGAGAGCGCTGCTCCCAGGGGTGGGGAAGTCAGAGATGACGTGCCTCAGCTCCCTGCACAGGCTCCCAGGTCCTCCCACAGAGCTGAGGGGCAGCACACTCTGGATCTCCTTCTTGCCTCCACTCTTCACCCACATCCTGACTCCTGGGGCCAGCGGCCCCACAGCCCCCCACAGCCAGCAGGAATCCTCCAGGATGCTGTGGACAACTGCGGGGCCGGCGGCACAGCCCCATCCTCACAGTCCTGCTGACCTGGTCCCCTGGGAGTGACCTGCCCCAGGACAGTGCCTCTGGGTGGCGGGGCCGGGGGTCACTGCTCTCCTCAGAAGCCCCTGCTCCCGCCAGACAGTGCCCGCTCCTGCCTGCCTGCACCCCAGGCCCGCCCTGGCCCCTGCCTCCCCGTCCCCAAGTCCTTCCGAGGCTCCGGGACGAACCCTGGCCAGGACTGGGGATTGGTGTGACCAGCACCTGCTGGAGGACGACCCTTGTTGCATCGCTTGCAGACCAAGAGAATGTGGACAAGTTACTTTACCTCTAAGCTTGTGTTCATCCCCTGTAAGGGGCTAGAAAACTTACAGGGTTGTTGTGAGGACTAAGTATGTCCCACGTAAACTAAGGTCACCACCCCAGGCACAGGACGTGTGAGTCATCCATGGAATTGGCCTCTGTTCTCTCCCGGGGGGCCCATCACACACCCCCTAATCTGTGGCAAACGCTCCCTGTTGTTTGGGTACTTTGGTTCATCAGTCCATTGATTGACTGGGGAGGGTGGCAGGATACTCATGATCAGGCCTCCACCATTCCCATATGTTGGAGAACAGTATGGCTGGTGGAGGTTGTTGAGGAAAAGGACCTTGAGGCAGAGGAGGAAGGGAAGGCCCAGGGGGAGCCAGGAGGAAGGCAGCATCATGACCAGAAAGCCCGTGGAGACATGGCTGCCTGCTGGCGGCGCCGGTGGCATAGACGTGGCTCCTGGTCATGGTTACGGGGTTTGAGGGCGGAAAAGGGGGCCCTAGAGATTCTAGACCCCTCTCCCTCATTGCAGAGGTGAAGCCATCGAAGTCCTGGGATAGACGGGGACAGAAAGGGGCCCCGAAATGGGGCTACATAATCCCAGGCGCATCAGGGCCCCAACTGCTGACCTTGACTGTGGATTTGCGGCTCTCCTTTCCCGTGCCCAGCCCCCCCAACACCACTGCTGCCCTTGGGCGCTAGAACACTACTCTGAGAGCAAAGACTCTGAATGGGAGGGCAACAGTCTGCATGGAATTTACGTATTCCTCTTTTCACCTTTTCATTTTCTCTCTTTCTCGAATCCGTAAAGCTTTTCTAGGTAGCTCTGCCCTGTCCCCTCCCCCTTCCCTCTTTTTATTGCTTCTCATCCAGGAGGACCTGGTCTCATCCAGGTGCTTGAGGTCATGGGGTCGTCTGTAAAGTCTGTACAGTCTCCTCGGCAGCCTGCCTCCTCCACTTCCTGCGCATCACCCTGGCTCTTGATTCTGCCCCACCACCCTCCACCCTGTCTGCATCAACTCAACTGTGCTGAGCGACCCAGAGTGCCCCCTCTCCTGGGGTAGGAGGCAGGGCTGGGAGTCAGAAAGACTGGGCCCGCCCAGCTGGAGCTACCCCACTCCCACCTCCGACCCCAGTGGAGTCTGGCTTTGCCCTGCCCCCTCCCACCACCACCCACCCACGCCCCCCTCCCACCACCACCCACCCATGGGTATATAGCTCTGCCCTGGGTGCCTCTGACATGTGCCATTGTCTTCTCTCCAGCTGTCAAGAAGCTGTCTCCTACTCTGCTAGGATGAAGGAAAGAGATAAAGTGGAAGAGGAAATGGGAGTGGGAAGCAAGCAAACTGCAGAGGGAAAGGCAGATAAGGCACCTGGGCTCCACTGCCTCCTTTCTTTTTACTTTTAGAAGAACCAGCAAAACCAAGGAGCGCCCTGGGTAGCCAGCATTTCACACGAAGGGGACACAAGAGGATGGTCAAAGTCCATGCAGACAAATGAAGGGTGCCCTGAGAACATCTTCCTGGACACGACAACCCACTCCACATAAACTTTTAAGGTTGCTGGGTCACACCCTCCAGGGGGTCCTGCATTTGGAGGGCTGTAGGTTCCTGCAAAGCCACCCATGCCCAACTCCAGGCTGCAATGTTCACATCATACATGTTTGGAAGAGTCTCTCAGGGTTTATTGACTATCTTAGTAGTCAACTTGGGACCCAACTCTCCTCCTCCAAACATCCCTAATGCCAACAGGGGGCGTACCCCCCACTCAGCAGTTGAATGCTAGATCAGCTGAAACTGGATATGATGAGACAGCACGGGGTGACCCTGACCCCCACCTCCTTCCGGCCTGCTGGGAAAATGATGACGGCACAGACAGGGTCACCTGGGTCCCCTCCCACGCAAGCAGGGCAGCTCATCTGGGCCAGCTTCGGACCCTGCCCATGCTTAGGAGTCCTGGCATCAAGACTACCCCCAGGATCCACACCCAGCTGGGAGGGAGCCAGGCCCTGGGCGCCCCCACCCTAACCCAGCCTCTGCAGAGCCCTGTGAGGGGCCCGAGTCACCTCAAGGCACCATTTTTCAGGCTGAGCTTCTACAGATTTGTCACATGTATGTAAAAACAAAGCAAAAAATGGAAGCAAACTCAATGCCATTCTCATTTGAGATAGGGTAAGGGGCAGATTGAAGGGGACAGATTACAAACTGCTTATGTTTCTTTAATTTACAAATTCATAAGTAAAGAAACCCATATTTCATTCTATTTTAAATAGCACTGTTTTTTGTAACCTTTTCACATTGGAGCATTTAGGCCATAAACCTTACTGGGTTTTGTATTTTTTTTTTTACTACTGCATAATCTTTTAAAAATTGAAAAACAGAGGCAATCAAGACTGGTGGGGAATGTTAAGAAAAAGATTATTGGGGAGGAAAACGTAAGTTGAGAATTAACTTTCCACTATGTAGGTCTCCGGATGAGTCGGGTTGAGTAGGGCTGGAGGGACAGGGTTATTTACCACGCCCACCTGTGTCATCAGACCTCCCGCTCCTCAGAGCGCCCAGACGGAGGGACCCAGCCTTGTTTTTCATCCTGGAGCCCCAGAGCCTCCCCTTGCCTCCACATCACTTTCACTGTTTCAAAGGATCCTTCACTTGAACACTGCCTGGCCAAACGCCCAGGTCAAATCACCGCTTACAGAACATCTCTCTGCTACTAGACAACACGTTTAGTAAAGAGCAACAAACAGGCCCCAGTGCCCTGGGGATGTGACCCCTGGGGGAGCCCCCTGGGTCCCACACACTGACCAGAGAGCCCACCCACCTCTCCACTGAGCCCAGCAGCTGCACGTGTGTGGCAGGTCCTGGTGTGACACCTGCACAGGAAGGCCCGTGGCCTGGAGGACTCACCCTGAGGCTCAGAGGGGGTGGGGCTTCCAGGCTCTGGAAGCTTCAGTGAGGCCCACGAGGCGAAGGAAGGAGGGCCGCCTCGCCACGCCTCCCGAGTCAGCTGTTAGTGCCCGCGTTTTCCCTGGTATGATCTGTATGCGTTCAGCATTAGTTTCCTATATATGGTTTATATTTAACCCTTTTAATATCAAGCAAAATTGAGCTCCTGCTGGGTTTATTTTTTAAATATTTGCATGCAAAATAACACACAAGTATAGAAAAGCACCCTCAACAAAGGGAGGGCTCAGTGGACTGCAATAGGCACTCCGCTCTGGGAACTGAAGTCACCGTCAGACTCTTTGAGACCCCATGGACTGTAGCCCACCAGGCTCCTCAATCCATAGAATTTTCCAGGTAAGAGTACTGGAGTGGCTTAGCCATTTCCTTCTCTAGGGGATCTTCCCCAGCCAGGGATCGAACACGGGTCTCCCGCGTTGCAGGCAGACGCTTTACTGTCTGAGCCACCAGGGAAGCTTCCCACTCTGGGAAGAAGTCATGCTTTCCTCCGTGAAAGCCCAGGTGCCTCTGAAAAGCTGCTCTCACAGCTTCCTAACCCTGGCCTCAGACGTCCACAGCAGAAATCCCAAAGGCGCAGGCTTCTCCCAGCCCTCCAGTTCCCGCCACTGCTTTCCAGGTGTGCCGCCACACTGATGCTGAGCTAGTTGTGTGTAAATCAGTGTGCTTGCAGTGTGCACGGATAACTGATTTTCATTCTCATAACCTGATCAGTGAGCGACTCCTCCTCTTCCCTTCTCCAGAGGGCTGCCAGCATGCTGGGGATATCCTGTGTACTGAACTGGGTGTTGGGCAGATGTGCTTATATTTACAAGATCATAAAGCTCTGTACTTAAGATCTGTGCCCTGTACAATATACCAAATAAGCTTCTGTTGAATGAAATGCAAAAAAGAAAAAAATATTCCACAAAAGAGACTTCAGGCCCAGGTGGCTTCCTCTGATTTCTAACAAACATTTAAGGTAGAAGTTGATGCCCATCTCCTAAGACACTCTTCCAGAGAACAGATATGGAGAATCCACCTGACACTGCCTTTATTGGACCAGGAGAATACTGTCTCACCCCAGCTATAGACATCAGTAGACAAAGACAACAGCATCAGACAAAGAAAATTACAGGCCAAACGGTCCTGAATGTTGATGTCAAAATCCAAAGCCAAATATTAGCAGTCTAAATCCAGAGGTCTTCGGAAAGGAAGGAAGCTGGGACTTCCTGGCAGGATTTCCGTCAGTTGATGTGGACAGGACCGCTGGGTGTTTGGGTGCTGCCTGGGGGAGTGAAGGGACAATGCCATCAGGTTAGAGGAATGAGCATTCAGTGACAGAGGTGAGGAGGGCCTGACCCTTCAAGGAGCTTCTTTCCAGAATATTGGACGGCTTTGGGGTCAGGGATCAACACGTCAAGGAGGGTCAAGCTGGGTCAGGCACGTGCCCTCTTGTTGGCTAAGACCCCTCTCGCCCTCGGAGCAACCATGGGGCAGGAGGATTGAGGGGCTGGAGGAAGTGGAGTCCTGGGTTTCGGGGTCCAGGGCACCATCTAAAAGGTTTAGGGGTTCAGAGATTTCTGTCCCCAGGGAACCAGCTACATTCGTGTCCCACATCCATCTGTCATCAGCTTTGAGACTCTGGGAAAGTCACTTAAAATCTAGACATTTTAGTGCCATGCATATATGGATCACAGCACCTGCCCTGAGAGTTTCCCCCTCACCCCCCCGCGGCTGATGTCGGGATCACAGGAGATAACATTCTTCACAAGCTGCAAAGCATCACACCCATAACCTGCCCCCATCCCCTGCCCCGTGGCATCCAGGAGGCAGCACTTCTATGTTTCTTGCTTTTCCTTCCAGACATTTAATTTCTGAACACTTATGTAGCACCTATGAAAGATCAGTCATTTTTCTTCAGGGTCTACCTGACGTTTTATATTAAGCTTCATCATGTAATACTAATAAGTGGGCCCATGAACACTTCCGTATCACAGAGCAGGGACATGAGGACAGAGAGGTTAAGTAACTTTCGCAGGTTCACATGACTCCTGGTATGATCTGAACCCAGACCATCAGGAACCAGCCCCCACGCCCGCAGTCACTGTGCTGTGCTCCCTTCCTGTATTATCTCATCTGAATAAAGTCCTGTTCCGGTGAAATTGGTGTGGGATATTTTGAGTGTATTAACTGCACACCGCATTGCAACATTCCTCTCCCCAGCCCCAGCTTTGATTCAGCTGACTCCCCTAGGCAGCTGGCGATCAAGGAGAACAGAAGTGGGACCTGGGAATGAATTGAAATTTCCCCATGGTCTTCTCCCACCAATATGTCAATAGTTCTGCTTTGAACCTATTTTCCAGGATTGTGGTCTGGTTAACCAAAAGAAAACGATCACAAGGGATTCAGACACTGGACGCACGAGAATATCATGTGCGGTCAAGATGGTCTGCTCACCATTCTAAGCTGTGGTTCAACACGTCAGAATTCACTTCTGGCCAAACCACAGGTAGGGGCACACATGTGCCACCCCCACTAACCACTCCATTGAAGGTACTGTGGAAACAACACCAGTGAGTAGATTCAAGAGTAGAGGCTGTAGTTTATACAGCAGAGCCTGGATCTGGGTGAACGAGGGCTGGGCAGAGATGGTGCCCACTCAGAACCAGTTCGGCCACTGCCTGCCCTCAACCAGGCCTTCGTCCAGGCTGCTCCAACCATTGGTCAGGTTTTAGTCAGTGAGGCACTGGGGCCCACAGACTTCATTCATTCATTAAGTCCCCAAAACACCACCAGCCCAGGAGATCCTGTTCCCAGCTAGTGAGTATCCACTGCTCCTCGTCCAGGTTTGGTCAGTTGAAGATGATGCGAATCCTCTGTGCAACTGTCATGTGGGCAGTTGGTTTAGAATGTCCTGGGTTCTGAGCCAGTTAGAATCAAGCAGGCTGCTGGTCATTCAGGGTGGTCACTTGACTACCAGGAAGTCACTGCAAAGCAGCAGCGGACAGAATCATGGGCTGGCGGGGAGGGGAGGGGGCAGGATGCATGTCCTGATCTCCCGGTCCATCAGGGGGTCTTCATTTGGGGGAAAGGAAGTGTATTTGGGCTCAGGGATTGAGTTAGAAGTTGGGCTGAGATCTGAGCCATTCTCCTGGGCCAGGCACCTTCTCTGGGTACCAGCTGTCTCCCTGCAGCACCCTTAGGCAGGAGGATGTGGGAAGGCAGTGAGGAGAGCTCTTGGTTTGTGTATCCAGGGCACGATCTCATGTCCGGGGGTTCAGGAATCTCCATCCCCAGGGAATCATCTCCCTGTCTTGCCCCAGACTCATCACTCATGAGTGTTGTGACTCTGGGCAAGATACGCAGTCTCTCTAAATTTCAGTCTCCTGAACCGTAAAATATGGGTCACAGCCCCTGCCCCGCCCTCCCCCGGTGCACTCCAAGAAATCATACTTTTCACAGGCTCTACAGTCAGTGTAAATAAGTACGTTCTGTCCTGTTTGTTGCCTCCTAGGTGCCCTTTCTGGAGACATTCTGCTTTTACTTCCAGACACTTAACAATTGATCGCTTATGTAGGTAGCACTTAGGAAGTATCTATCATTTTTCTTCACGCTCAGTATTTACTAACTTTAGAACATAATATAAATAAGCAGGTCCTATTAATATTTCCACATCACAGACCAGGGAACTGGTCTAAGTAATCAACCTTTCCAGGTACCTGGGACTTTCAAATGGGATATGACTTCAGGCCATCAGGCACCAGCACCTATACCCTGTGTGTTGTGTTGACTAAAATACAAGGTCCATCTTCATAAGCCCTACTTTGATTCAGGGGGCTCCCTGGGACAGTCAGTGATAAGATCTAAAGTGTGTCCTGGAAACAAGTTAAGACTTTTGCCAAGAAGATATCAACACCTCTCACTATTGTGAATGAATTTCCCAGGACCATGTTTCAAGAAAATAAGAGAAAAAAGACAGTGGATTCAAAGCAAGGGTACATACAGGGACTGAATAAATACGCTGGGTATGAAGAATATATACTGGCATTCAACAGCCCTAAGTGAGCATTTAGTTCCAAAGGGTTGAGTCTCAAATGTCACCTCATACAAGCCACTCCATTGAAGTCACTGTGTGAATTTCATTGTGAAATTGATCAAGAATAATGACTGTACCTTACTCATGTACCACAGTGAGAGACAAACCATTAAAATGTTAAGTTGTAGTGTCTTTATTGAGATATAATTAACATTCCATAAATTCACACTTTTTAAAACTGTACTCTTTGGTGGCTTTGTATCTTGAGGTTTTGCAACCAACCCCCCTAATTCCAGTACATTTTCATCATCCCCAAGAGAAACCCTGTAGTATCAGCCATTCTTGCTGTCTCCACCTCTTTCACCTCAGCTCTGGTCCCGTCTCTATGATCTTCCAACACTGGCTGTTTCATAGAAAATAAAACCGCACAATGTGCGGACTTTCATGTCTCACTTTTGCAGTAAGCAAAATGTAGTCAGTGTGTGTCCTGGTTGTAGCATGTATCTGTCTGTGCCCTTTTTGCGTCTGAATAATATTGTATGGATATAACACATTTTGTTTTTCCATGTTATCAGTTGATAGACAGTTGGGTTGTTTCCACTTTTTGACTATTACAAATAGGGATACTATAACACTCATGTACAACTTTTGCATGAACATATGCTTTTATTTCTCCTGGACATATACCTAGAAGTGGAATTTCTGGGGCATTTGGTATCTCTATGTTTAACTTTTTGAGGAACTGCCGAACTATTTTCTTTTTTATATTTGTACCAGCAATGTTTACCCATATTATTTCCAACACTTTAAAAAAAAAACAGTATGCATACTAATAAGTATGAAGTGGTATCTCACTGTAGTTTGTATAATCTTGACTAATAACTTTGAACTGTTTTCCTGTGTTTATTGGCAATTTGTGTCTCTTCTTTGGAGTATCTATGCAAATTCTTTGGAGGGGTATCTATGCAAATTCATTTTTCAAATTTGGTTGGCTGTTTTTGTTTTTGTTGCATGTGGGCTTTCACGAGTTGCAGAGCAAGCAGGGGCTACTCTCCAGTTGTGGTGGGGGTGCTTTTCATTGTGGTGGCTTCTCTTGTTGCCCAGCACAGGGGCTCGGGCTCCAGAGGTTGTGGCACGTGGGCTCAGTAGCTGTGGCTCCTGGCTCCAGAGCACAGGCTCAAGAGTTGTGGTGCATGGGCTTAGTTGCCCTGCAGCATGTGGGGTCTTCCTGGATCAGGGATTGAACCCATGTCCCCTACATGGGCAGGCGGATTCTTAACCATTGTGCCGCCAGGGAAGCTTGACATTTTATTTCTGAATAGCCAGTGTTCTTTACATATTATGACTACTAGACTTTTAACAGACATGACTTGCAAATATTTTCTTTCATTCTGAAGGTTGTATTATATTTTCCTTGATGGTGTTCTTTGAAACATAAAGGATTTTAATTTTTATAAAGTCCTATTTATTTTTCCTTTTGTTTGTGCTTTTGCTATCATATTTAAGAGTTCATAGCCAAATCTAAGAATGAAGATTTGTCCCCCTTTATCTTCAGAAGCTGGTACAGTTTAGCCCTTACATTTAAGTATTTGATGCATTTGTAATTCAAAGTCTATTCTGTCTGATACTGTCATAGACACTCTTGCTCTCTTTTGGTTATTATCTGCGTTTTCTCATTGAGTTTTTAATTGCTTTTTCTATCCTTTAACTTTCAACCTGTCTGTGTCTTTGGATCTTAAGTGAGTCTCTTATAGACAGCATATAGTTGGATTATATGTTCTTCCCTATTTTGCCGATCTCTATTTTGGAGAGTTTAATCCTTTTACATTTAAAATAATTACTGAGAAAAGGCTTAGTATTTCTGCTATTCTGCTATTTGCTTTCTATATGCCCGAAGCATTTTTACCTCTCATTTCTTGCATTCCTATCCTTTTTGTGTGTTTAGCTGATTCCTTACAGTGAAATACTTAAATTACTTTCTTACTTCCTTTTGTGTATATTTCATAGCTATTTTGTGTTTACCATGGGGATTAGCTTTAACATCCTAAGATGAAAACACTGTAACTTGAATTTATTTTTTTTTTAATAATTATTTTGCCCATTCTGGGTCTTAGTTACAGCATGCAAGATCTTTAGTTTCAGCATTCAAACTCTCAGTTGCAGCATGTGGGATCCAGTTTCCCAACCAGGGATCAAACCCACACCCCCTGCATTGGGAGTGAGGGGTCTTAACCACTAGACCAATAGGGAAGTTCCAAACACCTAAATTGACTCTCAGTTCAGTTCAGTTCAGTCGCTCAGTCGTGTCCGACTCTCCGCGACCCCATGAATCACAGCACGCCAGGCCTCCCTGTCCATCACCAACTCCCGGAGTTCACTCAAACTCATGTCTACAGAGTCGGTGATGCCATCCAGCCATCTCATTCTCTGTCGTCCCCTTCTCCTCCCGCCCCCAACCTTTCCCAGCATCAGAGTCTTTTCCAGTGAGTCAACTCGTCGCATGAGGTGGCCAAAGTATTGCAGTTTCAGCTTTAGCATCAGTCCTTCCAATAAATTGACTCTAGACCAGGTTAATCTCAATAACATCCAAGTTCATGAAGCTAAAAGATCATCCCACCATCTCAATGCGAAAGAGACCTTCTCTAAGACACATTATAATGAAATTGTCGAAAATCAAAGGATTTTCTAAGGCAGGTGAGAAAAGATTTTAACCTACAAAGGAACCCTCATTCAGTTCAGTTCAGTTCAGTCGCTCAGTTCAGTTCAGTTCAGTCGCTCAGTCGTGTCCGACTCTCCGCGACCCCATGAATCGCAGCACGCCAGGCCTCCCTGTCCATCACCAACTCCCGGAGTACACTCAAACTCATGTCCACAGAGTCGGTGATGCCATCCAGCCATCTCATTCTCCGTCGTCCCCTTCTCCTCCTGCCCCCAATCCTTCCCAGCATCAGAGTCTTTTCCAGTGAGTCAACTCGTCGCAACCCTCATTAGATTATCAGATTTCTCAGCAGAAACCCTATAGGCCAGGAGAGAGTAAAATTACATATTCAACATGTTGAAAGAAAAAATATGCCAACCAAAAATACTCTATCATCAAAGTAATCCTTCAGATACGAAGGAGGAATATTTTTCTAGGCAGACAAAAGCTGAGGGAGTTCATCACCATTAGACCTGCCTTGAAAGAAATGTTGGATTCTTCAAGCTGAAATGAAAAGACAGTTAATCAGCAACATGAGAACGTATGAAAGTATACGACATACCGGTAAAGGTAAATATACAATCAGACTTCAGAAACTCTACATCTGTAATAGGAAGATGCATCAATCAAATTGTAAAGATCAAAGGAAGAATATCTAAAATACAGTTACTATGAAGCATCACTATGAACAAAGCTAGTGGAGGTGATGGAATTCCAGTTGAGCTATTTCAAATTCTAAAAGATGATGCTGTGAAAGTGCTGCACTCAACATGCCAGCAAATCTGGAAAACTGAGCGGTGGCCACAGGACTGCAAAAGATCAGTTTTTATTCCAATCCCAAACAAAGGCAATGCCAAAGAATGTTCAAACTACTGCACAACTGCACTCATCTCACACATTAGCAAAGTAATGCTCAAAATTCTCCAAGCCAGGCTTCAACAGTACGTGAACTGAGAACTTCCAGATGTTCAAACTTGATTTAGAAAAGGCAGAGGAACCAGAGATCAAATTGCCAACATCTATCTGTTGGATCATAGAAAAAGCAAGAGAATTCCAGAAAAACATCTACTTCTGCTTCACTGACTATGCTAAAGCCTTTGTGTGGATCACAACAAACTGGAAAATTCTGAAAGAGATGGGACTACCAGACCACCTGACCTACCTCCTGAGAAATCCATATGCAGGTCAGGAAACAACAGTTAGAACCGGACAGGGAACAACAGACTGGTTCTAAATTGGGAAAGGAGTACGTCAAGGCTGTATATTGTCATCACTCTCTTTATTTAACTTACATGCAGAGAACATCATTTGAAATGCCAGGCTGGATGAAGCACAAGCTGGAATTAAAATTACTGGAACCTGAGGTTATTGAGAAATACCAATATCCTCAGATATGCAGATGAAGAGGAACTGAAGAGTCTCCTGATGAAAGTGAAAAAGCTGACTTAAAACACAACATTCAAAAAAGGAAGATCGTGCAACCGGACCCATCACTTCATGGCAAATAGATGAGGAAACAATGGAAACACTGACAGACTTTATTTTTTCAGGCTCCAAAATCACTGCAGATGGTGACTGCACTCATGAAATTAAAAGATGCTTGCTCCTTGGAAGAAAAGCTATAACCAACTTAGCATATTAAAAAGCCAGAGACATTACTTTGCTGACAAAGGTCCATCTAGTCAAAGCTATGGTTTTTCCAGTAGTCATGTATGGATGTGAGAGTTGGATCATAAAGAAAGCTGAGCACTGAAGAATTGATGCTTTTGAACTGCACTGTTGGAAAAGACTCTTGAGAGTCCCTTGGACTGCAAGGAGATCAAACCAGTCAATCCTAAAGGAAATCAGTCCTGAATATTCGCACTGAAGCTCCAGTACTTTGACCACCTGATGCAAAGAATCAACTCATTGGAAAAGACCCTGATGCTGGGAAAGATTGAAGGCAGGAGGAGAAGGGGACGACAGAGGACGAGGTGGTTGGATGGCATCACCGACTTGATGGATATGAGTTTGAGCAAGCTCTGGGAGTTGGTGATGGACAGGGAAACCTGGTGTGCTGCAGTCCATGGGATCATAAAGAGTCAGACACGACGGAGCGACTGAACTGAACTGAAAAATACTATCAAGTATAAATTTTACTTATTCAGTAATTCCAAAGGATAAAGGAGCAGGGCAGTGACTACCGAGAACCCACAATTTCCGAGTGTTCGCTGTGCCCAGTCACCTTTTAATTATCACCACATCCCTGTAACTCAGAGATGTAGGTGAGCTGATTTGCCCTGTGTCACACAGCTAGGTGAGAGTCTTCTGGGACCAACAGTAGCTTTTACAAGGACACTCCTGCTGTACTTTAATTACTTCCACCATCAGACACATTCTTTTTATATTATTCTGTTTCCTTGGGTCAAAGAACCCAACTCCTGAATAAGTAGGAATTAGTAGCAGATCAAAAGCCAAAATCACTTCATCCTTTTACTTCCCCAAGTAACGCTTTTAGTCACTAAAGTATAGAATATAGAAAATTACAGATCAAGTGACCTTAGTGTTCACAGGTAAGCACTAATACATTTTAATGTACCATGATCATATTAAATTACTATGAAACATTTTCTTTCACATGCATTTAATAAATATGTTATTTATCAGAGTGCACATGGAGTGAGATACTTATTACTCTATTGTCAAACAATCCTAGTTTTTATTTCTTGGAAACTACCTCATTATTGAGTTTTTAGCATAGTATATTACATTCCTAAGCATTCTGTGATTCCTAAGCATTCCAAGCATTATGTGATCACTTGAAATTGCCTAAATTTTTTATTGTGTTAAAAACACTTACCATGAGATCTCACCTCTTAAACTTTTAAATGCACAATACGGTGTAGTTACATGTTGTACAGCAGATCTCTAGAACGTTTTCATTTGCTGAACTGGAAATTTATGCCTGTTTAACAACTTTTCATTTCCCCTACCCCTAGCTTCTGCCAATCATCATTCTCTCTGTGTGTATAAATTTGACTTTTTTTCTTGGGGGGGATCCTTTTTTCAGCTCTATTGTATTATCAACAAAATTGTGAGTTATTTATGCTATGATTGAAAAAACATTGACCAACTTAAACTGGTTTTGCCTCTTTATATACGTTGATTTCGGAGAAGGCAATGGCAACCTACCCCAGTACTCTTGCCTGGAAAATCCCATGGACGGAGGAGCCTGGTAGGCTGCAGTCCATGGGGTCGCTAAGAGTCGGACACGACTGAGCGACTTCACTTTCACTTTTCATTTTCATGCATTGGAGAAGGAAATGGCAACCCACTCCAGTATGCTTGCCTGGAGAATCCCAGAGACGGGGGAGCCTGGTGGGCTGCCGTCTATGGGGTCGCACAGAGTTGGACACGACTGAAGTGACTTAACCAGCTTAGGTTGATTTGAGCTTCCCAGGTGACTCTAGCAGTAAAGAACCTGCCTGCCAACGCAGGAAATTTAAGAGATGCAGGTTCAATCTGTGCGTGGGTCAGGAAGATCCCCTGGAGGAGGGCATGGCAACCCATTTCAGTATTCTTGCCTGAAGAATCCCATGGACAGAGAAGCCTGGATGGCTACAGTCCACAGGGTTTTAAGAGTCAGACACGACCGAAGTGACTTAGCACGGCACAGGTTGACTAATCAAACCTTGATTCATTGTACAGAGACAGACAGCACTGTGCACACATGCAAGACGGGGATCCGTGTCTCTGGAACAAATCAGATTCTTAGGGTTACAGAACCTAAAGAAATCTTGTCACCGCAGCCCTTTACAGAGGAAGGAGTACTTCAGGAAGGAAAAGCTGCCTTCTAGGCGCAGGAGTAGGTTATACGGTGTGATTCAAGACTAGCCAATCAGTTTCCAAATTTGAAACTCCCCTAAGTCCTTAAATTCCAACCCTGGATCAAGGAGACAGATTGCAGAGCCTTGCCTCCTGTCTCGTTCGGATCGACCTCACCTTAGCACTCTCTTCCTCAAAACCCAGTGCTATAGTACTGGCTTCTTTGCGCATCAGGCAGCCAGCCCTTGTTCAGCGACACGATTATTTGATATGCTGTGAAAGGACTTTCCCCATCAAGTTAACACACCTGTCACCTCACATATTTACCTTTTGAGTGGGGGAGGGGGTGAAAACATTTAAGTTCTTCTCGCTCAGCAAATGCCAATGAGCCGATTCAGTGTTATCAACTGGAGTGGAGTTTGACTATTTCAGATACTTCATGAAAGTGGAATCATGCAACGTCCGTCCTTCTGTGACTGGCTTATTTCACTTGGCACAATGGAGCCATCTCACTTCTGGGCCTGTATCCAAAAGAATCGAAACCGGGATCTCCAAGAGATACCTGCAACCCCATTTTTATGGCAGCATTAGCTATAAGAGCCACGGTGTGGAAACGACTTCATGTCCATTGACATATGAATGGATAAAGAAAATGTGGCATACATACAGAATGGAATTATTATTCAGCCCCAAAAGAAGAGGATGCCTTGCCATATGCAACAACTTAAATACATTTATTTTAAAAATAACAGCAGACTTCTGGTTGGGCCAAGACAGAGGAAGCCTCATACAACAACCTCTTATGCAGATTACAAGTGAAATTCAAGACAAGAGGACAAAGAAACATGCACTTGCAACTTTATGAAGTAAACACTAACAGGCAGATGAGGCCTGGAAGTCCAAAGCTGAATACCAGCCTGTTAGGGGATTATGGTATCTTTTTCCTGTCTCTTGTCTCCTAGCTTACCCAAAGCAGGTGATGTCCAACAGCAGCTTGAAAGTTAAAACTCTGGGATCCACCTCTTCTTTTCAGCCAGAAGAATGAAAAAGTGTGAGACTTACATAACGAGGAGTAAGGGAGTTCATCCCCATGTGTTTCTTTTCCTCCCTGGTTATCACATCTCCCCTGCAACCTCAGTGACGACAGAGGCACCTAAACCCTGAGAAATGACCTGCATCTCTGGGCAAAGAAAAAGGTAAAGAGGCTCCTGCATTCTGAAGAGCTGGGGCGTGAGGGTGGGGGTGGGGAATGCCCGTCATTTTCCTTTCTTCTCTCTTGCTGTTTCACCTGAAAGGTCAACCTGGCACGCGGAACTGCAAGACAGCCTGGAGGCTGAAACACTTTGAGGAACATGTAAGAGGAGCCCTTGAAGCCTGAGAATGTGGGTAGACTCCTGAAGAGGAGAGGGCTAGAGAAGGCCTGTGTATGAACCAACATAGGCCCTAGGCCTCCCCAAGCCTTCCACACAGCCGAACCAAAAAAGGCAAAACAGAAGTTTGGAGAACTGAACTACAGTTTGAACTGCCACTCAGCTCCCAGGTCAACACTTGATGGTACATTTGCCACGTGGACACAGCGTCCTGGAAACAGCACCCAGGCTGGAACAACGCAGAGGACAAGGCACAATCCATGCTGGAGCACAGATTCAAAGGCTTCTTCATAGAAACAGCAGAGAAAGTAACGATCTACAGAGGATTTTAATAGGAACCAGAGTCTTATAATAAGCAAACTGTCCAGGGTACCAACCAAAATCCCACAACAGAGCATACAAAGAACTAGAAAAATCTGACCAGTTCTCAAGGGGAAAAGGCAATCAACAGACTCAGCCCTGAGAAGGAATTAGCAGACAAAGCATCTGCTTCGTGGTTATAACCACGTGAGATTAAATCCTCTTGAAATGAATGGAAAGGCACACGTTCTTCACAGAGAAGTAAAAACTACAAAAGAAAAAAAAGCAAATGGAAATTTTAGAACTTAACATGCAAAATCAAACATTCACTGGATGGACTGAATAATGGAACGGAGAAAACAGGGGAAAGATTCAGAAAACCAATGAATCTATGGAAACGGCACAGTCTGAAAAACAGGAAAAATGACTGAACGAACATTGTCTCAGAGACGTGTGAAACAGTTACGGAAGTTCTAATTTTATGCCATTGGAGAGTCTGAAGGAAAGGTACAGAATAAAATATATGAGGAAAAGAATGGTTGAAAATGTCACTGATTTAGAGAGACAGATCTAAGCTCAGAAAACCTCACCCTGACACAATCAATCTGATAAAAAAAAAAAGAAGAAGCAAAAGCGAAGAGTAATCTTTAACGCAGTCAAGGAAAATGACCTGTTACACATCAGAGAATACCAACTTCAAGGACTGTGACTTCTCATCAGAAAACACAGAGGCCAAAAAAGAACGGAATAACATCTTTAAAGTGTTAAAAAGATCAAATCAGGACATTATATCCTTAAAGCGAAGATACCCTTAAAGACTGAAAGCCAAACAAAACTCAAAATGATGGCTGATGGAGACAATAGAAAACTAAGAGAATTCTATACCAATTTGCTATAAAAATGCATGAAAGGAACTTCTTCAGGCTGAAGTCAAATAACACAAAGGCTGCAACTTCAAGAACAAAGGAAGGGCAACTGAAATGGTAAGTATCTGGATGAATTAACCTCTTAAATTATTTAATATATGTGCGAATTTTTTTTTCTTCTTTTGGTCTCACCACGCAGCCTGAGGGATCTAAGTTTCTTTACCAGGGATAGACATCCGGCCCCAGGCAGGGAATGCAGTGCGTCCTAACCACTGGACCACCAGGGAATTCCCTGTATGACTTTTGCATGAAGAAAGGATACCACAGTTTCAGAGGGTGGCATTCAAATCATATAAAGGTGACACATACGACAACTATAAAAGAGTGTCCAGTAATATAATCTATATGAACGTAAGTCTTCTACATTTTAATTGATAAAATATTAACTCTCTGCTGTGAGACAACGTGTATACACGGTATTGTTCTGAGAACAACTGAAAAATGACAAATTCAAGAAAAAGTGGACAATCTTAGTAGTCTTGTATTTAAGGAGTTAGTGGATAATTTAGCTAAAACATTCACATACGTTTTTGTGACAAGTTTTTCCCTGAGTTAATTGCCTAGGAGTGGGTTTATGGGTCATGGGGTAAGTACGGCCCTCTCTGCTTGCCCTGGCGGCTGCCTCAGGGGTCACCCCAGCAGGATCTGGGTGAGGCGGGCACTTCTGCTTTTAGCAGCTCTCCCCTCCATTGCTGCTAGAGTTAAAGGCAGGAGGATGTACAGGCGCTGATGCCAAAGCTGCCACCCTGGGGGTGGGGCTGGGGCTCACAGCCAGGAACCCTGCTCCCCTTTGTTGGGTGGAGACCCCGACAGGTCTGGGGCCCAGGCAGGAGAGAAGGGCCAGATGTCCTACCTAGAAGCTCATTGCCCTCAAGCCAAACACTTCCAACCCTCAGACCCCAGGAGTTTCGGAAGCGCCAGACTGTCTAGGAGCGCATCCTCATCTGCGCACCACGCGGCCTCACTTGTCCTCTGCGCATGCGCCATCCCTCCAGCACCTTTTGCACCGAGCGCACGCGCCACGTTCTTTGCTCACAGGTTCT
Organism: Moschus berezovskii; assembly: GCF_049115385.1. NCBI lineage: Eukaryota > Metazoa > Chordata > Mammalia > Artiodactyla > Moschidae > Moschus > Moschus berezovskii. Next base: position 68,242,365 of record NC_142478.1, read on the forward strand.
AGAGCAACGCGCCAAGCAGTGTTTGCTTTGCCTTCGGCCGAGTTGGCAGCTAAACCAGAGCGCTCTGAGCCCAGCTCTCTATCCAAGCGCCGACCACCCACCCACGTGCCCTATGGGGACTTACCTGGGCGGGCCCTGCCCCTCACCCCCACCCCAGGCTCTGGGGGGCCAGCACCTGCCAGGAGGGCTCTGCCGCCCCCAGCCCGATCCCCGCACCCGCCGGTTTTCCGTGGCCGGCCCAGGTCACCCAGCTGTCCGTGCCCCGCTGTCCACTCGCGGGCCAGCCCACAAGTATCCGGTGACTCTGCATCTGCGCTTTGTCACAGCGTCTCTGAGACGGTGTTGTATGATCCCGCAGACCCTGCGCTCCTTCCTGGGGGTCCTCACCTCCCTCTGCAGGCGACGCCAGCAGAGGAAGACGGTGCTGGGTGCTCGCATCTCCACGATGTGCCGCGGCTCAGCGTCCGCAGTGGGCACGGTCACTGTGTGTGGTGGGCGCCAGCAGCAGGTCACCCCCGTGCCGCCCACCACACTCAGATGTGCCCCGGGCTCCTGCTCAGAGAAGATGGTGAGGAGGGCCCTGGGAGAGAGCGGGAAGGGGACGGCCCAGCAGGAGCAAGACCCCGCATTCATAGGGAAGGACCATCAGAAAAGGGGCCCCGATGGCTCTCGGGGTGCACGATCAGCATTTAGGCCCCTGGGGGCCCAGGGAGACCGCCTGCCTTCGTGCCCAGGCCAGGGCCTCTGCGGAGAAGCCTCCACGCCAAGAGCTCAGTAGACAGCTCAACCAAGAAACTCCAGACCTCTTGTGTGAGCTCCTGCCCCCAAAGAAACGCCATCGCGAGCTCCTACGGCTCCACCCGAGGTTTCCCGCCAGGGCGGAGGAGGACGGGCCCCCGCGTACCGCGAGGGCTGCCCCGGGGGTCCTCGAGGAAAGCAAGCGAGGGGGCCCCGCCGCCGCCCTGTGCGGCCCCGGTGGCTTCCCAGAGCAACAGCCGGCAGAAACGGACCTGGGAGAAGGCGCCCGCCCGTCGGACAGCCCCGGGCCCCGAAGGCCCCGCTTCCTCTGCTGCAGCGCAGGCGAGGGGCGCTGCTGAGGCTGCCCGCACCCCCTGAGCTGGGTTCTGAGTCACCGCCGGAGACCTGGACGCGGAGAAAGCAGCGCGCTGCGGGCTGAGACCCCGGCCCCGCAGCCCTGCCGTCCCTTCCCCGCGCGCCGGCCCTCCGGCCCCCGGCAGGGCTCCTCGGCCCGAGAGAGGCCAGAGGAGTCGGCCTCCCCAGCGCCAGCGGACGCCCGGGCGTCTGCTGGAGGGGCCGCCTCTGCGCATCCCTGGTCAGGGGCCGGCACGGCTCCCCCGGGCCCCTCTCCCCCCGGCCCCGGTCCCAGCCCCTCCGGGCCCTCCTTCCCACTCACGGCCCCCCGCCCCGTTCACCTTGCCCACCGGCGTTTCCTCCCCAGGATCGGGCAGCGCGGGCCTGTCTGCTCGGCCCCCAAGCCCCTCCGCCCCTGCTTCGGCCCCGGCGCCAGGCACGGCGGGTGCGACGGGAAGCCTGGTTCCGGCCCCGGGTGCGGCTGGGCTTCCCGGCTTCCAGCAGAAGCCCGTCTGGGGGCCTCTTAGGAACGCGGCAGGAGGAGGAGACCCTTCCCAGCCCCCAGCGTGGGGCCCGACTGTGGAGGATGCAGACCGGCCTTCCCTGCAGCGCCCGGCTCCTCGGGCATGGGGTCCCCCACACCCATGTGCCTGGACTCTCCTGTCTTCACCCTCCAGAGCCCCCCTCCCGTATCTGACCCTCGATCCCTGCCCCCCACCAGCCAGCTCATCCTGTCCGCTCTCCAAACCAGACCCTCACCCTGTACATCTGGGGACCTGGCTCCCCACCCCCGCTTCTGACACTGAGGTCACCCCCATGGGCACCATTCCACCCTCCCAGTCTCCTCTTTTCGGGTCTCCCCCTGACTCCAGCGGGAGCCTCTTCCCATCTTCCCAGGCCCTGCAGACGGCCCCAAGGGACAGCGTGGCCTCTGTCACAGTCAGCACCAGCCTGCCTGGACTCGGGTTCAGCGGCTCCTCTCACACTGAAGCGCCTGCCCAGCCCATCTCTGGGGCCCCTGATGTGCAGCAGCGCGGACCCCCCACCTGTGACCACTCTCTGCACTAAGGAAAACCAGCAACTCTAGCCCTAACCGGGAACCCAACCTCTGCTCCAGGCCCCCCAGCTCCACCCACCAACTCCCCCATGGGCACCCATGCCAACACCCAGCAGGCCTTGGCTGCCACCCCAGCTGCATTCCTGTCCAGCCCAGCCCCTGCCCCTGACTCTGCAGCTGTCACCTGCGTGCCCCAGGCTGTGCCCAGTGCTGGGCCCAACAGCGGGCCGCGCTGCTCCACAGTTGGTGGATCGAGCATAGCCCCCTGCAGGCCAGGAGTCTTGGCCGAAACTTGGGGCATTGGGAGCGGAGCATCTGTCCTGGATCTGAGCTGCCCCTTTGCAACTCGCAGTATTTCCGCAGAAAGAAAGGGAACCCGGAGAACCACACACAGCAGAGTGGGAAAAGTGGCCCGGAACACCTGGGGCCTTCCTGGCCAGAGCCCCCCCATGGTGACCATGGGGCCCAGGGCTAAGAATAAACCCGGCTTTGGAGGCGCTACTGTCCCCATCTTCAGTCACATGCTTGCAACCCACGGTAAGCACTATAAACTACTCATCCCTATTAATGATCACTGACTCCTAAAATGTTGGCATGCACTCTTGCCACCTTCTGCTTGACCACGTCCAGTTGACCTTGATTCATGGACCTAACCTTCCAGGTGTCCAAGCAAGGTTGATCTTTACAAGCACTGGACTTTCACACATCCACAACTGAGCGACGTCTCAGCTTTAGCCGAGCCGCTTCATTCTTTATGGAGCTGCTCCCCGGCTCTTCCTCAGTAGCCTATTGAACACCTACCAACCTGGGGGCTCATCTTACAGTGTCATAAGGAGAAGACTCTTGAGAGTCCCTTATACTGCAAGGAGATCCAACCAGTCCATTCTAAAGGAGATCAATCCTGGATGTTCATTGGAGGGATTGATGCTAAAGCTGAAACTGCAATACTTTGGCCACCTCATGCGACGAGTTGACTCACTGGAAAAGACTCTGATGCTGGGAAAGGTTAGGGGCAGGAGGAGAAGGGGACGACGGAGAATGAGATGGCTGGATGGCATCACCGACTCTGTGGACATGAGTTTGAGTGTACTCCGGGAGTTGGTGATGGACAGGGAGGCCTGGCGTGCTGTGATTCATGGGGTCGCGGAGAGTCGGACACGACTGAGCGACTGAACTGAACTGAACTGAACTGAACATCTTTTTGCCTTTTCATTTTGCTCATGGGATTCTCAAGGCAAGAATACTGAAGTGGTTTTGCCATTCCCTTCTCAAATGGACCACGTTTTGTCAGACCCTGACTAGCAGGGACATGCCTGTCAGCTGCTCCACATAGCCAGACAACACACCTGGCATCCTGGTTGTCCCACTGCTGGTCCTCGTTAAGCATGTAGACTTAGAACTGAATAAATAATATGTGCTGGCAAACCCTGCTGAGGATAGCAGTTGTGAACATGAGCTTTGGAATCAGATAGTCCTGGGTGCAAATTCTAGCTCTTCCACTAATTAGGCGTGTGACCCTGGGTAAGTTATTTAACTTCTCTGAACTTCATCTATAAAAGGAGAATTGTTAATGTAACATATTTTGGTTTCTAAGTATGAACAAATAGCTGTCTGCTGCTATTTTTGTTACTTAGGACCCCATCATGACACTTTGGGATGGTTTGTTACACAGCAGTGGGAGGATATGGTTTTTATCCTCCCATATTACAGACTGAACAAAATGGGATTTTCCTGACATTATGGAGCCAGAATTCAGTCTCTTTCCACTACACCATCAGGGTGCAGCCCCTTCGGACATCCCCAGCCCCATGAAGCAGGGCCAGTTATTGATAAGACAAAGGGCAGGTTCCATTTGTGAAACTCCAGTCCACTCACTAATGACTCAGTTTTCATATCAATAAAATGGGGTCACGGCACCTCCTGGGAGGATCATGTTACTGTGAGAGTCTTTTCAGGTGGGGATTCTGCCAGTGAGACTTCGGTACTGGCCTTCCTCCCTTGTAGAATCAGAAGCTGAGACACCTTCCCCTATCTCCTTGGGGGTGCACTGGAAACAGTTTCCCTGGAGGCCAGCAGACACACAGGGTCCACAGCCAGAGCCCTCCTCCTGAAGACTGGAGGGCTATTGGAGGCTGGAGGGTGCGGGTGGGGGTGCCAGACTTGGAGGAGACAGCATACACAGTGAGTGAGACCAGGCCCCTGGCTGGAGCGGATGCAGCCCCGGGGAGAAGGAGGGTGTTTGGGCAGGTGTCCTGTGGGTGTGACCCCCTGCAGTTCTAAAGGTGGCCCTGCTGCTGCCCCTTGGGGCTGAACTTGTGCAGGCGAGACTTCTGCTAACCAGGAGTGGGCGGGGGCAGTGGGACGAGGTGAGGGCTTTCCTCTTCTGGAGCTCTGAGAGTTTCTAAAGAGCCAGGAGCTCAGAAGATGCTGGCATTGTAGCCCACCTCCTCCCCAAGTGGGCTGGGGAGGCAGGCTGAAACTCCCCCCAAACCACATAGATCACAGGTCGTCCACTGCCTCTTTGTTTACTCAGTCAGTACATCTGAGGCTGTGGACAAGACTCTTCATCTCACCACTGTGTGATTTGAGCAAGTGACCTCACCTCGCTGAGCCTCAGCCTTCTCATCTGTAAAATGAGGATGATAATAATACTGCTTTCATAACTCTTCGAGGATTTATTGAGAAAACAACTAAGGCCCTCTTATTCCTGTTGATGCTGTCCTCCACTCCGCCCTCTCTCCATCCCCTCAGCCCAGGAGACCCCCTGTCTGTCTACCCAGAGGCCCAGCCCTGCTGGTATTTGGGGTTGTGCAGGGGAAATAGCTAAAGCCACAGCTGAAACCGGCAAGACATAGTCTCTGTGACCTCGGAAAACACACTGGCCCTCTCTGGGTCTCAGCTTCTCCATCTATGGAAGACAAGAGCTGTGCCATGAAAAGTGAGAGACAGCCGTACCTGGTGCATCTATGCAGTGCCAACTGTGTGCTCCACACTTCACCTGCATCCCAGCAACTCTAGGGGGCTTGCCAGCAGCAGCAGCAGCAGCCACATTGTACAGGAAGAGAGGCTCAGAGAGGTGGGGTGACGTGTCCTCGGTCACACAGCCAGGAGTAGGGGTTCTGGGCTTGAAGCCCCACTTTCCTGTCTGAGGAGCTTGGCCCCCTGGGAAAGCAGGGCTAACTCTGGAGGGGCTTCGTCTTGCCCTTCTTCTCAGTGTCCACTGGGAGGTGCACCCTGGAGGAGCAGCCGCCGCCCTGCCTCCACCAGGCTCAGCACAAAGCAGGGGCAGAGCTGGTGCTCCGACTCCAGCTCATCGGAAACGAGATGGAAACACACAGGAGAGTTGGCCTGGGAGGGGAGGATGCTCAGGAGCCGGCGCTGGCTCTCTGGGGCTGCAGCACGAAGAGCTGAAACAAGATTCCATTCCTTTGAGTGTGTGAGGACCTACTGTGTGCCTGGCACTGAGCGGGGCCAGAGGGTGGGTGGGAGAGCTCACTCTCCATCACACAAGCCCTCCAAAGCGCCACTTCCTTAGGGCGCTCACCGTGTCCCGTCACTCATCACCACAGAGCTACGGGTGCCGTTATCACCCCCAAGGAAGTGTCTGGAAAATGAAGCCCAGAGAAGGAAAGTGACTTGTCTAAGGTCACACTTGTCTAAGTCTGGGTGGAAGTAGAGAATTACGATTCTTTCCTCTGAATTAAGCAACTTATTATCAGGTATTGACCTTTTAAAGACGAAACAAACCTTTTGGTCTCCAAACATATTTAGTTTTTTCTATTAATGTGGCCTCATTAATCTTTCTCTTTCACTAGTGTTTGCTTAGTATAACTTCCAAAAATTTTAATCAAAAATAAGTGTGTGTACTTACTTGTAGACGTGTCTTACGTGATTTATCTGATCTGGATAAAAGTTTTAAACTCTCATATCAAGCCCATTTAAATTTATTATAATGAGTCTTTTTATATTCATTTATTTCTACTATATTTTTATATGTTTGTGTTTATGTCTGCTGTTTTTTCTACTTGTGCTTGCCTCACTCTGAACAAAAGGAGAAGTCTTCAGATCCGATTGCCGTCTTTCTTACCACATGTGTTACTTTGTCCAGTAGTTCACTTCTAACTTTTTTTTTAAACTCCAAATTTGGAAAATAGTGTTATTTCATTTGGTGAGTACTTCATTTCTGTTCACCAGTCTTCCCTGAACATCCCAACATCTCAGACTTGTATTCTGAGATCATTGCCCCTTTAACTACCTCAGTTTTGTCTTGAAGAATCATCTTTACTCTTCTGTTACTTGAGTACACATTCAGGCCTATATAGTTCTTCACAGATCTTTTGAATCTTAGCATATGAAGGTGTTTCAGTTCCTTTTGAGTCTACTTCGGCTGGTTGTTTTCATGGGGTAAGAACAGCCCGTTCTCATCACTCCCTTTGTTTTTCTTGAGACACACCTGAATGTAGCTCTACATGGATTTTTAAAGTTATTCTCATGCTAGGGTTTTCATCTGGCTGTCTGAGGCCGATATTTTTGTCAAATCCAGGAAATGCTCAGCTGTAATTACTTCCAATGTTCTCTTTCCCCCATTGTCTCCATTTTCTCCTCGGAATAAAATTGGAAGATGAGCAAAGCCTCCCCCCGTCTGTGTTTCCTATTGCTTAACCTCTTTATTTGAACATTCCATTTCTTTGTATGCTGAACTGGGGAAAATATGCCAGACCTAATTTGCATTTCTGTTTCTTTCTTGACCTACCTCTAATCTGCTATAGCTCATTAAAGGGGTTTTAAATTTTAATTTCTGTATTTTTCACTCCTAGTCGTTCTAGTGTTTCTTTTAATAATCTGTCTGGCCATTTCTGATCCCTCAGGCATCTGACTAGACAGGAGAATATAGGTGAATTCTCAAGGTAAAGAAATTTGACCATCTTTCTACAAGCTGTTGTAGCCCCTTTACGCAGTACGGATTTGTGTCCTGGGAGTGGGGTATGTGTGTGTGTGAGTTTGTGTGGTGCAGCTGTCCATGTGTATTTGTGTGTCTTTCCCCTATATTCCTTTCACACAGCAAAGTTGCCAGTGTCATCTTTCTCAGGAAAATGCCCCATCGCCATTGCTTCCTGGGCACTGGCTATACTGCGACGTCGCTCTGAGGCTAACTCCCAGCTGAGCATTGCTGTCTACCAGCTGGCACATATACTTCAGTCCACGGTCAGTGTCTGTCCCTGCCAGGACTCAGCCATAAGCCCCCGGGGGCCCCAACGTTAGTCCAGTGTAACCCACTTGCCAACTTTCCTCCTGGGGAATCTGCCAGTTTGTGTCTCCCTTGTTGACAGAACAGTTCTTGGCATTTCGTGTCTGAGGGCACAAAAGGTGTGTGCAGATTCAGCCCATTTCTGTGTTACCACAGTCCATGGACCAGGGAGGCCCCCTCAAACCAGCACATTAGCATAGCCACTCGTCGGTTCCAGTCATCTTACAAGTCTCAAGAATGGTTTTTCTGAAGGGCCTTGACATATCCTACTTTAAGTCAACCTTCAGATTGCCATACTGATTTACACAGGGCCATGCCCCATCTGGGCATCCTTCTAGGAGGCCAGTTTTCCATTGCCTTCTGGCCTGACCACATGGCCAAGCGGTTGGTCATCACCCATGCCTCAGTGAAAAACCCAAACATAGGGGCAAATAGATGCAAAATATAGCCCCATGGAGCTAATTTATTTTTAACTTCTTTGATCAGAGTATTGGTTTTCCAAATAGGAAACTGTTCACCTTGGAACTGTCATTCGAAAGTCAATCTGATCTTTCTTGGTTAATCAAGAGCTATTTATAGGGCACTGTCCCAAGTGGCAAATCAGTCAGTGGCTCCTCATGTGATCCCAGAGTCAGTCTGGGGAAAATGAGTGCACTTGCCCACAGATACGATGCGCAAGTCTGTGCAGCTCCCTAACAGCATATTCCTGTGCAAGCATTTCTATTTTATTATGAAACTCATCTGGGCATTTCCTTCTGTTAGAGCATCCCTTTTCCATCACCCAATATATTATGGTATTTTGGGTTTCAAGGTTATTTAATGCCCTTCAGTTGCAGGGCAGAGTCGATTCATGTCTGAGAACAAGACAGTAATTCTGCCTCATGTGGAAGTTTTCTAGTCAGTGACCCCAGCAGTGGTCACTGGGAGGGAGTCACAGGGTTTTGCCGTAAACCCTCGTGTCTATACTCTGCATGGGTCTATACTCTTGCAAGTACAAACAAACTAGTCTGTACCAACCCTTAACTTCTACTTTGTACTCTGTAGCCTCTGACATCTTACTGCTTCCCAGTTAGCAATTAGGGTTGCCTGAAGGGTATGTTTATGTGCCCTTTTTATGATGCCAGGCAGGGGAAACAGTCTCTAGTCAGACCCAGTGACCATCACCATAATATATTCAGGTAAAACCAATGTGGCCACTTCACAGAGCCTACATAGAGCATCCCAGTTTCCATCCAGACCTTCTGTCTTAATCCTGTTACTTCACGCGGTTCTATTATCTTCTCAGTTTAATTGTGGGCTTCACGCGGTCCTGTCTCGCCCACAGGTTTGGGTGCTGCACAGCACGTGACGTTCGTTTGTCAAGGAGCCAGAGAAGCTGTAAACCTTCAGTATGTGCTGTATACCGTATGCTAAGCATACCTCAGGAAACCAGGAAAAATGACCACTGCCGTCCCAGAAAACGTTCACCGAGTTCCAGGTGGACAGAACTGCATCTCACAATCCCCGTGACTGGGACGATAAGCACTTTGTTCCTATGACACATCTCCACTCTGAGCTGGCTTTTATGTTCCCCTCTTGGTATTTTGGTTGATCAGATACAAGAATCTGTAACCGTATTTGACTTTAGAGAAAAAGGAGCCGAGATGCGGGGCAGGGGCGGGGGCGGTGGTAGGGAGTTCTGCTGAGCTGTTCAGCCAGCAAACAGGGACCCAGGGCCTGTAGATTTACCCCTCAGTTCCCAGTCCTGTGCACTTTCTCTGGGGCTTCTGCTTCCTTGGGACAGACTGAACTTCTGCTGTGAACCTGGCCTATAAATTATGACTTTAATCCTTGGTCCCAATCCTCCTTGTGCGGGATGCTCACCAGGCCTGAGACTCCAGGTAACCCCAGCCCTTATTCCCCCAGATACTCTAACATTAAAGGGATGCCTTCTCAAGGGTGCATCCTTCCTGTCTCTCTCCCCATTTCCAAAGTGTTTTTGTTTTTTTTTTTAACATATAGAAAGCCTCAGAATTAATCTTCCCCATCTCAACCGGGGCTCTGGGGCAACCTTCCTTACTTTTGCAAAAGCCCAAGGTGAACCCATGCATCATACCCAGTTCTGGAGGAATCTGAGAAACAAGAACCCTCCAGGGATAAATGGGGGGGCGTGGTACTTTTAACTCCAACTTTCACCAACTAAGGTCTAGTATTTTCCTTCAGAAAATGTTGCCAAGAATAGGAAATGCTATTCTGGTGTGGAAAATCAGTCTCCCATCACTTATGCCAGCCCTGATTTCTGGGTGCTGGGTGCGAAACACAGTCCAGAGATCTCCTTCAGGGACTGAGAGCACCAGGGTGGGCACTGGGCTCCTTTCCCTGGTAGGTGAGGGGGAGGTTGTGCATGGCGAGGTGGGGAAGGGGAACTCAGCAGCGGGACAGGAGCCTTGCCACTCACACACATGTCCCTGTCGCACCTGCCAGAGGAGATAGGGTCTGGGGTTCCTTCGGAAGCTTTAGCAAGTGACAAATCAAGGCAAGGGAGTGGTTTAAAGTCCATGCAAATATAAAATGAGGCAAAGCCTGACTTGAGGATCCTTTTGTTTCATGGCTCCTCTGTGAAATGCATGACATCTTAATAGAATTTAATTGTCCCGCAGGGGTGTTGAAATTTTTACCCACAAAATAAAAAGAGACTGCTATATTTACAAAGATCACTTTCCCCCCTGCCTAGAAGCAAGCTTCTCATAACAAGATGGCCCAAGAAATCCTTCATCTCTAGATCACAGATTCCCAGTGGTACTTGGTGAGACCCTGGCCCTGCACAATTATAAAGGCTCCACTGAGATTCCAAGAGCAGTTGCCCAGTAGGTTCCATAGGAGGCATCCAAGAACCTTAGGCAGCACCTTAAGAGGGAAAAGACAGAGGGACAGAAGCAAAACACAAAGAGTAGCCAGGCCATGGGAAAAGAGAGGGCTGATGGGCTCCAGAACCTCCAGTCGGCACTCCTTCCTGGTGGGGAGGAGGGGAGATGTTGGCATAAGGCTGCAGTGAGAACGGCAGGGGCATCTGCCTCAGTGTCTGCAGAGAGGAACTTCTGCCTATTTTGCAGGTTTTGTGGTATTCTCCATCAGTTGACGTGAGACCAAACACTTCACCAGGGCAGCTGGTAAGAGGCAGAGACGAGGAGTCGGGTCTGACACGGGTCAGCAGGAGTGGACTGCAGGGTCCCGGCAGAGAGAGGAGGCTCGGAGACCTCTTCTCTCTCATGCCGAGACAGCGACTAGTGTTTACTTTTCATCAGCTTCCAGAGCTTGCCTGACTGCTACTCCTCTTCTAGACAATATCAGCCAAGGATTGTCTGACCCAGAAACGCACTTAAACTGAAGAGGGCTCGCAGCATGTGGCCCCACAACTGTAGAACACTCCAGGTGCAGTGGAAGTGGAGGGGACGGTGGGGAGCAGGCCCAAAGTGCCGGGCGAGCTCAGCAGAGACATGGGGCATGGTCCCAGAGTCCAGGTGGTCTTCGATACCCTTCTCTGTGACCGAGAAGGCGTCGACTGTTTCTCTGAAACTGTCTAGCACAGGTGCGCCCCACACCACACTCTTCGCCTCTGCTGACATGTGGGACCCCTAACTGGGAGCTGGGGGTTGACCTTCTCCCTGTCTCTGCCCCCAGAGCCTCTTTTGGTGCCTGGCACGTGTGTGTGAGTCTCGGAAGAACCTACAAATGCATGGTCAGGTCAGACCAGCAAACTACACTTTCAAGGAACCCCCAGAGGAGGGGAGACCGTGTCTTCATCTTTGGGTTCTAGAGCTGCGCCATCATCCAATGTGGGTGCTACCTAGCCAGATTTGTCTATTTATAACTAGCTAGTTATAAATAAAATGAACATTCAGTCCATCCATCACACCAGCCATGTCTCAGGTGCCTTAGAAGTTACGTGCTAGCAACCGCTGTATTCAACAAAGCAGAAAGAATATTTCCATCCTCAAGGAACAGTGTGTCTTCTGCAGCGGCTCTGATCTGGGCCCAGGGTCTGTTGGTTCAACTCATCTAATTCAAAGCGTATCCATCACAGGTGGAATTTCAGATTGATAATTTGCAGGTGAGCGTGGTGCTTATCTGGTGGGAATGGGGGGTGGGGCGTGAGAAGTTGAGGAGGGATCCTCTCTCTTTCTCTCTCTCTCTCTCATCTGAAGACTTGCAACTGTGATCTTGGAGAAGGGCTCTGGCTCTTGGGAGCCCACGGAAGGCTGAGAATCCAGAAAAAAAGAGGCAAGTGATACTGAGTGAGCCAAGGCCCCAGCTGGAGTGGGAGGAATGAGTGAGCCTCTCTCTCTAATAACTCTATTGCTCCAGCTTGTCTCTCTGAAGAATGGCTTGTGAAGCGCTTGTGTGACTCAAGGAGCAAAGGTGGAGGCCGAGGCTCCATGTAGGAAATGAGTCTCAACAGAGGAAGAAGTGTGTAAAATCAGAAAAAAAAGGAAACCACGGAGGGACTTGTTTGGTGTTTTCCATATTTCAGCGACTTAATAGGAAGAGGTTATTATGTCTATGGGCCTCGAGGGTGTAATCACCTTTTCCTGCTTTGTTATTGAAGATAATCATTTCTAAGAGACCAATTCTTGCTGCCTTTGCCACTGCCGGACACCAAAGCTTTTGCTTCCGTTTGCTTGGCATCTCTTGGGAATAAAGCCCAAGCATTACTGGTCGGGGTTTGGGGGTTGAGCTGGGAGGAGGCCGTCTGGCGGGGCGCGACTCCCTCACCAACATGGAGCCTGGGAGACACAGTCCCTCGTGTGTGCTCCGGGCGCTGGGGGAGAAGCAGACGCCCTCTCTCCCTCTGCATGCACAGGTCTCGTGGCAGCGCCTCCACGTCCTGTCCTCAGGTTTCCTCCCTGTTTGAGGGCGCTGCTCCCAGGGGTGGGGAAGTCAGAGATGACGTGCCCCAGCTCCATGCACAGGCTCCCAGGTCCTCCCACAGAGCTGAGGGGCAGCACACTCTGGATCTCCTTCTTGCCTCCACTCTTCATCCACATCCTGACTCCTGGGGCCAGCGCCCCCACAACCCCCCCACAGCCCCCCACAGCCAGCAGGAATCCTCCAGGGCGCTGTGGACAACTGTGGGGCCGGCGGCACAGCCCCGTCCTCACAGTCCTGCTGACCTGGTCCCCTGGGAGTGACCTGCCCCAGGACAGTGCCTCTGGGTGGCGGGGCCGGGGGTCACGGCTCTCCTCAGAAGCCCCTGCTCCCGCCAGACAGTGCCCGCTCCTGCCTGCCTGCACCCCAGGCCGGCCCTGGCCCCTGCCTCCCCGTCCCCAAGTCCTTCCGAGGCTCCGGGACGAACCCTGGCCAGGACTGGGGATTGGTGTGACCAGCACCTGCTGGAGGACGACCCTTGTTGCATCGCTTGCAGACCAAGAGAATGTGGACAAGTTACTTTACCTCTAAGCTTGTGTTCATCCCCTGTAAGGGGCTAGAAAACTTACAGGGTTGTTGTGAGGACTAAGTATGTCCCACGTAAACTAAGGTCACCGCCCCAGGCACAGGACGTGTGAGTCATCCATGGAATTGGCCTCTGTTCTCTCCCGGGGGGCCCATCACACACCCCCTAATCTGTGGCAAACGCTCCCTGTTGTTTGGGTACTTTGGTTCATCAGTCCATTGATTGACTGGGGAGGGTGGCAGGATACTCATGATCAGGCCTCCACCATTCCCATATGTTGGAGAACAGTATGGCTGGTGGAGGTTGTTGAGGAAAAGGACCTTGAGGCAGAGGAGGAAGGGAAGGCCCAGGGGGAGCCAGGAGGAAGGCAGCGTCATGACCAGAAAGCCCGTGGAGACATGGCTGCCTGCTGGCGGCGCCGGTGGCATAGACGTGGCTCCTGGTCATGGTTACGGGGTTTGAGGGCGGAAAAGGGGGCCCTAGAGATTCTAGACCCCTCTCCCTCATTGCAGAGGTGAAGCCATTGAAGTCCTGGGATAGACGGGGACAGAAAGGGGCCCCGAAATGGGGCTACATAATCCCAGGCGCATCAGGGCCCCAACTGCTGACCTTGACTGTGGATTTGCGGCTCTCCTTTCCTGTGCCCAGCCCCCCCAACACCACTGCTGCCCTTGGGCACTAGAACACTACTCTGAGAGCAAAGACTCTGTCTGAATGGGAGGGCAACAGTCTGCATGGAATTTACGTATTCCTCTTTTCACCTTTTCATTTTCTCTCTTTCTCGAATCCGTAAAGCTTTTCTAGGTAGCTCTGCCCTGTCCCCTCCCCCTTCCCTCTTTTTATTGCTTCTCATCCAGGAGGACCTGGTCTCATCCAGGTGCTTGAGGTCATGGGGTCGTCTGTAAAGTCTGTACAGTCTCCTCGGCAGCCTGCCTCCTCCACTTCCTGCGCATCACCCGGGCTCTTGATTCTGCCCCACCACCCTCCACCCTGTCTGCATCAACTCAATTGTGCTGAGCGACCCAGACTGCCCCCTCTCCTGGGGTAGGAGGCAGGGCTGGGAGTCAGAAAGACTGGGCCCGCCCAGCTGGAGCTACCCCACTCCCACCTCCGACCCCAGTGGAGTCTGGCTTTGCCCTGCCCCCTCCCACCACCACCCACCCACGCCCCCCTCCCACCACCACCCACCCATGGGTATATAGCTCTGCCCTGGGTGCCTCTGACATGTGCCATTGTCTTCTCTCCAGCTGTCAAGAAGCTGTCTCCTACTCTGCTAGGATGAAGGAAAGAGATAAAGTGGAAGAGGAAATGGGAGTGGGAAGCAAGCAAACTGCAGAGGGAAAGGCAGATAAGGCACCTGGGCTCCACTGCCTCCTTTCTTTTTACTTTTAGAAGAACCAGCAAAACCAAGGAGCGCCCTGGGTAGCCAGCATTTCACACGAAGGGGACACAAGAGGATGGTCAAAGTCCATGCAGACAAATGAAGGGTGCCCTGAGAACATCTTCCTGGACACGACAACCCACTCCACATAAACTTTTAAGGTTGCTGGGTCACACCCTCCAGGGGGTCCTGCATTTGGAGGGCTGTAGGTTCCTGCAAAGCCACCCATGCCCAACTCCAGGCTGCAATGTTCACATCATACATGTTTGGAAGAGTCTCTCAGGGTTTATTGACTATCTTAGTAGTCAACTTGGGACCCAACTCTCCTCCTCCAAACATCCCTAATGCCAACAGGGGGCGTACCCCCCACTCAGCAGTTGAATGCTAGATCAGCTGAAACTGGATATGATGAGACAGCACGGGGTGACCCTGACCCCCACCTCCTTCCGGCCTGCTGGGAAAATGATGACGGCACAGACAGGGTCACCTGGGTCCCCTCCCACGCAAGCAGGGCAGCTCATCTGGGCCAGCTTCGGACCCTGCCCATGCTTAGGAGTCCTGGCATCAAGACTACCCCCAGGATCCACACCCAGCTGGGAGGGAGCCAGGCCCTGGGCGCCCCCACCCTAACCCAGCCTCTGCAGAGCCCTGTGAGGGGCCCGAGTCACCTCAAGGCACCATTTTTCAGGCTGAGCTTCTACAGATTTGTCACATGTATGTAAAAACAAAGCAAAAAATGGAAGCAAACTCAATGCCATTCTCATTTGAGATAGGGTAAGGGGCAGATTGAAGGGGACAGATTACAAACTGCTTATGTTTCTTTAATTTACAAATTCATAAGTAAAGAAACCCATATTTCATTCTATTTTAAATAGCACTGTTTTTTGTAACCTTTTCACATTGGAGCATTTAGGCCATAAACCTTACTGGGTTTTGTATTTTTTTTTTTACTACTGCATAATCTTTTAAAAATTGAAAAACAGAGGCAATCAAGACTGGTGGGGAATGTTAAGAAAAAGATTATTGGGGAGGAAAACGTAAGTTGAGAATTAACTTTCCACTATGTAGGTCTCCGGATGAGTCGGGTTGAGTAGGGCTGGAGGGACAGGGTTATTTACCACGCCCACCTATGTCATCAGACTTCCCGCTCCTCAGAGCACCCAGACGGAGGGACCCAGCCTTGTTTTTCATCCTGGAGCCCCAGAGCCTCCCCTTGCCTCCACATCACTTACACTGTTTCAGAGGATCCTTCACTTGAACACTGCCTGGCCAAACGCCCAGGTCAAATCACCGCTTACAGAACATCTCTCTGCTACTAGACAACACGTTTAGTAAAGAGCAACAAACAGGCCCCAGTGCCCTGGGGATGTGACCCCTGGGGGAGCCCCCTGGGTCCCACACACTGACCAGAGAGCCCACCCACCTCTCCACTGAGCCCAGCAGCTGCACGTGTGTGGCAGGTCCTGGTGTGACACCTGCACAGGAAGGCCCGTGGCCTGGAGGACTCACCCTGAGGCTCAGAGGGGGTGGGGCTTCCAGGCTCTGGAAGCTTCAGTGAGGCCCACGAGGCGAAGGAAGGAGGGCCGCCTCGCCACGCCTCCCGAGTCAGCTGTTAGTGCCCGCGTTTTCCCTGGTATGATCTGTATGCGTTCAGCATTAGTTTCCTATATATGGTTTATATTTAACCCTTTTAATATCAAGCTAAATTGAGCTCCTGCTGGGTTTATTTTTTAAATATTTGCATGCAAAATAACACACAAGTATAGAAAAGCACCCTCAACAAAGGGAGGGCTCAGTGGACTGCAATAGGCACTCCGCTCTGGGAACTGAAGTCACCGTCAGACTCTTTGCGACCCTATGGACTATAGCCCACCAGGCTCCTCAATCCATAGAATTTTCCAGGTAAGAGTACTGGAGTGGCTTAGCCATTTCCTTTTCTAGGGGATCTTCCCCAGCCAGGGATCGAACACGGGTCTCCCGCGTTGCAGGCAGACGCTTTACTGTCTGAGCCACCAGGGAAGCTTCCCACTCTGGGAAGAAGTCGTGCTTTCCTCCGTGAAAGCCCAGGTGCCTCTGAAAAGCTGCTCTCACAGCTTCCTAACCCTGGCCTCAGACATCCACAGCAGAAATCCCAAAGGCGCAGGCTTCGCCCAGCCCTCCAGTTCCCGCCACTGCTTTCCAGGTGTGCCGCCACACTGATGCTGAGCTAGTTGTGTGTAAATCAGTGTGCTTGCCGTGTGCACGGATAACTGATTTTCATTCTCATAACCTGATCAGTGAGTGACTCCTCCTCTTCCCTTCTCCAGAGGGCTGCCAGCATGCTGGGGATATCCCGTGTACTGAACTGGGTGTTGGGCAGATGTGCTTATATTTACAAGATCATAAAGCTCTGCACTTATGGTTTGCAAAACCTTAGTAAAACCACAACAAGATACCACACCTCACACCTGTTAGAATGGCTGTTATCAAGGAGACAAGAAACAATAAGCATTGGCAAGGATGCGAGGCAAAGGGAACTCATAGCACTGTTGCTAGGGTTGTAAGTTGGTGCAGCCACTATTGAAAACAGTATGGAGGTTCCTCAGAAAATTGAAAAATAGAGGTAGCATATGACCTGGCAATTCGACTTCTGGATATACTAACTGGAAAAGATATAGACACCCTCGTGTTCACTGTAGCATCACTGAACAAGACATGGGAGCGACCTAAGGGTCCACTGATGGGTGACAAGGAAATGTGAGCTATACACGCATATGACTCAGCCATGAAAAAGGAGCGAGAGGAATCTTGCCATTTGTGACGACACAGGCACACCCCGAAGGCGTTACGCTCAGTGAGATAAGTGTGGCAGAAAAATGTGGGAACAGCCTCGCTCATCTGTGGAAGACAAGCAAACTCAACAGCAGGCTCATTGCTACAGAGAACAGATTAGTGCTTGCCAGAGGTGGGCAATGGGGAAAGTTGAATACATGTGGGTGAAGGGGGTCAGAAGGTATCAGCTCTTCCAGTTATAAACTAAGGAAATCATGGGCATAGAAAGCACACCATGGTGACTGCGGTTAATAATACTGTATCGTGTATTTGAAGGTTGCCTAGGAGAATAGATCTTAAAAGCTCTCATCAAAGAAAGTTTTTGTCTTGTAAGCGTGCCATATGATGGGTGTGAACTCAGCATTGTGGTGAGCATGTCACAATGTGTATGCAAATAGTGAATGATTATGTTGCACACCCCAAAGCTAGTGTTATATATGAGTCACATTTCAATTAAAGAGAATAAATGCTTAAAAAATATTTGGGTATCTTATATAAATTGTCATCAATTAAAAAGAAAGAAATGCAAAAAAAGTTTTTCCACAAAACATACTTCAGGCCCAGGTGGCTTCCTCTGATTTCTACCAGACATTTAAGGTAGAAATTGATGCCCATCTCCTAAGACACTCTTCCAGAGAACAGATATGGAGAATCCACCTGACACTGCCTTTATCGGACCAGGAGAATACTGTCTCACCCCAGCTATAGACATCAGAGAACAAGGAAATTACAGGCCAAACTGTCCTGAATGTTGATGTCAAAATCCAGAGTTAAATATTAGCCATCTTAATCTGGAGGTATTTAGAAAGCAAGGAAACTGGGACTTCCTGGCAGGATTTCCGTCAGTTGATGTGGACAGGACCGCTGGGTGTTTGGGTGCTGCCTGGGGGAGTGAAGGGACAATGCCATCAGGTTAGAGGAATGAGCATTCAGTGACGGAGGTGAGGAGGGCCTGGGTTATCCTCAGAGACAGTCTTGGGATGGGTCTCCAGGCTATGGCTTTGGAGGGTCCCTCTGGGAGGACACGGGAGTCTCTCTCTCGTGCCACTGCAGGGTCGAAGGATGGATGAGGAGTTTGCAGGGGCTGGATTGTGATGAGGAGGGATGAGCAGGGAGGGTGAGCCCCCAGACCCATTGCAGCCATGGACCCTCCCTGGCCAGGCCATAACCCCAAGGCTGCTCAGAAAAGTGCTCACATCCGAAGTCGGGAGACAGCGGGGCATATCAGCTTCACCTGCTAAACCACCCAGCACAGTGCAGCAGGCCACGCTCCTCCTGAATCAGCACCGGCTGCGCATCCAGGGCTGAATGGAGGCCAAGCTGCTTCATTAGAGACGTGCCACGTGGGGCACTTGGCTTGGAGAGGCGGGGCTCTGAGACAAGCAGACCACTGGTCAGACCACCAGGAGGGGCTCCCTTTGGGGTGGCTGATGTGTGAAGATGCTGGGGAGGGACACATGGGATGGGGCCCCCTGATCCTTCAAGGAACTTCTTTCCAGAATATTGGATGGCTTTGGGATCAGGGATCAACACGTCAAGGAGGGTCAAGCTGGGTCAGGCACGTGCCCTCTTGTTGGCTAAGACCCCTCTCGTCCTCGGAGCAACCATGGGGCAGGAGGATTGAGGGGCTGAAGGGAGCAGAGTCCTGGGCTTCGGGGTCCAGGGCACCATCTAGAGGGTTTAGGGGTTCAGAGATTTCTATCCCCAGAGAACCAGCTACATTCATGTCCCACATCCATCTGTCATCAGCTTTGAGACTCTGGGAAAGTCACTTAAAATCTAGACATTTTAGTGCCATGCATATATGGATCATAGCACCTGCCCTGAGAGTTTCCCCCTCGCCCCCACAGCTGATGTGGGGATCACAGGAGATGAAAACAAACTCTCACAAGTTGAAAAGCATCACACCCATAACCTCCCCCCATCCCCTGCCCCGTGGCACCCAAGACGCTTCTATGTTTCTTGCTTATGTCCCAGACATTTAACGTTTGAACACTTCTGGAGAAGGGAACAGCTACCCACTCCAGTATTCTGGCCTGGAGAATTCCATGGACTGTATAGTCAGTAGGGTCGCAAAGAGTCGGACGTGACTGAGCATATGTGCCCTCCTGTTGGCTAAGACCCCTCTTGTCCTTGGAGCAACCATGGGGCAGACGGACTGCGGGGACTGGAATGAACGGAGTCCTGGGCTCAGGGATCCAGGGCACCATCTAGAGGATTCAGGGGTTCAGAGATTTCTGTCCCCAGGGAACCAACTACATTCATTGTCCCACACCCATCTTTCATCAGCTCTGAGACGAGACTCCAGGGAAGTCACTTAAAATCTATACATTTTAATGCCATGTACGTGAGCACCTGTGAAGGACCAGTCATTTCCCTTCAGGGTCTACCTGATGTTTTATATTAAGTGTCATCATGTAATACTAATAAATGGGTCCTATTAACATTTCTGTATCACAAAACAGGAAACTGAGGACAGAGGTTAAGTAACTTTCTCTGGTTCATGCGGCTTCTGGCATGATTTGGACCCAGGCCATCAGGCACCAGCCCCCAGCCTCTCAGTCACTGTGCTGTGCTCCCTTTCCATCCATGTATTATCTCACTAAATAAAGGCATGTCCCCATGCAGTCAGCCTGCTGGCTCTTCTAAGCGCACGCTGCACAGCAACGTCCCTCTCCCCAAGCCCAGCTTTGACTCCGTTGACCTCCCTACACAACTGGTGATCAAAGAAAACAGAAGTGGGACCTGGGAATGGACTGACACTTCTCCATAGTCTTCTCCCAGCAACGTGGCAATAGTTTGTCTCAATTTTTGCTCGGCCTTCCATGATCATGACTCGGGTAACAAGAAGAAAAGGCAGAGTATAAGGAATTCAAACACAGAAAGCAGATGAATTCCATGTGTGGTCAAGATGATAGGTTGGCCACTCCCAGCAGTGGTTCGGGCACCTCAGGATCCGCATCTGGCCACACAATAGGGTAGGGGTACACAGGTACCACCCCCACTAACCACTTCATTGAAGGTACTGTGAAAATAACACCAGTGGCTGTTTATACAGCAGAGCCTGGATCTAGGTAGAGGGAGGACTGGGTACCACTGAGGTTGGTGCCCACTCAGAACCAGTTCAAGCACTGCCTGCCCTCAACCAGGCCTTAGTCCAGGCTGCTCAAATGATTGGTCAGATTCTAGTCAGTGTGACCCTGGAGGCCTGTAGACTTCATCTGTTAAAGCCACCAAGGCTCAGAGACCCTTTTCCCAGCTAATGAATATTCATTCCTCATTAAGAGTTGTCAGTTAAGGTGAAGCTCATTCTTTGCTAATCTGTCATATGGATGCTTGATTTTAAATGTCCTGGGTTCTAAGCTATTAGGGAGTCATGCTGATTACTGACTATTCAGAGTATTTGATAGGGCACCAGGAAAGCATTTATAGGATGAAGATGCTGGGGGAAGAGAGAAACAGGTTGAACACCCCTGATGATCAGAGGGGCCCTTTGATTGGGACAAAGTGTGTAATTTGGGGTCAGGGATTTAAATGTCGAGTGAGGAGACTAGGTCAGACATGTACCATTTTCCTGTCTCAGGCACCTCTTCCAAGCCATCAACTGTCTCCCTGCAGTCACCGTGGAGCAGGCGCAGGAGTGTGTGGGGAAAGGAGGGAGAGGAACGCTTGGATCAGCGGCCCAGGGCACCAGCTAGTGGCCTCAGCTGTTCAGCGACCCGCGTCCCCAGACGGCCAGCTGCATTCCTGTGGAGGCTTCATTACTGCTCATCAGTCTTGACAGCCACTTAACCCCTCAATGTCAGGGCCTGCATCATAAACTGTGGTGTGCAGCCTCTGCCCTGCCCACCCCTCAGTGCGACGCAGAGCTCACAGGAGGTAACAGACTTTCCCCATGAGCTGTGAAGCAGCAAACCCACGTGAAGGCGGAAAACTAACCTCTCCTGACTCACAGTCATTCCTCCCTGGAGGAACCACTGCCGCGTTTCTTATTCTTTTGGGCTAGTAATATTTGAATACTTCTGTAGCACTTAGGAAGTACTGATAATTTTTCTTCAGGCTTTATCTGTATTCACTTAAAATTAGTCTAATAGCAGTAAGTAGACCCTGCGAACGCTTTCCTATCAAAGAACAATACATGAGAACAAGAGGGTCTACAAAACTTCCCCAGGTTCACGTGACTCCTGGTATGATCTGAACACAGACCATCAGGAACCAGCCCCCACGCACGCAGTCACTGTGCTGTGCTCCCTTCCTATATTATCTCATCTGAATAAAGTCCTGTTCCAGTGAAATTGGTGCTGGATATTTTGAGTGTATTAACTGCACACCGCATTGCAACATTCCTCTCCCCAGCCCCAGCTTTGATTCAGCTGACTCCCCTAGGCAGCTGGCGATCAAGGAGAACAGAAGTGGGACCTGGGAATGAATTGATATTTCCCCATGGTCTTCTCCCACCAATATGTCAATAGTTCTGCTTTGAACCTATTTTCCAGGACTGTGGTCTGGTTAACCAAAAGAAAACAATCACAAGGGATTCAGACACTGGACGCACGAGAATATCATGTGCGGTCAAGATGGTCTGCTCACCATTCTAAGCTGTGGTTCAACACGTCAGAATTCACTTCTGGCCAAACCACAGGTAGGGGCACACATGTGCCACCCCCACTAACCACTCCATTGAAGGTACTGTGGAAACAACACCAGTGAGTAGATTCAAGAGTAGAGGCTGTAGTTTATACAGCAGAGCCTGGATCTGGGTGAACGAGGGCTGGGCAGAGATGGTGCCCACTCAGAACCAGTTCGGCCACTGCCTGCCCTCAACCAGGCCTTCGTCCAGGCTGCTCCAACCATTGGTCAGGTTTTAGTCAGTGAGGCACTGGGGCCCACAGACTTCATTCATTCATTAAGCCCCCAAAACACCACCAGCCCAGGAGATCCTGTTCCCAGCTAGTGAGTATCCACTGCTCCTCGTCCAGGTTTGGTCAGTTGAAGATGATGCGAATCCTCTGTGCAACTGTCATGTGGGCAGTTGGTTTAGAATGTCCTGGGTTCTGAGCCAGTTAGAATCAAGCAGGCTGCTGGTCATTCAGGGTGGTCACTTGACTACCAGGAAGTCACTGCAAAGCAGCAGCGGACAGAATCATGGGCTGGCGGGGAGGGGAGGGGGCAGGATGCATGTCCTGATCTCCCGGTCCATCAGGGGGTCTTCATTTGGGGGAAAGGAAGTGTATTTGGGCTCAGGGATTGAGTCAGAGATTGGGCTGAGATTTGAGCCATTCTCCTGGGCCAGGCACCTCCTCTGGGTACCAGCTGTCTCCCTGCAGCATCCTTAGGCAGGAGGATGTAGGAAGGCAGTGAGGAGAGCTCTTGGTTTGTGTATCCAGGGCACGATCTCATGTCCGGGGGTTCAGGAATCTCCATCCCCAGGGAGTCATCTCCCTGTCTTGCCTCAGACCCATCAGTCATCAGTGTTGTGACTCTGGGCAAGTTAATCTATGTAAATTTCAGTCTCCTGAACCATAAAATATGGGTCACAGCCCCTACTCTGCCCTCCCCACAGTGTTGATCCCTGGAAATAGCAGATTCTCTCCACTACTGACAGCTGAGTGTTGAAATTTCCAACTATTATCATTAAGGAGTCTCTGGTCAGTTTGCATCATGTATTTTGGAGCTATCTTTTTAAGTGCAAAAATGTAACTGCTTCCTCTTTGAAAAATGGACCCTTTGTCATTATAAAATGTCCTTATTTGTCTCTAGAAAAAAAATTGTCATAAACTTTGTTTTACATAATAAAGCCAGTCAAATTCTCTTTTGGTTAATATTTGCTTGGTATACATTTTCTCATCCTTTTACTCCCAGTCCCTTTGTATCTTGAATTTAAAGTTCAGCTCTAGATAGCACATAGCAAGATCATAGCTTTTTATCCATTCTGCCAGTGTCTGCCTATTAACTGAACTGTGTAAGCCATATACATTTTGTTTAATCACTAATCACGTAGCATTGAAATCTGTTATTTTGCCATCTGTTTTCTGTATGAGTTACATCTTTTTGTTCTCCTATTCCTCCATTACTGCTTTCTTTTGTGGTTATTTTCTAGTGGACCAATTTAATTCCCAAGTTTCTTTTACTATAGATTCTGGATTTTAGTCTTAGTGGTTTCCCTGGGGACAATTAACATGTTAATTTATAAAATTTTTATTTGGATTAATACCAAATTTCAGTGATTCACAGAGACTTGACTCATCTGTGGATCTGTTCCATTACCCTCCTGTATGCTGTTATTGTTCATTATCCACTTTATACTCTTTGTGTTCAGGAACATAGATTTACAATATTCTTGTAGTGTCCTTTTTAACCAGATAGAATAAAATAGTACATGGTTTATATGGACTTCCCTCATAGCTCAGTTGGTAAAGAATCCACCTGCAATGCAGGAGACCCCGGCTCAATTCCTGGGTCAGGAGGATCCCCTGGAGAAGGGATAAGCTACCTACTCTAGTATTCTTGTTCCCTTGTGGCTCAGCTGGTAAAGAATCCGCCTGCAAGGCGAGAGACCTGGGTTCTGTCCCTGGATTGGGAAGATCCCCTGGAAAAGGGAAAGGCTACCCACTCCAGTATTCTGCCCTGAAGAAGTCCATGGACTGTATATGTACAGTCCATCGGCTCACAAAGAGTCGGAAATGACTGAGTGGCTTTCACTTTATATGTTTATCTGTATATGTCTTATGTACTTGCGTTTACACTGTTGTCTTTTCAGCGTAAAGGACTCCACATTTCTTACAGGTAGCAATGGACTCTCTCAGGTTTCAGTCACTGGTAATGTCTTAACGTCTCCATTACTGACGGGCGTCTCTACTAGAGAATTCTCAGTAGACATTCAGTGACTTTTAGCAGTTGTTTGTTTGGTTTCTTTGACTGCATGGCATGTGACTTGCTGGATCTCAATTTCCTAACCCGGGATTGAACCCCAGGCCCTTGGCAGTGAAAGTGCGAGTCCTAACCATTGGACTGCCAGAGAATTCCTTCTTTCAATGCTTTTAATACACCATCCCACTGATTCTAATAAAAATCGGCCCTTAATCTTAGTGGGAGGTTTTGCACGCGATCTGTCACTTCTTTGTTGTTGCTTTCATGACTCTTTGGCCTTGAATCATTTTATTATGATGCAAGCTTATTCATCGTATGAGAGCTTCCCTCATAGCTCAGTTGGTAAAGAACCCATCTGCAATGCAGAAGGACCCCAGTTCAATTCCTGGGTCGAGTACATCCGCTGGAGAAGGGATAGGCTACCCACTCCAGTATTCTTGCTTGGAAAATCCTACGGACCGAGGAAGAGGAGCCTGGCGGGCTACAGTCCATAAGGTCTCAAGAGCTGGACACGAGTTAGTGACTAAACCACCAAGCTTATTCAAGTTGATGTTTATCAAACTTCCTGAATATTGTGATTGTGTGTTCCCTTAAATTTGGTGAGATTTTGGCTAGTACTTCACATGGCTTCCCTTTCTCTCTCTCGTGTCTTTTTGGAACTCCCTTTATGCATGTGGTAGAACACAGGTCTAATTAGGCTCTGTTCATTTTTCTTCCCTATCCCCGTGCCTTTTTTATTTAAAAAAAACTGTTCATCAGGCTGGAACTGATTTATCCTGATGTCTTCAAATTTGCTGATTCTGTCTTCCTCCTATTGAAATCTATCCAGCCTTCTTTTGGGTTTGGGTCCCCACCCCCAATTAGGCATTAATTCCTTATTTGGAAAGAAGGTCTCAAGTTTGGATACTCAGACGTAGAGAAGACCACATGATATTGAAGGCAGAGACTAGAACAATGCAACTGTAAGGCAAAGGAAACCATGAAGTTCCAGAAAACGCCAAACGCTAGAAAGCAAGGAAGAATTCACTTTCTAGTTTTCCATAGGGAGCATAGCCCAGCCTACAGCTCAACTCCAGATTTTCAGCCTCCAGAAGTGTGAAACAGTAAATTTCTGTTGTTTTAAGCCGTGTGGTTTGTAGTGATTTGTTACAGCAGCTCTGAGAAAGTAATGGAAGCCCCTCCAGTGAAATTTTCAGTTACTTCTATCCTTTACAACTCCAGATATTCCATTTGGTTCTCTTTTGTAAGTGTATCTTCTTTATTGCCATTCTGTCCTTCAAGGAATATAATTTTCATACTACAGTTTTTAAAGTATGATTTCTTTTGCTTCTTTGAACATGCTTAAATTATGTCCACAGCAGCAGTATTTACAATAGACAAGACATGGAAACAACCAGCTGAGTGAGGGTACAGAGCAGAACAGGAGGGGGGTCCCCCAGAAATCTTGCAGCCAGAGCAGGTCAGCCCCCACGTATACTGAGAGGGAGGAGGATGAGAGCGGTGTGCAGGTCGTGGAGCAGGTGCTTAAGAGCTGTGCCCCTGGAGACTCCAGCAGGGGGCTCCCCCAAGCCTCTTATTCTGAGGCACCCATGGGGGAAGGAGCTACTACATTCACATATGCCCCTTGTTCCCGACAGTCTCAGCCCTGGACAATGTTTCAGGACAATGGCCTATCTAAAGATATCCATGTGCTAATCTTTAAATTCTACCCACATGTTGCCTTATATGTTTGGGAAAGAGAATCAAGGTTGCAGACAAAGCTAGGCCAGTTATCAGCTAACATGAAAATCAGGAGAATATCCTGGATTATCCAAGCAGTCCCAGCATCATCACAAGGGTCATTAAAAGTGGAAGTGGGAGGCAGAAGAGTCAGTGTCGGTGCGATATGAGAATGACTCCACTGAACATTGCAGGCTTTGAAGATGGAAGTGGGGCCAGGACGTAAGGAGTGCAGACAACCTATAGAAGATGGAGTGGAGGAAACAGACTCCTGGAGCAGGAAGGGAATGCAGCCCTGCTGACACGCTACGTTCAGCCCGGTAAGGCCTGCATCAGACCTCTCACTCAGAGTCAGGAGGTTCATTATTCTTAGATTATATATTGTTATTGCTACTTACAGCTTCCCAGGTGGCACAGTGGTACAGAATTTGCCCTGCAGGAGGCGCAAGAAACATAGGTTCAATCCCTGGGTTGGGAAGATCCCCTGGAGGAGGAAATAGCAACCCACTCCAGTATTCTTGCCTGGAGAATCCTATGAACAGAGGAGCCTGTTGGGCTACAGTCCATGGATCTCAAAAAGTTGAACACAGCTAAGCGCACGCACGTACACACACACACACTCTGCTACTTAAGCCAAATTCATTCCTAAAAGACCTTCAATTGGTCTGCCCAACAGCTACTCAGTGACATGAAACTTAGGTAGTACTGTGATATATTGGAGAAAGTCTATCTGTTGAGCCTTAGGAATAATACAGCTTTCCCCTAGAAATATTTGATATCCAGTTTCTTTCATCTGATTTTATAAAGGACTAGTAGGCTAATAAAATCAGATAGTGTCCTGGTCACAATATTTCTATTAATCTTAGAAAAGCAACAATTTTTTTCTAATCAGTAGTTTAAGACACCTAAGACCAGCATATATTTTTAATAACAAGACTGAATTCAATGATTTTAACATGAATACCTTTATTGAGTCACATTTTAAATTTATAAGTCTAGAAATTATAGTGTTACAAATAAATGATATTTATATTGCACTTATAGGAAACATTCAGAAAGTTACTACTTTGAATTTGTTCCTTCCGAGTGATTTCTGTAGATCTCTAGAACCCTGCTACCATAAATATATTATCATAAATCAAATTCTAGTTTTAGAAGAGAATATGTTATCTTTAATCATGGAGACCATATCCTATATTTATCATTATTGGCAATATAGCTAGGTAGGACATTACCTGGACCGCAGTATATTTAAATAACTTGTTTTCATTTTCTTATAAGACAGTTTTCAAACCTAAATGAATAACCAAAATCAAAGCAATTATATTATTTTTAAGCGTATCCTTTTGGATACATTCAAAGCCAGTGTATTCTCCCTAACCACCCCACCTCAAAAAAAATACCACTCCATTTAGGAGTATAGGAAAATAAAAGTTTCACATACTGTCTCTTAAGTATATTTAAAGGTAGGTTTGAGTGGAGAGAGAAAAAAATGTCTGCTTTCAGGAAAAACATGACAACCTTAAACAGCTTATCTTCTGATGATGGTATAGCTATCACAATAATGTCACATTTAGAACATGCAGAAGAGAATGAATTAAACAAATGCTAACAAAGCCCTTAATTTACCTTCTTTGTGGAAAATGACAAAATGTTATGTTCCTGAGCTGCCAACTTTTAAATCCATACTACAGCTCCACCAGAAAAAAAATTGATTCTCACATGGGTACAAAGAATAAACTATTTCACATATAGGTTATTTCTTCCTTACAAAATATTAAACACGAATTCCCATTTAATTCTGCCACTGTTCAATCTTTGCTGTCCTTAAGGAAAAGGTTGTTTCAAAAATAAAGTAGGTATGATTTTTCCAAGTAGAATTTACTTGTTCATAGACATATTCTCCATGTGACTAATTCCCAACCTTTACAATTATAGCAGCTTCACTTGGAGTAGATGATTCAGGCACATTGAATCATAAAGTCTCTGTAACACACTTGAGAGGTAAATTGTGAGTCAAAACCTTCATTGTCAGTTCTCCCACCTGGAGAAGAGAAGCCTCGTGTTTAAGTCAGTGATCCTGTTGAAAATAGCTTAACATCTCTGAATCTCGTCCATGTCAAGAATGGTTTTAAATTCTGATCATGCATCTGGAAAAAATATTCCAGATGCACAGATGCAAAATGAGAAGATAAATGTATAAATTATGTTTTTCAGCATCCCATTGTGCTTTCTTCTGTAGGTTAAAGGTAAAAGAGAGATTTTGACAGAGATTCATGTGGTTGTTGATGAAGACTCTGGCCCACCAAGTAAGCCAGTTTATGGGCATAATGGCAAGGAGCAGGAACTCGGATGATACCCTTCAGGAGAAAGAAAAAACATTTTTTTTTTTCACCTTTATGTTTACTTCCCCTGCTGCTGCTGCTGCTAAGTCACTTCAGTCGTGTCCGACTCTGTGCGACCCCACAGACGGCAGCTGACCAGGCTCCGCCGTCCCTGGGATTCTCCAGGCAAGAACACTGGAGTGGGTTGCCATTACTTCCCCTAAGTTTCAATTTTTTATAGATATCCAAGTTTCAAAAAGTAGATTCAATTTTGTACAGTTTCACAGATGTGAAGGAAAATCAGTATCAAAAAATACCACAGCCACTGTGGAAAACAGTAGGGAGGTTCCTTAAAACCAAAAATAGAGTTCCCATATGATCCAGCAATCCCACCCCTGGGTGCCTATCCAGGAAAGAAGAAAGCTGTAACTCAGAAACATGCATGCACCCCAGCAGCACTATTTATATCAGCCAAGACACAGAAGCAACCTAAGCGTGTGTCAACAGATGACTGGACAAAGTCATGGTATGTTTCTCTGACAGAATACTGACTCAGCGGGAAAGAATGGAATGATGCCATTTGTGGCAACGTGGATAAACCTAGAGATTATCATGCTACCTGAAGTAAGTCAGAAACAAATATTATACTGTATCACTTATATGTAGGATCTAAAAGAGCAGGGTACAAATTAACTTATTTACCTGGCAGAAATGGACTCGCAGACACAGAAAACAAATCCATGGTTACCAAAGGAGAAAGGGCAGGGGAGAGGGATAAATTAGGAGTCTGAGATTAACAGACACACACTACCAAACTGAAGAAGGAAAAAAAAAAAACTTACTGAAAAATTGTAGTACATGTGGCAGAGTTTGTAAGTGAGACCCTGTACTGCATCCGGGCTCAACTGAAGCGTGTCGTGGATGACGTTATAATGAGTGGGAGAGACAGTACCAGTGCCTTCTCGCACAGACTGACTCACAATGAAAAAGTCATACCTAGAATTACAGAACATGTTGGTCTCATGCTTATTTTAGAAGAAAAACGATGTAGCAAACCTAGTCTCTGAAGTAACATTATAATTTATAGAAGTCCATTCTACCGAGTTTCCCTGATATTTAGAAGCCTGGCTAACTGCTGAGTGATGATTTGCTAAAGCACATCTACAAAAGACAGGGAAATCATTGACGTGATTAAAATAACACTCGTGGGATTTAAACTCAAAAGCATATGTGCTGATGCCTGCTGCTGCTGCTGCTAAGTCACTTCAGTCGTGTCCAACTCTGTGTGACCCCACAGACGGAAGCCCACCAGGCTCCCCCGTCCCTGGGATTCTCCACGCAAGAACACTGGAGTGGGTTGCCATTTCCTTCTCCAATGTGTGAAAGTGAAAAGTGAAAGTGAAGTCGCTCAGTCGTGTCCGACCCTTAGCGACCCCACGGACTGCAGCCTACCAGGCAGCTCCATCCATGGGATTTTCTAGGCAATGGTACTGGAGTGGCTTGCCATTGCCTTCTCTGGGTGCTGATGCCTAGAGGCAGCAAACTTCAAAACAGCACGTTAGACGCAGTCACAGGTAATGTGATTCAGGGAAAAATAGAAGGATCTGTCTTTCAAGTCACCAGAATAGATTCAAACGCCCTAAATTATGTTAAGTGGTAAGGTTAATCAGTTTACTGTCAGTGCTGAATGTTTACATCATTTTATCTTATGCTTCATGTTTATCCTATTTTCCACTGGCTTTGTTTTCTTCAGTCCTTTCCTGCCTTCTACTAGAAGAATCAGTGCTTCTGCCTTTCTTCAAATTGTGTTCGTTTCTCCCTCTCTATTGGTATAAATGTCCTGTTTATTTCTCACTGTGTGTTTTGCATAACTTCCTTATTTGCATAATTTCTTGAGAAGTTCAAAGTGAACCAGAAGTTCTAGCATTTCTACCTAACACCTGAGTCATCTTAGAATGATAAGTATATTTGTGTGTTTTTTAAACTCTGAGAAACAAAATGAAGACAGAAAAAGCTACCATCTAACACACAAATCATTTTTAACCTTCTTTAGGCCAATTCTTCCTTTCTTATACAAATCATGCAAACCTAGAAAAATTCTTACTATTTAAATAAAAGGGAACCTTTAAAATAAAGAAAGGTGGCTTACCATTCTGTCCTAGTCACCTTTAGGTCAATAACTGTTCCTGGAGATGGATTGTTAAGTCTCCCTCCATCCTTTTCAATAAAAAATCTGGTATTTATTCGTTTCTTCACCACGATGAAAGTTAGTCTGACCCTTAAAAGATTACGATCACTTGTCACTATTTGCTCTGTGTTATCTCAGGAGCATTCAGAATGTCAAAAACAGCCCACACTTATGAGCCATTAAAGGGAGCCTGCAGACGGCAGGCAGCTTTCTGCCCACCCCAGTTTTACTATTTTAGCTCCACTAGCCTGATTCAGCGGAGAAGGCAATGGCAAGCCACTCCAGTACTCTTGCCTGGAGAATCCCATGGATGGAGGAGCCTGGTAGGCTGCAGTCCGTGGGGTCGCTAAGAGTCGGACACGACTGAGTGACTTCACTTTCACTTTTCACTTTCACACATTGGAAAAGGAAATGGCAACCCACTCCAGTGTTCTTGCCTGGAGAATCCCAGGGACGGGGGAGCCTGGTGGGCTTCCGTCTATGGGGTCACACAGAGTCGGACACGACTGAAGTGACTTAGCAGTAGCAGCAGCAGCCTGATTCAGGCAGTATAAGAGAAGGTTTCGACTCATAGCCATTCAGATCCTAGGGGAAGGGTCCTTTCCTCCCAAGGTCAGAATTATTTGTACTGTCTATGCTGGGCACCAGGCTTCACTGACAAGCAGATGAGGCCAGAGAAGGGAACTGTGAGAAAGCCCCAGCCCTGGGATGTACAGAACTCCAGGATCAAGAAGCTGGATAAGTACAAACTACTGACAGGCTGTATTCATGGATGCTAAAAATATCAGAGGTTAACAAGCTCTCCTCTATCAAGGTTTGGCAGGAGATTAGATAAAGATTCATGGGTTCCCATGTGGGGAAACAACCTGCTACTTCAGGGCTTCTAGGGGAAAGGTATGTTTTCTCCCCAGGCACCCACTGAAGGCTGCTGTATCCAGCTCTCCAATTCACACACCACAATGGTTACAGATACTCCTCCCCACCTCCTGCCCCCGCAAACTAAAATGCAAGACTTATAAAATCTGCACTTCATGATGTATATACCTACTTTTGTCCTCTGTAAGCATTCTCTAAGTAGGACTCCATCTGTTTTACTTCTTGATCTATCAGCGCTTGAAGCTGTCCGTCTCCCACTCCATCTCTATACACAATGATAGAACGTGGCAGAGATGAATTTTGTTCATACCAGAGCTTCAGAGCAGCTGAAAGGAAGTCAGAAACACACATAAATGAACCATGACTTTTAGAACAAAGTGGCCACCATTTCTGACAACTTCTGGATTCTTCTGACAATATGGTGGCTTTCAGGACACTGCCAAAGTCCTCCATCTAGTCCGGACTCAACAAGAGTATGGACATTTTGAGCCAGATAGTTCTTCGTGATGGTCAGAGGCAGAGAGTGTTGCTGTCCCATGCATGGTAAGACATTTGACAGCCTCCCCAAACCTCTGTCCGCTAGACTAGATGCCAACAGAACCTCTGTCCCCCTGTGAAAGCCGAAAGCGTCTTCACTCATTGCCAGATGTCCCCAGGCTGGGGGTGGGGGGTGCTGGGCACAAAATCTCCACCCAGTATCAACTCAGGCCCTCCAACCTCCACCAGACACTGACTATACAAGCAGGTTGTCAGCCCCTTGACAAGCTCCTGCCCCGACTGCTGGATGATACACTGAGAGAACCACCTGTTTGGAGAAAAATAAACCATTAGCTTGGAAAACAAGATTAATTCAGAATCAAAATGATGAAGCTAATCTATGTGCCCCCCCCCGCCACCGCCCAAATTCACTGTCAGCAGCTGAGGATCCAACTAAAGATACCATGCATTCATGGCCCTGCAGTGATCCAAGTATTGGTCTCTTCCCATATCTTAGACATTTTGTAACATTTTGAAGGCATACAAACAGTAAGATAGAATGGAAACAGCCATTGACATTAGCTACAAATCAAACATGCTTTGAATACACATGGCTCCTACTGATGCGGCTCCTGGGAAATTCCACTAGGTACAAACCCTGGGTTTTTCTGGAGACTCCTCCTCATGGGTCAGGAGTCATCCTCATGAATCGATTAAACAGCAGTTCATCCATATGCATCTGCTTGGAGGGAACAGTGTTCTTCAAAACAGCAACAGATGCTGTGGCCAGTGCTCAGCGTAGCAAGGACAGTCGCCTATCTGCCTCGCATGGCTATCCCCTTACTACACTTCAGAGTCTTGGGATGACCTGATAAATGGCCATGACGCATGTGTGCCTCGTCATCTGAACATGCACTCGGTGGATGCAGTAAGGCATTCTGGCTCTACATGTTCACTGCCTTCTCAGGATGTACACGGAGCAAATGCTCATAAGGCCCCGAGAGCCCTGCCACAACCACCATCTGACCCACGGGACTGCCCGTGGTCACGTGGGCATTAAGCGGCCACATTTGTCATAGTTGTTGGGTGGCAAAAGAGAATGGCCAGAAGCTTCCACACAGAATGTTTTGGGAGCCTAACTTTGCCAGAACGTCAGAAAAGCACATCGCTAAGAATAACCTGTCCATGGATCTTGCCAGCAATGTGCATGAGGGCCACCTCTCTCATCTGGCCTCCCCACTAAACACTCCCAAAGAGTAACTCACCGCGTCAGGTCTGGATCGATGCTTGCCACAAATCCCGCGACTGACTTCCGTCGACGTTCAATATCGTGGAAACAATCGATACCGATGAACATTGCATTCTGTAACTTAAGTTTTAAACAGAGTAGGAGACTGAGTTAGAACAGAACACAAAGCAAATTTACAATTTAAATAGGACCTTAACGAAT
The DNA here is from genome assembly GCF_049115385.1 of Moschus berezovskii. Classification (NCBI taxonomy): domain Eukaryota; kingdom Metazoa; phylum Chordata; class Mammalia; order Artiodactyla; family Moschidae; genus Moschus; species Moschus berezovskii. Next base: position 68,275,289 of record NC_142478.1, read on the forward strand.
TCTGCCAAAGACGGATGAAAGCAAGAGACGCCAACAAAATCCCCACGCACTCCTATGTCCACCTTCCAGAGGGCACCTCCCAGCTTGCAGTTCATCTGCAGAGCAATTTTTGTAGCGATGGTCACTGGCGTCTTAGGTCTGTCCAAGGTCCGTTTCAACACGCACTGGCTTGGAATTGGGTAATTGATGCACAGGTATCTTTTTATGCCATCGTAAATTTCCTTGTTGTCAGTGGGCAGCAGGAAAAGGACCTTGAAAGGAAGCAAACATGAAACTCCCCAAGATGCAAGAACAGGATGATGTGAGAAATGGATGCTGTGTTGAGGAAGCTATGTAGGTGGATCACTGACAAAGTAGAGCCTGTTTAAACAGATCCCCGAGTCCATGAGCACGAAGGGTCTAGAATCACACTTCATTCAACAACTGTGAGTGTGACTGTATGGAAGAGACAGGCTGTGAGATATTATTTGGAAATATGCATCAGTCCCTTAAACCTGCCAACTGCTTTTATGCTGGTCATTTGATTTCCAGGAGTTTATCATGAAGTCGACATAGTGGGTTAAGAACATGGACTGACCTATACCATCATCAGGACAGTCACCATCAACGGGTGATCATTATGTGTGGGGCATTTACCAAGCATTTTACTTGATTTGGTTAATTATCTCAACAGTCTGCTGAGAAATACTATTATCCCCATTTTACTCTCCCCCCAGTACCAGCAAACAAATTTGGGGAGTTGTTATGGAAACTGCCTGATTTACAATGTTCCAAACTCTCGCCAGGACCTCTAATAGGATACTAAGCAGTTAGGAAGAGAGGTTCCTGCTTGACTTGTTTCTGACTAATGGGAAAAAATCATCAATATATTCAACATAATGATACTTACAGAAGTTTTTGGCAGCCATGATCAAATTAGGGCAATTCTTTTCTCACTGTATATTTAGCAAGTTTTTCTTTTTACATGAAAGGGTGAAGTGAAAGTGGCTCAGTCGTGTCTGACTCTTTGCAACCCCATGGACTGTATAGTCCAGTTCTCCAGGCCATAATACTGGAGTGGGTAGCCTTCTCCAGGGGATCTTCCCAATCCAGGGATTGAACCCAGGTCTCCCACATTGCAGGTGGATTGTTTACCAGCTGAGCCACAGGGCCCATGAAAGGGTATGGGATTTTATTAAATGCATTACCTGCGTGGATCAAGAGAAATATTAACCATACAATAATTCTCCACACTAACCAGTCCATTTTTAGGAACGATATAAAATGTCAAGGCCATAAAACCCAAAGACAGATTAAAGATACTTCCCAGATTAAAACAAGACTAAAAAAGCCTGTCAGATGCCTCAGGGGACCCTGGATGAACAACAGAATTTATTTTGCCATAAAAGGGGACAAAGGTAGAATTCTAATTAGGTGTGTAGATCAGATAAATGGCTGAGGAAAAACACATATATACACACTTTTGTGTGCCTGTCTGTTAATTCATTCAGTTGTGTCCGACTCTTGGCAACCCCATGGACTATAGCCCACCAGGCTCCTTTGTCCATGGGATTTCCCAGACAAGAATACTGGAGTGGGTTGCCGTTTCCTCCTCCAGGGGATCTTCCCCACCCAGGGATTGAATCCATGTCTTCTTCATCTCCTGCATCGGCAGGTGGATTCTTTCCCACTGAGCCACCTGGGAAACCCATGTACACACCTGTAGCTGCTGTGAATAGCGACACATGTGTATATATACACATATATTACATATATCATGAAAAGGAAAGAATGGTTATATGCAAGTAGATATAGGGGGCTTCCCAGGTGGCACTGCTGGTAAAGAGCCTGCCCGCCAATGCAGGAGACTTTAGAGATGCAGGTTCGATCCCCAGGTAGGGAAGATCCCGTGGAGGAAGGCACGGCAATCCACTCCTGTCTTCTTGCCAGGAGAATCCCCATGGACAGAGGAGCCTGGTGGGCGACAGTCCATGGGGTCGCAAAGAGTCGGACATGACTGAAGTGACTTGGCACAGCACAACACAGGTAGGTACAGAGAAGGAAAGATAATGCTTATAGAAATGTGATAAAATTAACCGATTGGGAAATCTGAATGGCGGTTGTAAAGAGAGCTGTACTTTCCTATAAGTCTGAAAATATGAAAAGCGAAAGGCTTTTAAAACCTCACGAAAATAGTGGGGGTTTTACACTGGATTGATGTGTACTCATCTTTAAAACAGAAAAATTATACAAGATCCTCTGTTTAAAACAATGGGGACTGTGTTCACAGTTGGCATTTTTACTGCCAATATGGGATTTTGAGGGATAGGTAGTATTATGTATTAATATAAGTTGATTATTTTATTCTTTTTGCCTTAAATTATTAATTCAGTAGTAGATTTCTTTTCCTTCCTAGTTTAAAAAAAATCTATAGCTTAAATGTGCTTTTATTTCCTGTATTTCTGCCTTACTCCTCCAACTCACACATTTATAGGAATTAAATTATTTATTATTCAAACACTTATGCTTCCTCATCATGACCTGTTTAAAACAGTGATCTATAATCTTTTGTCTGCCCACACCATAAGGAAAGTATTCCCAAACTATGTGAGTACTTATGAACTCTTCTAGTTATTACCACCAATTCACTTTAACACTTGGGGAGTTAACATTTAATTTTAGATACAAATATGTGGCTTAACATCTTCCCATTGCATTCAGTGGGTTACTTTACACAGACTGGTTCTGGCCCACCCCCAACACCACACAGACTTTGAAATGTGAGAGCCACGCAGCTTCACCCCTGCTTATACGTGTGAACTCCCCTCTGTTTTGTGTCTAGGGAGACTTCCACTTATGCCTGAAGATGTTGTGCACAATTTCCAGCTGCTATTTCATCAGTCATTCCAGTTGTTTGGAGTGGGGATGATTATAGGCATGCTGTCCCCACCCTCTGAAACAAAAAGTACCCTAAAATATTTAAGGGGCACCCTGAATAAGAGACAGTGTTCCAGAAAGCAAAGCCAGGATAAATGGGTAAAAGTGGGACATGTTCCCATTGAAGGTACAGATCAAGTTTCTTAAAAGACACCCCCACAATCAGAAAGGCAGTCTTTCACTTTCCAGGCAGATGCTCAGTGGACAAAGTCATGTCGTGAGTTGGGATGCATGGCCTCTTCAATGCCATTCTAACATGTGAGTCTTTGCTGAGTCCCACCAGAGGCTTCCCTGCCCTAGCTAAGCATTTAAGGCTTAAGGCTACAACACCGGAGAAGAATTAAGCATGGTGTTCAATCACAGTGACAGGAGGCAAGCACACAAGACTTAAGAACAGGATTTCAAAAGTAAGGCATTTCATTTGAGTATGACAATGGCTCACAGAAAGTACCCATCAGGCATGTGTGCTAAGCTGCTTCAGTTGTGTCCGACTCTTGTGACTCTATGGAATGTAGCTCTGTCCTTGGGATTCTCTAGCAAGAATACTGAAGTGGGTTGCTATTTCCTACTCAAGGGGATCTTCCCACCCCAGGGATCGAACCTGAGCCTCTTACATCTCCTGCATTAGCAGGCACGTTCTTTACCACTAGCATGGTGACTCACAGAAGGTAGCATTCAGCGTAGCCTAAAAGGTTCCCTGGTAGAAGCGGAAAGGAGAGAGAAGTCTAGGCTCTATGGATAAGACAATAAGAGGAATATCCTCGTTTTGTGATCAAGAAACAAAAGATCCCTTTTAAGAGCATTTTTGATGATGAAGGAAGAATGTGACATGAGTTTGAACAAAGCACCCAAAGAAGGAAGGAAAAAGAAGTAACTTTAGTAATTTAGGTACAACACTTGTTGACAGCTTGGTCTAAGACACAGGATGGGGAAAAGGAAAAATCCCAAGAGAAACACCAAACAAAAGAAAGGACACTTACTGGAAGAGACCAGATCATAGACTTTACAGGTTACAGCTGGAGAGAGAAACAGAACACATGTGACCACCATAATCCATATTACTTAATATTTTTATGGTGTTTTTCAGCTTGAGACTTAAAAATTCTAAGTCCTCAAGCCTGAAAGAATGAGCATAACACAGTGATGTTAGGTAGTAGCTAAAACCACAAAGTCTGTATTGAGCTACATTGCAGGGGTAAATTTCTATTTTTTGGCTGATTTGGGAAACCAGTGGCAACATCTCAATTCAAAGATATTAATACATACAAATGCAGCTCACTCACTCAACCCATAGACACTCACCATCTGTGTGTTTTGTGAAGCATGTTTTTCTAAGGTTCTTATGTAAGACTGGACTGTATCATCTGCTTCAAGCCTAGAAAATAAGTACTTCATATTTCAAAAATAATGAACAGTGGAACATGTAACATTTTATACAGCCAATGACACATGATACAAAACAAGATAAACATATCAGTTGAAAGTTTTTAAGACAAAACCAAGTTCAGTTTTTGCAAATAAGACTGGAAACTAGTTTTTACCATCTCCCCCCCGCCACCCCATCCACTTGCTAATTCTTGTGTTTTCAAGATGAAGCCCAATAGCCAGAAATCTACAGATCCCAAGAGTCTGATTTAATACATGCAGGCTGGAGCTGACTTTACTTTTTTGCTCACACACATTTTAGAGTTTGGATAACATGACAGAGTCCTACAACTTCAGAAGCCTTTCCACTTTCATACTGCCAGCAACCAGTTTTGAAATCATAAATAATTTCTGCTCTACTCACAGTTTTGCGTTTCTAACAGTTACGCCCATTTTGGGTGTCACTTTCTGTAGATTCTGCTGCAGGGTCAGGGCTGTCCCGTAGTTTCCCTTAGTATAGACTATGAGCCAATGATCCAGTGACACTGCTCTAAGCAATGGTACCTCCCTTGTGTTTTTTGACCAGTCTGCTTTATGGTTGTCAAACTGGAAGAGAATTCCAAGTCATGGTATAAAATTTATTAAAAAAAGAAAAACCGACATCACCTAAGATCCTTTCCATTGTAAATGCTGTGATACTTCCTATTGAAACATTACCATCTTAAACTTCAGTCATGACAGGATTTTTTAACATTACTTTAAAAATAAGTTTATTATAACTGACATGTTTCCAAACATGTTTGCTAAAAAGTAATCCCCTCCCACTTCCCCCATCCCCACAAGATACAGAGACACAAGAACTTGGACAGAGTTCAAGTTTTAAACGTGAAATTCTCATTTATTAGTTGATCCTTGAAAGCTCCAAAACATTATATTCTAAATAAATGTCCATTAAAATCAAGAAATCACTAAGCCACTTGCTTTCAGCTGTCATTATGATGCTTGTTCAGAATGCTGATGGATAACAGGTAACATAAGACTGCATGAGACAAATACTCAAACTGCATGGATTGGGACTTCCCTGGGGGTCCAGTGGTTAAGACTCTGTGCTCCCAATGCCAGGGGCTCAGGTTCGATTCCAGGTCAGGAAACTAGATTTTTCATGCTGCAACTAAGATCCAGTACAGCCAAATAAAAATTTTTTAAGTGGATGGATCTATGAAATCACAAACAATTGAGATGAGAATACTGGGAGTATTAAGTATTGACTTAAAAAAGAAATCTCAAGGAAATCTTTGTCCATTGTAGACTTCAGCAACTGATCTAATGTATTAGCTATTTTTCCTTACTATATAGGTTAGTAACACTGGAGTTCTACCATGGATAATTCTGGGTTATTTTGATTTTAGATATTTGACTTTTAAGGATATTGTGACTCTTAAGGACACATTTGGTATATTATTTTGCCACGAGAGAATGTACACAATACTATTAATAACAAAGATATAATATATAACACATATTGAGTTTACTATATGCCAAGCATGTTACTTGCATTTTTATTGAATGCTGACCTGTCCTCTCATAGAGAAAGGACAGGTAGTCTGGAAAGAGTTACTGACATGACCAAGTTAGTCCCTCTTTGGGTTGTTAGTAATTTGACCCAACTCTGACATGACAATTCTGAAGCTCTTACCATCCTTCTTCCTTGGTGAATTCTTACATCTTGCAGAGTTCTTCCAGAAAAGGACAAAAACCCCGCCTCGAGTTCCAAATTCCAATCTCGAAGCTCCTTCTGCACAGTATTATTTCTGAAAGAAAAGATATTTCCACATGATCAAACCCAAGAAAATAAGCAAAGACAATTATCCATTTGCAAAACGCAAGTCAGTATTTCTCTCCTCTAAAGATCCTCATCGCTTGTCCTTGGTGTCAAGATGCTGCCAATGACCTCCCTGAGCTCTGAAGCAGCCTTGTCTCTGTGGCCACATTTGAGCGGGCACTTAGAATCTATTTCACTCTTACCCTCGCAATGACGGAAAAAAATAGCTGCCCTTCCCTCCCCAGTCGACTCCCAAATATAATTTTCTTCCCAATCATCATTTTTTAATTAAAGAAATCTGAGATGCCAAGTGATCCACACAGAAAAGTTACACTTATTCTACACGGCTTGTGGGATCTTAGTTCTCCAACCAGGGATTGAACCTGTGTCCTCAGCAGTGAAACACAAGAGTCCTAACCACTGGATCACCACAGAATTCCAAAGCACCTACTTTCTTAAAGCATCCACAAATGTTAGCAGTTTACGCTGCCTTCTCTCAGGATCCATCCTCGTGTGGGTGCACAAGTCTCTCATCATTCTGTAGTCTTTACGCATGTCATCCGTTAAGCCTTTAAAAAAAAATCTGAACGATAACATGCTGAACGAGCAAAAATACATTTGTATTAGAGGAGACTTAACTGTTGTGTCCGGAAGAAGGAGGAAATCAGAGAGAACACAGGTCTGGGTCATGTGGAATGTTATGAAAAAGCCTATAAAGTAATATTGGTGACTTTAAAGAAGGGGGGTGTCTTTTATGAAGATGGGATAAATGCGCAGTACCTGTCAGGTGGCATAGCTCAGGAACCAGCATGATAGGCTGATGAGTTGTGTCCTGTCGGCTCTTTTTCCATTTGCCTTTGGTGATCAAAAGTGGCTGATTTAAGGTAGTGACCACTGTACCATACCGCTGTTGAACAGAAGAATGAACACTGGCATAACTATTAGCAAAACCTTAGTAACGTCACGTAAATAGGTGCAAAGGTATATTTTCAGGTCACAATTGGAGGCCCAGAGGTATGGTGAAACAGTTTCCCCAAGTTCAAGAAAGCACCAAAAATATTCTAAACGTCCTCTTGATTTGATGTCCCAAGGATCACTGATAAAGATAGATGGCCAAGGAGAGTAGGACACCCACCAAACATAATGGAATCATTGTGCCACCCTTTTTAATATGGACGCAGATTGGCGAGAGACTCTCGGAATATGTATTTCTCACCACAGTAAGGCCGTGAAACTTTCTAAAACACATTGAGAATCCTTTCACGAGGATTCCCATTACTAATAGGGAACAAAAAAACCCTGGCCACTTTTTAGAGTGGCAGTTATACATCTACTCCCAGCATTCCTCCTTGTTTATTTGCCCTAAATCCTTAGCCCTTCTTCCAGTAAGGAAAGGCATCTTCTAAGACATCACATACAGAAGTTCCTATCCTTAAGGCAGCAAATTCTTGGACAACAGGGTGCCTGTGCTCCCAACCCAAAGTGGAGAGTCTTCATAGATTTTGTTCTTAAGCTGCTTGTTAGCAAGGTCCTCATCAGTAATAAGTTAGCCACATGAATTGTGGTATCATCTAGCATTTAAAGGCTTCCCTGATAGCTCAGTTAGTAAAGAATCCGCCTGCAAGGCAGGAGACCCTGGTTCGATTCCTGGGTCGGGAAGATCCCCTGGAGAAGGGATAGGCTACCTACTCCAGTATTCCTGGGCTTCCCTTGTGGCTCAGCTGGTACAGAAGCTGCCTGTAATGCAGGAGACCTGGGTTTGATCCTTGGGTTGGGAAGATCCCCTGGAGAGGGGAAAGGCTACCCACTCCAGTATTCTGGCCTGGAGAATTCCATAGTCTGTATAGTCCATAGCATCGCAAAGAGTCGGACACAACCGAGCAACTTTCACTTTCACTCACTGGCATTTAAGTTTCTGGGAACTTCAAAAGGAGCTTGTTCCCAAAATGAAAACTCCAGGCTGTACACCCTGTGACTCCAGACTCATTGACACACCCAGAGAGCATGCTTTAACTTACCCACTTTGGCAGAGAAATGATATTGAGCTCACCACATCTGTACATGGAAGAGAACTGTTCACTAAGTTAGGTTCAGGCTATAGGACTGAATTTTGACAAGTATGACTGGAAGTAGCGCGTCAGCCTACAACTTTCAGCCTAAGGGATCTAAGAGCCAGTAAGCGGCTTCCACCTCTCTCCTAACATCACAGTCTTGGAGTCCGCTTGTTAAGATGGGGGAGCCACAGAATGGTAACAGGTAGGATCTCCGAGCCTTTGAGAACCAGAAGTATTCAAGCCAGAAGTAAACCTTTTAAAATGAACTCACTGATATTACAGTCTGCAACTCCATCAGTGCCTGTCTCATCCCAGAACAGTCCCCAGACCAGCTCCTCCCACAGATTCTCCCATTTCAGTAAATAAAGCCACCCTCCACTCACTTCCTCAGATAAAGCCCAAAGGGTTACATCCCTTTCCACCGCTTATTACATCCAAGCCTTCACTATGTCCTCTCCATACTCCTCCCACCCTACTCCAGACCAACCACCATTTAAGTCAACTGATTCAACAACCTTCTCACGGGTTTCCCTTCCTCCATCTTTACCCCCAGGCAGCCCATTCTCTGTACATTAGACAAGACATCTTACAAATATCTGCATAAGATGACTGGACGATAACATCCAGTTTCTCTCGAGAACACTCCACCCTTGTTTGGGCTCTGGATACACCATGCCCATCCTGAAAATAGTGTCTTTATACCATCTTTTTTCCTTCATCCACACCCAGCTTGCTCCCTGCTAACATTAGGTATCAGCTTCTCTGAGAAGCTCTTGAGGATTATGCAAACCAAGTAGCCACCAGACACTCTCCATAATACCACCCCATTTTAATTGTCTCCATATCCCCTGTAACTATTAGAATAGTTTTCCTCTTTCATCACCTCTCTGTCTGCCGTGAGAATGCAAGTCCCCTGAGAGCTGAGAACTCAACTGTCTTACTAATGTATACCCAAGATATACAATAGGCATTCACTAAATGCTTTAGGGATTGAAATGAACAAGCAATAAGTGTGAAACACAGTGAAGATGTCACAGTAACCACCCCTTGAAGGGATGTCAGAGGGCTGCTGCTGCTGCTGCTAAGTCACTTCAGTCGTGTCTGACTCTGTGTGACCCCATAGATGGAAGCCCACCAGGCTCCCCCATCCCTGGGATTCTCCAGGCAAGAACACTGGAGTGGGTTGCCATTTCCTTCTCCAATGTGTGAAAGTGAAAAGTGAAAGTGAAGTAGTTGCTCAGTCGTGTCCGACCCTTAGTGACTCCATGGACTGCAGCCTACCAGGCTCCTCCATCCATGGGATTTTCTAGGCAAGAGTACTGGAGTGGCTTGCCATTGCCTTCTCCTATCAGAGGGCTGCTGCTGCTGCTGCTGCTGCTAAGTCGCTTCAGTCGTGTCCAACTCTGTGCGACCCCATAGACGGCAGCCGACCAGGCTCCACCGTCCCTGGGATTCTCCAGGCAAGAACACTGGAGTGGGTTGCCATTTCCTTCTCCAATGAGTGAAAGTGAAAAGTGAAAGTGAAGTCGCTCAGTCGTGTCCGACTAGTAGCGACCCCATGGACTGCAGCCCACCAGGCTCCCCTGTCCATGAGATTTTCTAGGCAAGAGTACTGGAGTGGCTTGCCATTGCCTTCTCCAGGTCAGAGGGCTATGTACCTGCAAATTCCAAGTAGCTTTGGGTCCCAGTATAATACAGGCTTTTTAAAGTGTCAATTTATAACTTTTAAAAATCATCCATTTATAAGTTCTTTCCATTTGTCACATGTATCTACCATTCCTTTAATCATCTTTCTTTTACGAGCCAAAGCTAGAAAACCAACCTCACCAGCTGGCCTCAGTTTATGTCTTTGTGAACACTCAAATTAAAAATAGAGGGATCCATGAATTGAGAGACTTAACACATAACAGGCATCGTTTCAGACTGCAGTTGGTCATTCTTTTTGAACCAAGTTGTGTAGGGCTGAAGCTCCTCCGTAATGTTCTCATTTCTGAAGTTCTACCATATTTTATTTTCTACCTAACAACTCATCTACGTATTTAAAACTACCATAGCCACATCTAAAACTGACAGAGAGGGCCATCTTGCAGCCATTCTAATTATGTGACTTTGCCCTATACACAAGGCACTGGAATACATGGATAACTGACATAAGCCAAGTTACAATGCCCCAAAGGGAGCATATCTACAAATATATACACATGTATTTCTAAATAAGACTTGAGACACATACTTAACTATATAATAGGAAAATTTTTTAAGACGAATGTGTTTAAAGAAAATTTCATACCTCCTTGTAGTAGTCTACAAAGGAGATTTCACTGCCATCTGATTTGGTAAATGTAGAGCTGGGAGACATCTCCCAAATAATATCATCCACTCTGTAGGTTCTGTTGTTATACCTGAAGAATAATCATGGAATATATGGTATTATTCCTGACTTTAGAGCATGGAACCACGTAAAAAGGAAGTGGTTTAAAATCCTACTCTAATTGTAGGATGTATCAGCTTTGTTAAGATTAATTCATATAACATGCAATTCACCCATGTAAGTATGAAATCTAGTGGGTTTTAGTATATTCAGAGTCATGCGTCCATTAACGCAATTTTAGAATATTTTCATCAACCAAAGAAGAAACACCTTAACTATGAGCTTAACTATACTTAACTATAAGTCACCCCCTTTTCCTCCCAACCCTAAACCACTACTAGTTTACTTCCTGCCCCTACGTGTTTGCCTACTCATCACATTTCATATAAGTTGAACGATATAATATGTGATCTTCCCTGACTGGGTTTCTTCAGGGTTCAGTCACACTGTAGCATGTATTGCTACCTCCTTCCTTTTTACTGACAAATAATATACCATTGTGTAGATATACCACATTTGTGTTTATCCATTTACCACGTGATGAACATTTGGGTTGTTTACACTATCTGTTGTGAATGGTGGTGGTATAGATATTCACATACCAGTTTTGGTGGACATGGCTTTATTTCTCCTGGGTATATAGGAGTAGAATTGCGGGGTCATATTGCAATGCTATATTTAACACACTGAGGAAATGACAGGCTCTTCAGCGAGGCCTACCAAGTGTACGATAATGGTTAGTTCCAATTCTCCCACATCCTTGCCAACACTTGCTAACATCTTCCTTTTTCAATTTTAGCTCACCTAGTTAGATAGATGCATTTCATTGTGGTTTGAATTTGCATTTCCCTGATAGCTAATGATGTTGAGCATCTTTTCATGTGATTACCGGCCGTTTGTATATTCTAGGTGGAGAAATGTCTATTCAGACTCTTTGCTCATTTTTTGAAGTCAAGTTTCTTTCAATTACTGAGTTGTAAATATTTTTTATGCATCTAGACACAAATTATTTACTACATGAGATGTGCAAATATTTCCCCCACTCTGCCAGTTGTCTGTTCACCTTTATGACAGTATTCTTTAAAGAACATTTTGTATTTGGTTAAGTCCAGTTTGTTTCTTTTCGCATCACTTGTGCTTTTGGTGATTCTTCTAATAAGGTTTTTGCATAACTCAAAGTCAAGTAATTTACTCATGTTTTCTTTTAAAATTTTTATTTAGGTCTATTTTGAGTTAATTGCTTAGTAAATTTTGATTAATTTTGTATATCCTGTGATGAAGGGGCAGGTAAATATATAGCTACCCCAGCAACAGTTGTTGAAAAGACCAGTCTTTCCTTGACTGAATTGTCCCCATACCCTTGTCAAAAAGTCAACTGACTTTAACAGTGAGGGTTAAACACATGGATTCCTTATTCTGTTTCACTGACTTTTATGTCTATCCTTACACCAGCATCATAGTCTTGATTACTGTAGCTTCATAATAAGGTTTGAAATTAGGAAGTGTGAGTCTTCCAACTCTGGTCTTCTTAAGATTGGTTTTAAACTTACTTAGCCAAAATGTCCTCTTATCAGTTTAAGATTTCTGGTGTAGAGGGAGATTAAAAATAAAAGTTTCCTTCAAATGGAAATTTGCTACATTATAATTAAGCACAAATTTTAAAAAACAGCTATAGACAAAGAGAAAGGAAAATAAATTCGGAAGAAGCATACATACCCTCATGTGCAATAAAGGTTCAGAGCCAACGACTGAATTAGCTAGGACATACAAGGACTGCAGAGTTTATAACTGACACAGACTTCTATGCTGGATAACTTGGTGAGAAAAAGTATCTAATGATTCTTATCATTTTCATGCTATTTCTGCTTCTGAATGTCAACATTTAATCATTTTAAAATCCTAGGAACATCTCTAATGAAAAAAAGTAAAAGTGATGGCATAGGTTTCCAAAAGGCAGACTTACTTTGTAAGAACAGATGACCCAACTAATTTTCTAAGAATTTTCTCTTTGGCATCTTCTCCTCTGGCTTCTTCACGAGTGTGTGATATTAAATCATAAGCAGTTTCCATTCGGAGCAGTTTATGGCTCACATCAGCACAGAGAGTAAGACCAATTTCACATGGAAGAATAGAAGTAACATAGCCAGGCCATATTTCCAACCTGCAAACAAGTTAGGTGTGGGTGTCAAGATCCCAGCTCTGGACATAAAGCCAAGGGGTAGGGGACCTAAACTCACTGTCTAAAATGGATACTGTTAGGGTCAGTTTTAGTCTCTTATTTTTAATAATCACTGATCTTTTGAAGGACCTTCGAATAGAGATTTTTATCAGATGTGCTAGTTAGAAGTAATATATCTTTGTTAAATCATTTTCATTACCACTTGCAGCCTTAAACTATTATATATACTCATGTGAGAATATATATGATATATAATATGTAAATTATATACACATATACCAATAAGTAATAGAGGCACATAGAGGCAAGTGTCGGATTGATCATAATTTCAGAGAAATTATCCAAGTTTCAGATGGTTGATTTCCTAAGGTTTATACAATAACTGACCATCTTAAAAGTTTATGCTTATCATGCTAGGAATTTTTAGGGTAAATAAGTTTTTAAGTTTAAATTATAAATTCAGTTGTAACTTAGTTGTTCAGTCATTGGATAGTTTTTAAAAGATCACTTGTAAATCATACACCAGTTCAGATGAGCAGCTTTCTCAGAAGTTTCTGTGATGATGTCCACAGAATGTGAAACCCTGCACTTCATAGGCCACTTCATACATACCTATGCTCGTTGAACTCAGCCTTCTTATTTTTATTGTAATAGTTGCGACCAATTTGGTTCAAATCCATCTTCTCCAACATTCTAGAAGTGGAAGAATAGGTTTTGTTGAAAGTGCAGTGAATATTAATAAGCATTTGTTAACACACGTAAGGATGCATTAGAGAGGGAAACGATCTGTCAGTGGTTTTCTTTATACTAACAACATAAAAGGTCTGATAATGACTATTAATGACAAGCACACTATTAATACATTATTGAGGTGAATACTGAAGTTAATTTAACCTCAAATTTTCTCTTTCATAATATAAAACAGTATTACATGGAAAGGCCATCAGTATGCCCTTCATTCCTAGAAATGAATCGAAACATCTTTTGCAGTCTGTGTGTTCCAAGTTTTAATTTTGACTATTTGTTCATTATAGTGAGTCTAGAACAGAAAACAAGTATATTTTCTCTAGAAAGAAATAAGCATGGATACACATAGTTGATGTCTATTACTTCTTCTAGACAGGTTCCCGACAGGGAAAGTAGAGGTAGGCAGGAAGTGGAATACTGAAGAAACCCATGGAATTTGCACATGCTGCAGCAGAGCAGCTAAAGCTCCAGTGTCATTTCATCTCAGAAGATCCTTCACCCTCTCAGAATGTGGGACTTGTCAAGAACACAGACTGCTAGAAGCACTTGGCTGTGTTCTGCATCACTGACACGTAGTAGTGTGTGTCAACTGAATCTGAAGGAAACAATCTTCCCTACTTTTTAAAGAGAATGTTGTAATAGCGGAGGCAGTCCGGAGAAGTGGTCTGGAGTTCTCTGGAGAGCTCGAAGGTTATCTTCACAGGTTCATTTTTCAACTTGCTGACCACTTCCTTTTTCTGAGAGAAAGAGAAAAAAATTCCCTTAGTTCTTCCAAGGAAACTAAGCTCCACTGTGTGACAGATCAAATTGTCACTTGGCTGCCCAGCATGCACAAGTGCAAGAAGCAGATGGAGGCAGATGCAGGTAAAAAAATGGGATGGATAAGACCAAAGTGAAGAGTCAGAATTAAATGTTCAAGTCAAAACTTTCATTTAAGCAAGTTCCTATGAATTACTTGACCCTTTACCGGAGAAGTTTATAGGATAAAACAGTAAGTCCTTCTCCTAATGTTTTTTTTTCCATGCTTTAAAAAAAAAAAAAAAAAGGAGGGAACAGGGAATTTTAAAAATTGTTGTTGTTGCTGCTTAGCTGCTCAGTTTCATCTGACTCTTTTGTGACTCCATGGAGTCTAGCCCTCCAGGGCTCCTCTATCGATGGGGTTTCCCAGGAAAGAATACTGGAGTGCGTTGCCATTATTCAGCTTCAGTATCAGCATTTGAAACATATTGTGCCATCAAAAAAGGTAAAAGTTATATTTTACCTTTACGTCAAATAAATCCAGTTTAGGCAGTAAGATGAGACACTAGAGTGTCAGTGAAAATTAAACATGGTACGTGCGATAGTTACAAGTCCTACGGGCAAGGCGTGTTTAGGATTTCTCCACGCACTGTTGCGCAGGAATGGTGCGAGTCTGGCCACTCTAGAGAGAAGAATGGGAGAGAAGAACCATGTCAGGAAGAGGTGGAATACTACTTAACTGTTTCCCCTAGCGAGTGAGGTAACAGCAAAGAGTTTCCATCGTATACACAACGATTTCCCAGTAACTTTTCAAGTTCAGAGAGGAAAGCTTCCCGTTTGCTTCCATCCTCTATGTCTGGCGTGTAGGTGACGTTGTACTTGTATAAATGCCTCTGAGAGCAAGTCTTGAGCCGGACATGATTCGAAAATAGCATTACCGGGCTACCTTGCGTGCCTGGGAAAATGGAATCACGTGGCAGTCATGAGATAGTTCGGCTGATCAGACCCCAAACAGACGATCTGGACACCACAGTACTGAGAGCCAGAGTTAGACCCAACAAGGGAGGTGGTCAGCAAACGACACAAGTAGTTACATACGTCTGGCATCCAGAATCCCTCACTTGAGTTTAGGTGAGTCCTTATGCAAGCCCACACTTAGGAAGTTCAGGGAGAGAGGTATTTAACAGAGGTATTTAAATACAGGTATTTAGCAGATATACTTCTATATTTAACAGAAATATCAAAAGAAAACCTCTGCAGCACAAATGTCCCAAAAGCTGGGGGTTGGGGGAGGGGAGTCACTGTATACAATAATGTTTTTTTGGGGGGTTGCAGTTTATTAGTCAGTATGTCTCAACACAACCAAAGAACTGGGTCATTCTATCTTAGTGTCTATAAAAGGAAGAGATGAAAATGAGTACCTCCAGGCCTCTAAAGTAAGTCTTAATTTCTGCAAAAGTGAATGTTATTATAAAAACGTAAGAAGGTGAGAGGGTACCTCCACTTAAAGTGATGGTATAAAGCATCATAGACACAAACAGCTCCATAATATTGTGTTGGTAATGGCCAGCATACCTTTTGTCGACTCTCTAACGTGGACCAAATTCTGCCGAGTATTTACCACAAAGTCTCGATAATCCCTACCAACATCCGTCTTCTTCCTCAGCAAGGATCCCTGTGATCCAGATGCCGGTTGATGTTCTTCTACATACAAATAAGCAAGACAGTTGTTAATTTACACAAAAGGGGGAATGTAACTAGAAAGGACAATATTGCATGCCAGCTATTAAGATTTTTTTGAGGCAGAAAAGGTAGTGAAGGAACCAAACATTACTAAGCAATGGGTCATCAGAAAAGAGGACTTCCCTGGTCGCTCAGTGGCAAAGAGTCCGCCTGCCAAGGCAGGAGACCCAGGTTTGATCCCTGGGTCAGGAAGATTCCCTGGAGAAGGGAATGGCAACCCACTCTAATATTCTGCCTGGAGAATCCCATGGAGAGAGGAGCCTGGTGGGTTATAGTCCATGGGATCACTAAGAGTTAGACACAACTGAGCGACTAACACTGTCACGTATTAAATAATCTCTGCCCCTCACCGAATCTTTCTTCCTCCCTCTTTTTACCTGAAGGCTGAGACATCGCTTCTGCTCCTGCTGGAGGTCCAGCCCCAGACACATGTCTAACACCTGTCAGTGGCTGGAGTCTAGGCTGGATTTGATGAGGTTGCTGAGCCTGCATGTTTTGGGGAGATACAGTAATGTTATCCATACGTTCAACTATCATCCAAAAGTTATCATATGCTGCCATGTGCCATAATGCATGTATCAGGGCACAGAGCAACGGAACTTCCTTGAAAAGCTCATATTCCAGTGACACAAAATAAATCAACAATTAACCTACATAGCATGAATATGATAATTGCTGGGGAAGTGAAAAAAGTTGGAGGAAGCCAAGTATGAAAAATCCTGGAATGATGGGGTGTAAAGGAGGCTGGTTGCCTTGACTCATGGGGGACAGAGCCTCAGTGAGAAGTTGACACGGCAACAAAGACTCAGAGGCAGCGAGTTAACAAACTACACAAACCTCAGGTGGAAGAAAGAGCAAAGCTCCTAAGGAAGAAAAGCTCAAGAAGAGTGAGACGAACAAGGGAGGGAAAAGCAGGAGGACTCAGGGGGGCAGTGGAAGGGTGGCCAACTAAAGGGATTCGCCTCCAACTCTGAGAAAACAGGAGCCCTCACAGGGTGTGGGCTGAACACAAACCCAAGATATCTGGTTCGATACTGGGAACAGACAGAGGGTGAGACCAGGGCGAAAGCAAGATGAGTTAGGAGGCCGTTCGTGGGGTCCGGCCATGGGCGCTGGTGGTTTGGCCTAGAGGGTAGGAATAGAGAGGGCGAGAAATGATCAAAGACCGGATTTTGTTTTCGCAAGTCAGGGGGGACGGCAGTGCCTCCTGGTGGTTTCTGTGAAGGGTTTGAGGTCAAGAGAGGATACATCTGAAGGTTTCAGCCTAAACAACTGCAAGAAGGGGACTTCATCAAGTGAAGTAGTTCAGAATTGTCTGGGAGGGCAAATCAGGAACGTGAGACATCCACGGGGATGTTCCTTTGTGCAGGAGAGGGGTCTGGCTGGAGACAGAAACAGGGGAAACTGTTCACTTACCAGACCACACTTACAGCCATGATACGGATAATATGACCAAGGGTATGAGCGCACAGACCAAGGAGAAGAGGCCCAAGGATTAAGTCCTGGGCATTTCAACAGCACAGGAGGAGAACCCAGCCAAGGGAGGCTTACAGCAGTGGCCAGTGAAGTCAGCAGAAAGCCAAGGGTGTGTGGTGACGGGACCACCACACAAGGAGGAGATGACCAAGGAGAGAAGAGGGCTCGAGGTTCCAAGTATAAGCGATAGGCAAGACCGCAGAGCACTGACCTGGAGAGCTGACAGAGTAGAGGGTACTCAGGAGGCCTGGCCAGAGCCTTTTCAGCAGCGGGGTGGGGAGACCCCTGACGGGAGTGAGGAGACAAGACGGAAATAAGGGCTGGCGTTCGGAGTAGACACCAGACTTCTTTGATGAGAAGCAAAGAGAAAGAAAGTTAACTATGGGGAAAGCGGAATCCAGGAGAGGATTCTTGTTGGTGGGAGTCAGCTCAGCTGGCTGTAGGCAGATGCGAATGACCTAGGACTTGGGAGATAAGAAAGGAGACGTGCAAGAGAGATTCAGGGGGTGGAGAGTTGGCTCAGGGACCTCAGGCAGGAGCAGAGCCAGGGCCCTGGGGTCTCGGGTGAGGGGCCGAGGCCAGGATGTGGAGATTCAGTGAAGACAGCACAGAAGTTCTGCTTGGGTGCCGTATTCGTCTCAGTGGCATAGAAGCTGACGTTGGAGGCTGAAAATGAAGACGGAGGAGGAGCCAGAGGAGGGACAGAGCAGGCAGCAGGGGGAGAGGACGGGGATCAACAGTCCTGGAGGAGCAAGAATGGGACCGCTGGGGCCATGGGGCTGCCGGGCCAGCACCAGGATCAATCAGAGGCTGCAAAAGCCAGATCCACCCCACCCCTCCTCAGCACACAAAGAGGACAGGGCATAAGAGAAGACCGAAAGGCCTCGAGACAGCAGGGACACCGAGTTTTAAACAAAACGGGAAATTCTGTCCAACTCAGTCTGTTCACACCCTTGAATAAAATCACCCACTTTGAGGTCACTCCCCAGAGAGGAGTCACCGGCTGAGGCCAAGGGATCTGGGTGCCTTCCATCCACTCAGGGTTGGAAGAAAGCCTGTATGTGCCTGTGAAGCCACGCATGAGAAAGGGAAGCAAGCAGTGGGACAAAGCCTACGCACACAGGCAGCCCAGCTGTAGAGTCCGACTTTTCTCGTGACTTTCTGCCTGTTCTCTCTCAGCAGGAGAGAACTCCACAGCAGGAGAGGAGCTGTGCCAGCTGGGCCACCTATCTCCCTCTTTTCTGGAAGGGCAGCATCTTTTGCATAAAGGAACAACGTGAGGGAGCTCACCGCTGTGCCGCGTCTCACTAAGTCAGCGAAGCTCAGCGGCGGGTCGGTCCTGGGCACTCGAGGCACTGGGCGTCCCCTCGTCGCCTCGGGCTGGGCGGGCTCAGAAGACGGTGTGTCCCGCCGTCTGCCTCGGGCGTGAACTCTGGCCCTGCCGGTCATTGCTGTCCTGAATCCGATGGCCCTGAAGGGGAGAGGCCCTTAAGGAGCACAGTTATGTTAGACATCTCTGCACTGTTGCTGGGAATTTTCTTCTTTAAACTGTAAGCATCAGGTTACTAACTACACATGATTGCCAACCACACCAACGAAAGGGGCTGCCGCTAAATTAGTCAGAGGAGTGTCCCGTAATAAAAGACAGGGGACCTGGGAAGAAACTCATGGAGTTTAAGAAGATTGTTGATTGTGATTCTTTTCCTCACGGGGATTCACAAGACACTATGGTCAAAGCGCTTGCTGGTATTAGTCAGGTGTGTCCTGAGTTCTTACCTACGAGGCAACCCCATAGCACAGTGAGGAGCCCAAATGTCCCCTAGACTTTAACACACTCACACACACGTACCTTTAAACTACTGCCACACACACACACACACCCTTAAACTGCGACTCCACCCACCGGCCTCCGGTTTGGTCCTCTGGACTCGGTCCACACAGCTCACCTTCCGTCTTTCCTCCTCTAGGATTAGCAAGATCTGTGTGTGTTGCGCCCACAGTTCTGTGCCCTTGGGTCCCTCGCCTCCAGCCCCACTGTCTGAACACCGATTTCTGCGGGGTTAGAGGTGCAGACCTCCTTTCCAAAAGTTATCCCTCCCCAGGACACAGCCCTGCGCCCCCAAAGCAGTCAGCAAGCAGAGGTGGGGCTGGAGAGAGGACAAGCCTGGCTGCCTCGCGAGATGCGCCTCACCCGGCCCCAGCAGGGCCCACCCCAATTTTAATTTCAACCCTGCGGCCCCGCCTCTTCCGGCGCCGCCTCCATCCGGGCCCAAGTGCAGCGGGCTCTGAGTCGCACCTGGCGGAGTTGAGCGATGCTCGGAGTGTCGGTGGGAGGGGTTGAGGGGCTGCTCTGCCTGCCCTCAGGCCCACCTGATCCTGCCTCTCAGCCATTCACCGATTAACCTGCCAGGTGACTTTACCAAATGAGGTGCGCTTGAAACTCCAAAAACGTATGTCCCTGGCACTTAATTGTTGTCGTTGTTAAGCTGCTAAGTCATGTCTGACTCTTCTGAGCCAACCCCATGGACTGCAGCCTGGTCTGTTACAGCCCAATCCTCTGTCCACGGGATTTCCCAAGCAAGAATACTGGAGTGGGTTGCGCTTTCCTTCTTCAGGGAATATCCCCCAATCCAGGGACTGAACCCACGTCTCCTGCTTGGCAGGCAGATTCTTTACCACTGACCCACCTGGGAAGCCCTTAGCACTTAATACTTGAACTAAATCCCTGCTGTTGCCAATGTAGCCAAGTTGTAGCTGCTGTGACCGTCTTTGGACTCTAACATTGGCTCCTCCCTAATCATCTCCTTGGCACACACATCCCTACAAGAGGATTTGCAGTGATTTCTCAGCCAAGTATTGGAGGTCGTTTTTGTAGATGATATTTGTCATATTCTGCCTACAATGCAGGAGACGCAGGTTCTATCCCTGGGTTGGGAAAATCCCCCAGAGGAGGAAACAGCAACCCACTCCTATTCTTGCCTAGAAAA
Organism: Moschus berezovskii; assembly: GCF_049115385.1. NCBI lineage: Eukaryota > Metazoa > Chordata > Mammalia > Artiodactyla > Moschidae > Moschus > Moschus berezovskii. The sequence goes on from NC_142478.1 coordinate 68,295,687, forward strand.
TTCCATAGACAGAGGAGCCTGGCAGGCTCCATGGGGTCGCAAAGAGTCAGACACAACTGAGCATATGTGTTAATTGTTTACAGGTTTTGTCATTCTTTGGCTTTGCCACTTAAAGTAAAAAAGTAAAAGTAAAGTGAAAAGTTGCTCAGTCGTGTCCAACTCTTTGCAACCCCGTGGACTATACAGTTTATGGAATTCTCCAGGCTAGAATACTGGAGTGGGTAGCTTTTCCCTTCTCCAGGGGATCTTCCCAACCCAGGGATAGAACCCAGGTCTTCCGCATTGCAGGTGGATTCTTTACCAACTGAGCCACAAGGAAACAAATATTTTTCAATCATGAATTCTTTCAGTATTTTCATAGTCGCATTGTTCTGCATTTAATTCCTTGATGTACACGCTGAATACCCATTTTAATTACGAGAAAGTTACTGACACTTGAATAACCCTCACCTTACTCACTGCTTTGAAATTCCATTGTTATCCAACAGAAACCTGTGTGCACACTCAGCTCTAAATCTAAACTTAATTCTGCACTGTCCAGGTTGCTCCAGTAACAATATTTTGTTTGCTGTATCTTGAAATGATCCACAAATTAAAAAAGCCTAAAAGTGCTCAAAAATTTCTGGCTGTTCCTTTAAATGTATTTTTTCAAATGAACTTTAGAATCCTTGCAATGAATTCTGCTGCTGCTGCTAAGTCGCTTCAGTCGTGTCCGACTCTGTGCGACCCCATAGATGGCAGCCCACCAGGCTCCCCCGTCCCTGGGATTCTCCTGGCAAGAGTACTGGAGTGGGGTGCCATTGCCTTCTCCCAATGAATTCTAGACTATAACAAATTCTGTCATCCTGTTAATTTGAGGTTGTATTAAATTTAGACGTTGATTTAGTTCCCCCAAGTTGCACAGTCCTCACTAAGATTTCCCTGGAATATCCGTGTGTCCAGGCTTCCCAGGTGGCTCAGTGGTAAAGAATCCGCCCACCAATGCAGGAGACGCAGGAGACTTGGGTTTGATCCCTGGGTCGGTAAGATCCCCCCGGAGAAGGAAATGGCAACTTAGTCCAGAATTCTTGCCTGGGAAATTCCACGGACAGAGGAGACTGGCGGGCTGTAGTCCTTGGAGTCTAAAAAGAGTCGGACATGCCTGAGCAACTGACACTGTCACTCTTCCCAGGCATCGCAGGTTAATGAATTTAGCTCTTTTCTATGCACAGGAAGATGCAAGAGTCTGGGCTCGTTGACATCATTCCTTTGATAAGCACCTTTGCTGTCTAGGGCTGGTATCCTGTTCTTTCCCAGCCTGAGTCCCCATCTGGGTGCACCGACGGGGGTGGCTGCAGTGGCTGAGGGCTTGGCAATGAGCCATCTCTTTCCATCCTGAGTCCCCTCGTGGCTCATGGCAGGAGAGGGCAGCTGCGGTAACTGCTGGTAGCAACATCTTTTGTTTACTGATAAGACAGCAAAGGATTTTCATCCACGAGGGAAATAAGGCGACCAAAGCTGAGATTGACACAGCAGTGGAAGTGCGGAGCCTTAACCACTGCACTCCCAGGGAAGTCCCAAGAAATCATTTAGCCTTAACTAGAATGTTCAGTTCAGTTCAGTTTGACCCCATGGACTGCAGCATGCCAGGCCTCCCTGTCCATCACCAACTCCTGAAGTTTAGATTCATGAAGACTAAAGATCCATCAGAAACAGATACCAAGGAGTGTGGGTCTTGAGATACAAACTAGGTCCACACTAGGATCTACCAGTTCCTGAAACAAGTGGGACAGAGCTGGAAGCAGCCCCTAAGCCTCCTAGCCCAATGGGATGGACTTTTGTTGGAGGAGTGGGATGAGAAAGCCAGGGCAGTCATTACTAATTGATTATTGTGCTCTTCCCAGCCAGACCTGGATGTGGCCTCAGATTTTCTTAAACAGAGCTCCAGAATTCCAGAACCAACCAACTGGAGCTGGACATCAAGATGAAGCCTGACCCAACAAAACCATAACTCAAAAAGATGCATGCTTCCTATGTTCATAACAACACCATTCACAATAGCCATGACATGGAAACAGCCTAAACGTCCATTGACAGCTAAATGGATAAAGAAAATGGAAATACACACACTGAAATACTACTCAGCCACAAAAAAGAATGAATAATGTCATTTACAGCTACATGAATGGACCCTAGAGATTATCATACTATGTGAAGTAAATCAGAAAGAGAAAGACAAATACCATAGGGTATCACTTACATGTTAAATCTAAAATATGACACGAAAGAAAGTGAAAGTGTTAGTTGCTCAGTTGTGTCCCACTCTTGCGACCCCATGGACTATAGCCTGCCAGGCTCCTCTGCCCATGGGATTTCCCAGGCGAGAATACTGGAGTGGGTTGCCATTTCTCCAGGGGATCTTCCCGACCCAGGGATCGAACCCACGTCTCCTGCATCTCCTACATTGGCGGGTGGATTCCTCACCACTGAGCCATCTATACAAAACAGAAACAGACTCACAGGCATAGAGAACAGACTTGTGGTTGCCAAGGGGTAAGGAGGTGGGAAAGGACAGACTGGAAGTCTGGGATTAGCAGGTGCAAACTGTATATAGAGAGTGGACGAACAACAGGGTCCTGGTAGAGCCCAGGGGACGCCATTCAGGATCCTGTGATAAACTGCAATGGAGAAGAATAGGTATGGATAACCGAATCACTTTGCTGTACAGCACAAATTAACACATTATAAGTCAGCGATACTAAAATTAAAAAATGAGTTTAAAGAAGCTATGACCGAGAATGTTGGAAAAACTAATATACATATATAAGCATTTTCTTTATTCATTCGTCTGCCGATGGAGACATAAATTGCTTCCATGGATTAGCTGTAGTAACTGATGCTGCTATGAAAATGGGTGTTCAGATATCTCTGAGATCTTGCTTTCAATTCCTTTAGGTATACACCTAAAAGTGAAGTTGCTGGTAATTCTGAGTTTTTTAGTAACCGCCACAGTGTTCCTTAGTGGCTGCAGGTTTTAAACCCCCACCAACTGTGTGTACAAAGTTAACAATTCCTCCACATCCTCACCAACACTTGTCTTGTTTCTTTGATAGCAGCCCTTGTGATGGATGTGAGGTGGCACCTCCTGTAGTTTTCCATTTGTCTTTGCTAATGATTAGTAACGCTGAGCATCTTTTCACGTTCTTTGACCACTTGTATATACTTTGGAAATAATGTCTATTCAACTCCTTTGCACGTTTTTAATTGTAACATTAGTTTTTTGTTATTAAATTTATAAGAGTTCCTTATATATCCTGACACTTTTTCTATGTATCCTGAATATTAACTCCTTATGTTGTTGTTTAATCGCTAAGTCGGGTCCAACTCTCTGCAACCCTATGGACAGTAATCCTCCAGGCTCCTCAGTCCAAAGGATTTTCCAGGCAAGAATAACTGAAGCGAGTTGCCATTTCCTTCTCCAGGAAATCTTTCCAACCCAAATGTCGAACTCGAGTCTCCTGCATCAGCAGCCAGATTCTTTACCACTGAACCACCAGGGAAGCCCAACCCCTTATGAATAATCTTCAGATATATTCCCTCAGTTGTCTTTTATTTTTTTACTCTGTGTATTGTGTCCTCTGATGTACTTTTAATTTTGATGTAGTCCACTTATATATTTTTATTTTGTTGCCTGTGCTTTTTGTGTCACATCCAGGAAATCACTGCTGACCTTTGAGGACCTACTTTATAGCACAGGAGACTCTTTAATGTTGTGTGGCAGTCTGGGTGGGAGGGAGTTTGGGGGAGAATGGATACAGGTATAGGTATGACCGAGCCCCTTTGCTGTTCACCTGAAACTAGCACAACATTGTTTGTAAATCGGCTATACCCCAGTACGAGTAAAAAGTTCAATAAAAATAAATACATAAAAAAGGGAAAAAAAGAAAGCATTGCCAAACCCAATGTCATGTAGCTTTTGCCCTGCTTTCTTCAAGTTTTATAGATTTTGGTCGTATGTTTAGATATTTGATCAGTTTTGAATTAACTTTTGTATATGGTATAAAGTAGGGGTCCAGCTTTATAATTCTATGAATATTTATGGCATTTCTTCCTGTTTCTCCCTCAACCTTGGCCATTACACAAGCTTTCCACTCACTGTCCATGTGGATGCCTCCACCAAAGCAGCTGTCTCACCTAGAATAGAGAGCCATGAGGTGGCACTGTTGTCTCTTGTGAATATGCTGCTGCTGCTGCTGCTAAGTCGCTTCAGTCGTGTCTGACTCTGTGCGACCCCATAGACGGCAGCCCACCAGGTTCCCCGTCCCTGGGATTCTCCAGGCAAGAACACTGGAGTGGGTTGCCATTTCCTTCCCCAATGTATGAAAGTGAAAAGTGAAAGTAAAGTCACCCAGTCGTGTCCAACTCTTCGTGACCCCATGGACTGCAGCCTACCAGGCTCCTCCGCCCATGGGATTTTCCAGGCAAGAGTACTGGAGTGGGTGCCATTGCCTTGTGAATATTGGTGACCATAAATCTACATCAGCATAATTATGGAGTGGGCTTCCGTGATAGCTCACTTGGTAAAGAATCTGCCTGCAATGCAGGAGACCCCGGTTCAATTCCTGGGTCGGGAAGATCCGCTGGAGAAAGGCTACCCATTCCAGTATTCTTGGGCTTCCCTTGTGGCTCAGCTGATAAAGAATCTGCCAGCAATGCGGGAGACTTGGGTTCAATACCTGGATTGGGACGATCCCCTGGAGAAGGGAAAGGCTACCCACTCCAGTGTTCTGGCCTGGAGAATTCCAGGGACTGTGTGGTGTCACAAAGAGTTGGACATGACAGAGCGACTTTCACTTACAATTATGGAATGTGCTGCAATGCAGGAGACCCAAGTTCGATGCTTGGGTCAGGAAGACCCCCTGGAGAAAGGAATGGCTACCTACTCGAGTGTTCTTGCCTGGAGAATTCCATGGACAGAGGAGCCCGGCGGGCTGCAGTTCATGGGGTCGCAAAGAGTCAGACACGACTGAGCCTGAGCGACACGCGCAGACAAGGCCTTCCCGTGGGGCTTCGCATCGCTCGGTCCTCTCGAGGACCTGCAGGAGGAGGCGGTCAGTCACACAGAGGCGGAGTTGCTTACCCAAAGTACAGAGCTAGGAGGCATCAGAAGCAAGATTCGCGTCCACAAGCCAGGGGCAGAGGATTTCTGTAGTCAAACTGTTGGCGTACCAACACCGGCTGTCCCTGCCTGGGGAAAGGCTATTTTTCTTTTTTCCTGAAACTAGATGCTTCCTACCCTTTAGGTGTTGAGATGGTTTTTTTTCTATGAAATTTGGAGACAGTAGATTTGTGGTGGGTTTTCGTGTCTTTAGTAACCAAAATTAAAAATTCCTGGAAATTCCCTAGGGGTCCAGTGGTACAATAAAAGTCCCGCACGGGGATAAAGTGATTTAATGTGTGTATAGACACATGTATATATTCTTTTCCAGATTCTTTTTCATTATAGCTTATTAGCATTTATTTAGATATTTTTAAAAATTTAAAGTGTAGTTAATTTACAATATGATGTTAGTTTCAAGTGTATAGCATGGTGATTGAGTTATACATACATATGTAATCTGTTTTTTTCCAGATTCTTTTCCATCTATGTGGAAAGAAAATAGGCCTTTTTGAATCTGGAGTTCGTGACAAACCACAGCAAGGTGCTTGCATGGCATTAGGACATTTTAAAAAATTAAAATATGTGCCAGTGGTTGGGGCTCTGTACTTCCACTGTGGGGGGCACAGGTTCGATTCTTGGTCCGGGAACTAGGATACCACATGGACAGTGCACAGCCTAAATTAATTAATTACTTAAATTAATTAATCCTGTAGGTAGATATTTGTGGCCTCCACAATATCACTATAAGATTCCTCTTCCAAATAAAAGTAAAATTGCTTTTTTACACCACCACTCATATGTGCAAATGTAGGACCATCTGCCCAGGAATAATTGTGCAGTCTGAGTTTAATTTCCATACATTTTGCTTTCCTGATTTCATAGGGTCAGAGTCACCTCTTTAAGCCTCCCAAAAATCACATTAATTGACTCTTTTAAGGCCCATGTAGCTTCCCCAAACTGTCTTTTGCACTTCAAAATTTAGTTGTTGAGAGAACGCTTCTGGCCCAAAAATTCTTAACAACTGACCAGCTCCTAGGAGATAATGGGAGGTGGACTCATCGAAAAATAAGCCATGAAGGAGGTGCATCCAGGTATCAGTGATGTGAGTCCCCGGGTGAGGGGCGGTTATTGTTTATGTGACAGTTCTTCTTTTGGTTTTCTGTGTGTTTGTTTTGCCGACCTGCCCCTTTGCAGCACTCAACATTACAGCAGAAGTGAGTGGGTCCCCGAGAACCACAAGCTGCTGTGGGGGAAGAGGGACCAGAACACCTGGAATACCCCCTCCCCTGCCAGAACACCCCCATGGTGGCCTAGGGACCACCAACAACCCTGTGTGTGCAGGCACGATCGCCCCTCCTCAAGTTAGGACCCAGAGGCGCATCCAAGCAGAGCCCCCTTGTTGCCAGTAGACAGCCCAGTGACACCAAAGGCAAGGCTGCGCTGAGATGTAGGCTCTGGCCTTTACTGCTGGTGGCCCTGATTCTGTCAAAGGCAGAGTGAGAAGCAGCCTTGTCGCTAGGGTCCCCTGGTTACCTGCCCAGGCTTTGTTGGCCACAGAACTGTCGGGTCATCACCCAGCTCACTTTCCTCTGGTTCAGGATCCACACTCCCAGGGTCTAAGCAGCAAAAGCTGACCTGAAGAACGGTTTGCTCGAGAAGCAGCCAGAGCTCAGGTTCCTGTATCCTGGATCTTACCTCTGGTCCGTCTTTGTTTCTAAAACAAACTTATCTCCCATCTGTGCATCCCTCCAGGAAACTGGAATCCCAAGACCTCAGAGAGAGTGTGAAGAGAAGGAGGGAGGCAGAATAAGGCAGAGTAGAAGACACCTAATGCCCAGATCTTGGTTTTTAAAGTCATGCTCCAAACAAAGAAACCAGGCCTTCCTGGAGAAGTAGCTGATCCACAAGGAGGCAAGACTCACAAAACAGGCCAGTACTTCCAATTCCTGCTGAGATCCTACCCCATCATTTTTTATTATTATCATCATTATTTTCTATTTTGTGAAAAGGTAACATATGTTTGTAATACTTTTTTAAAAAGCACACTGCTGGAAAGTGTGCACAATTCAGAGTAAGTCTCCCTTCCCTTACGTCAGTGAAGGGAACAGGACCCATCAGCAGAGAGAACAGAGCCACACACAGCAAGAGAAAATCAATCAGCCTCACACAGCCAGAGATACTGCTGTTTGGCTTGTCCTTTTTTCCTATCAAATCCACCCCCTTGCCCCATATCTTTCCATCAGCTTAAGTGACTCAAAGTGAGTGTCTTTTCTCTCCCAAGAGCCTTGACTGAGATCTGCTTTAGCAGCTCAATAACATAATTGTATCACTTCACTAAATTAACGATCCTGTGTACACCAAGAATCTCCATAAACACGATATCATTTGATTCTTATCCTCACAGGTGCACTGGGAGATGAAGAGATGAGTAAAATCAACACCTCTCCCACTTTATAGATGAGAAAACAGACTTAGAGGGTAAGGAACTATGTGCAGGAGGCCGTGGCTGTGAAGCAGGAGCCAGGCATCCTGGAGCCCTCAGAGACCATCTGGAACTCTTTTCACTCCCTCCCATCCTCTCCAGGCCTCACTCATAGGCACGTGCTCTGACTGGAGACTTAAATATAAAAGCTGTACCTATAAAACTCTTAGGAGAAAACATAGGGGCAAATAGGCATAATCCTGGTTTTGGATATGGTTTCTTAGATATGGCATCAAAATCACAAGTAACAAAAAATACATAAATTGGACATCATAAAAATTTAAAACTTAAAAAAAACACATTTTTGCACTATCTCAATAGGCCACTCTCAAGAAAGAAAAACGCCCACAGAATGGGAGAAACTATTTGCAAATTACATGTGTAATAAGAGTCTAGCATCCAGAATACATAAAGAATTCACATAGCTCACCAACAAAAAGACAATTCAGTTTAAAATGAGCAAAAGACTAGAATAAAATTTCTCCGGAAAAGTTATACAAATGGCTCACAGGCATATGAAAAGATGTACAACATCATTAGTCATTAAGATAATGCAAATCGCCCCTTCACACCCACTGGGATGACTATAACTTTTAAAAAGGAAAATAGTTTGGCAAGGATGTGAAAAGAGTTGAAATCCTTGTACACTGCTGGTAGTAATATGAAATGGTACAGTCACTATGGAAAAGAATATGGAGGTTTCTCAAAACATTAAGCATAGAATGGCCATATGACCCATGTCTTTGTCAGCCTGGACTGTTAAAAAAATACCATAGACTGGTTGGCTTATAAACAACGAAGATTTATTTCTCACAGTTCTGAAGGCTAGAAAGTCCATGATCAAGACACTGACAAATTCAGTGTCTGACAAGAGCTACTTCCTGATTTCTAGATGGCTATCTTCTTGATTTTTTTCACATGGTGGAAGAGGCCAGAGAGGTCTCCAGGATCTCTTATAAGGATACTAATCCCATTCATGAGGGATCCATCCCTCTGACCTAATCACCTCCAAAAGGCCCCACCTCCAAATACTGTCACAGTGGGGATTAGGCATCAACATGTAAATTTGAAGAGAACATAAACTCTTAACCTGTAGCACCCAGAAATTATACTCCTGGGTATCAAATACCCAAGTTAAAAACATTTGTCCACATAAAATCTTCTAAGCCAATGTGTACAGCTCTATTCATAGAAGCATTCTGTAACAGCCAAGAGGTAGAAACCATCCAGATGTCCGTCACCTAATGAATGGAGAAACAGAATGTGGGGATGTCCATACAACGGAATATTCTTAAGTCATAAAAAGGAACGAAGAACTAATATGTGCTGTAACATGGATGAATCTCAAAAATATTACGGTATGTCAAGGGAGCTGGATATAAGGGCTACATATTGGCTCATTTAATTTACCTGAAATCTCCAGAATATGCAGACTCATAGGTACAAAAAGCAGATTCATGGTTGCCAAAAGCTGTGGGGAAGAGGGAGACGGGGAGAGGCTGCTTAATGGGCACAGGGTTTCCTTTTGAGGTGAAGAAGTGTTCTGGAACTAGAGAGTGGTGATAGACTCAGCACATTGGGAGTAAATGCCACTGGATTGTCCAGTTTAAAATGGTTACACTGGTGAATGTTATGTGAATTTTACCACAGTAAATATAAAAGGCTTGCTGGTGGAGAGAATGTGGGATGAGAAAGTAAGAAGAAAATCAAGGCTCTCGGGCTTTTTTAAGGAGTTATGGACTGGAGGAGACTTAAGCACTGGCTGTGTGACAGTCCCCACTGCACCCACCCTCTTCCTTGTCTAGGCACGCTCATTCCCACCCCAGGGCCTTTGCACCTGCTCTCCCACGTGCCTGGAATGATTGAGATCTGCATTTATTGACATAGAGAGATGTTCATTTTCGAAGTGGAAAAGTAGGTCAGTTTTTTTTCTATTCATGTTCATAGAAACAGATGAACACATTCCACGGAATAATTTTATTAGCACAATGTATTCAACTGCAAGTAAAAGAAAACTCTGGGTCAGTGGCTTCACAATGAGGTCATGCCATTGCACCAGTAATCACTGCACTGCTTTTCAATTCCAAATTCATTCTTCCATAATAAATGGAACTGTTCAGGAATCTCTGACCATAAGCCACAGAAGCTGTCTTTGGCTAACTTAAGCAAAAGGCAATAAACTGGAGGAAAAATGGGTTTTCCCAGAGTCCAACGGAGGCTTCGTAGTCAGGACTGCGTTAACGTTGTCTCATTTATACTGAGCACGATGCCGAGTTTTCTCAGTACAGGGCGCAAAAGGGACACTGCAGGAGGAACCGGCCTTCCTCACTGGTTCTGGCAGTTGCACAAGGGGTCAGCTGCACAGGTATGAGACAAAGACTAGGTAGCAGTGAGTCTGATGGTGGGATTCTCAGACCCTGAAGAGGGCTTTGGGACCCAGGAAAGATTTCCTGTTCTGATCTCAGGGAGATTGTGACTCAACAAGCTGACCTTCAGTGCCAGCGCCCCTAGTGGTGAGTGGTTTAACTGCAGCAGAGAGAGCCAAGCTCCGGGTCCAAAAACCTGAGCAAACCCAGGTCCCACAGAAGCCCATCTTCCTGTTGCCACTAAAGCAAGCTTCATCAAATCCTTCCTTTTGGGAGAAAAGCTCCAGGTTTTCAAGGAAGGATCAGTACAAGTCACCTTCCCGTGCTTTGAGATTGGTAGGAGAAGGAAAACTTCCCAGGTGGCACTAGTGGTAAAGAACCTGCCTGCCAGTTCAGGAGACCTAAGAGACCTGGGTTCCATCCCTGGATTGGAAGATCCCCTGGAGGAGGGCAGGGCAACCTACTCCAGTATTCTCGCCTGGAGGACCCCATGGACAGAGGAGCCTGGCGGGCTACATCCATGGGGTCGCCAAGATTTGGACACGACTGAAGCAACTTAGCACATACACACGCGAGAGAAGGAAAAAAAAACATGGGTTTTAGGAAACACACACCAAAGTGGGGCTTGGGCGCCCTACTTTTCTAAAGTAACTCCATCATCTTAGGGGCACAGTCAAGAACAGAACCCCTGGATCATTCTCTTGGGCCCTGAGGTCAGAATTCTGACTGCTGTTCACTCGGTTGTTAGGTATTTTTGCTAACAAGCAACTGTTTCCTATTCTCCGGGCTCCAAGGGGACCCACCACACCTGCACTGGAGATGGTGGGGTGGTAGGGCTGTGAATGAGGCTTCCCTCCCCCAGCAAGGGGCAGGCGTGTGACCCAGGCCAGAGAGATGCTCCCTTTCTGCAACAGGACCTTAAATAGACGGAGTTCCTATCACCTGAGTGGTGACGCGCTAAACACCGTCTCCATCAGATGACTGCTCAAGCCTCTCTTGCTGGCCTTCCAGTGCTGCCTTGGTTTCACCCTGTTTCTGAGTCCTCCAGCCTCTCTTGGACTCTGGGAATGCCTGTTATCCTTCCCGTCTATTCCCTTTTGCAGAGTTAGCCAAAGTCAGCACCTATGGCTTATGGCCAAAGGCCCCCCAGCACTGACAAATGGAAAAGAGGGGACTCTGGATCCACAGCTGGATATACTGGAGTGGAGCTGGAATACTGGAGTGGGTTGCCATTCCCTTCTCCAGGGGATCGTCCCAACCTCGGGTTGGAACCTGTGTCTCATGTCTGCTGCATTGGCAGGCGGGTTCTTTACCACTAGCGCCACCTGGGAAGTCCGTCAGCCGCGACTTCACGGAGGAGTCAGTCTTTTTGCTGGTGGAGGGTGTGAAATATTAGGAGCACTACCAAAATGCGACAGACACACAAAGCGAGTCGATGCCCCAGGGGAAATGGCACCGATAGACTTGCTGGGTACAGGGTTACCACAAACTTTCCATTTGTAAAAAGCAAAACCCGCAATATCCGTGAAGTGCAGTAAAGCAAAGATTATAAAAAGAAGTATGCCTGCAGCAGTCGTAGTAGTAACAATAATAATAGTATAGGGCACAGCGAGCCTTTATGGCTGCTGGCCTTTTTCCCCTAGATCTGTGTGAAGTGCTTTACATTCAGGACTTCATTTAAGTCTCATGTCACTCCTACGAGGTGATCAAACTATATCCATTTTAAAGAGCAGAAAACAGCCTGGGAGACTGTCGGTAGTAGACCCCCCCGCGCCGCCCCGCAGCGGCACCTCCGAACCTGGCACACGGCAGACAGTGAATTACTGACGGTGTCCTTCCCGGCCCATAGCAGGAGGGTGGGCACGGAGGTGGTGGCGCTGGTGGGGTTCCCCCGGGAGGCAGGCGCCGGCGCCGGCTCCTCGGGGCGCGCGGGCGCGAGGGTGCGCGGGCGGGGAGGAGCCTCGCGGGGCCCCGGGCGGCCCGGCGGGGCCTGACGTCTGGCGCCTGGACCGCCGCTCGGCGCGCGCCCCGCCCCGCCGCCGCCGGCGAGCGCAGCGCCCGGGAGCCGCCGCCGCCGCCCGGACTCGGGCCGCCGCGCGCGCAGCCATGGCTTCGGGGCCGGCGGGTAAGGGGGCGCAGGGTGCGGGGGCGGCGGGAGGGCAGCCCCGCAGCACGGCCCCCAGCCCGGGCTGAGCGGCCGCCTCGCGTCTCTCCCCACAGAGGCGGACACCCGGCAGAGGCTGCTGCGCACCGTCAAGAAGGAGGTGAGTGCCGGGCGGGGGCGGGCGGCGCAGCCTCCCCCAGGGGAGCGTCTCCAGAGGGCGCGTGGCCGGCTGCGGCGGGGGCCCACCTGGGGTGGGGGCCAGCCTCCCGCAGGGCTAGGAGCGGGTGAGTTTGGGGGTGGGAGTAGGGGGATAGGGGGCAGGGGGGCCCTGGGGGTTTTCATGCTGTGTAGAGGGGCAACTGCTGCGTGAGGGCCCTCCAGGTGGGGGGCATACCTGGATGCGTCCCGGTAGGACCCCCTCTTGTGGAAGAGCAGGTGGGTGGGTCTCACCAAGGTGAGAAAGGCACCTGGGGCTGGGGTGGGGGGTTGCTGCTGTCAGGGCTTGTTGAGTTGGGGAGGCCTGGATGGGGCTGCAGGCAGAGAACCAGACTTCCGGAAAGGGGGGAAATTCACTTTGGGAAAATAAAGCTTCCCACACACACCCCTCCCCTAGGAGCCAGGGGACCCCCTCCCTGAGAGTCCCAGGCCAGTGGGTTAAGTTCACTCGTAGGCATGTGTGCGCTCTCCTGGCAGGCAGGGTCTCCTGAACCCCCACCCACCCACCAGACTCTGGCAGGAAGGTGAGAATTAGTCAGGGTTCAGCTGCCCTTCTGGCCCTTCACTCTCCCTGGGGTTAGCCCAGTCTAGCCTTCAGAGTTAAGAGAATCTTCTCACAGAGCAAGAGAATCTGTAGTGATGGGTGCTAAGGGAAGCATTTAGATACCTGGACTGTGTGTGTGTACACACACATGCCTGTGTGGGTGAGGGCGTGTAGCTGTGAGTATGTGTATCTGAGCACATCCACGCATCTCCCTGGAGATGTCTAAGTGTATCTCTGTGTGTCCGTGCATCTGTGTGTTTATCTGTTTCTCTGATTGTGATGTGTATCTGTGTGATGCAGGAATCTGTGAATGAGTGAGCCTGTGGCTGTGTCTGTGCGTGTGACATGGGATGGCATGAATCTGTGTGTGGATGAGTGAGGCTGTGGCCGTGTGTGTGTGTGTGTGCATGCATCCGCACCCCATGTCACTCCGCATCCCACCACCTGGGACCCCATTGCTGACGAGCCTGCCTCACCTCTGCGTTCTGAGCACTCAGCTCTCAGCGGAGGGGGCTGGCCTGGTCCTGGGGCTCGGTGTGTGTTGAGGGTGTCGGCATCTGGGGACAGTGCTGACCACCAAAAAGGCCCTCCCCGCACAGTGGCAGCCAGCCAGCCACCAAGGGCAGCCTCAGGGCTGGGACCTGTTGCTGCCCCTCCCCCTCGGGGAGCGTGGGCGTGTGTCTATGTGTGTGTCTCCGTGTGTGGCACCGCCCGCTGTTGCTGAAAGAATCTGCTCCAGGCTGATTGCACATGCTAGCGTCTCTGAGTAAGGAGACATACACATGAGATCCCTCAGAAAGGCCCAGAACTTTTACCCTCACAGAGACCCCTGTGGGGACTTGAAGAGCTCTGTCTAGACCCTCTCCATCAAAAGCTACACACTCGGATGACTGTTTCAGGGGAGAGTGGGTATAGACTGCCCCCTCCAAAAGCCTTCAGAGTAAAAACCTGCAATTTTTGTGTTTGTTGTTTCATTAAACCCATGTTCTATGTGTTCTCCAGGTGTTTTCACCCGGAATGGCTGTGTTTTTAAGGAAATGGTTCCACTGAGGGTCAGGGGCTGGGGTGGGGGGTGGGGGGTAGAGCTATAAGCAGAAGAGCTTGTGAGCATGTTGGAGGGAGTGATTTTGGCTCTGGGCAGGCCTCCAGCTGAGGCCCTAAACCCAGCTTGGCCGCTAGCTCCCTCAATGCCCTTATGAGTTCCTTCCCCTCTGGGGGACTCAGTTTCTCCATGTCTGGAGGAGGAAGCATTGGTCCAGTGTCCTTGGAGGTCCCATCCATGTCAGTCTGGTTTGGGCTATTGGCCAGACTGTGGGGGACTCTTTCCCCCTGGTGGTCGAGGGCTGCGTTTTCTCTCCTGTGAACCGCTGAGTTTGGTGATTGGGATGAGCTTTCTGCCTGACTGGAGGCCGAGGCCATCTCCTGGTCTGAGGGACCTCTTGGCACCCTGCTTGATGCCTGGGCAGGGGTGGGTGGGGGTGCAGAGGCAGACCTTGCAAGTTTGGTAAAGAACTCAAGTATCCATTGACCCTGAAGTGCAATCAGAGGGCAGGACTTCGCAAGCTGATGGCTGTTTCTAAATTTTGCATTTCTCAGGGCTCATCAATTTGGTAATTAGTGCTTCCACTTCCTGGAGGCTACTCGAAGCCGTATCCTGCGTGCACAGTGGTTTTATGAGGTCAGTGAGGTTGTCCCCATTTTACAGACACAGAAACTGAGGCTCCCAGAGGAGGAGTGAGTTCCTCACGAGCACACAGCCCAGAAAGGACAGACCCTCCCACACCTGGTCTGGCATCAGAGCCAGGCTCTTACCCCCTAAATCACAAACAAGCCCATCCACGTCTACACGGCACCACAATCTAAGTGTGTGTGTGTGTGTGTGTGCTATAATTTCCATTTTACAGATGAGAAAACTGGCCCAGAGAGAGGCAGCGATGTTTCAGGGACACAGAACCAGCAAAGGGGAACAGTTTTCTGTCTCTGAGCCCCCTGTTCAGCATGGGTACCCCCCCAAGGGTATGGAGACAAATCCAGCCACACACATGCCCCCCAAAGCAGACCTCCACTCTCCTTTCCTTCCTCTGACCACCTCCTCAGGGAGCATCTCCAGTGGGAAGGCAAAGGGGAACTCTGCTTAGAGAACGAGGAGTCAAGTCTTCCTTCCCTGCACCCTCTGGGTTCACTGCCACATCCCTGCCTATCACAGCCTCGGCCAGAGGTGCCTCCCATCCTTCTTTCTGGAATGGAGCAGCTTAACAGCGCATTTCTGTAGATAAGCCAGGCGGGTCTGCAAGCTTTTGTCTGCGCCACTGAAGCCACAAAGGCCGGCAGAGGCTGTGGGGCTGGAAGCTCTGTTGAGTGCTGACTCGGCCGGCCGGGCTCTGCAGATCCCACGGTGAACTAGATTGGCTGAGTCCTCTTGGGGCTGACACTCCAGTATGGTGGACAGACCCTGACAGACATCCCCCGGGTGATGTGATTAAAAGGGTAATTGCAGGCTGTGCACCAAGGTCTGGAGGAGAAGCACGCATCACTTGCCATTACAAGAGCACATATCTGGGAAATGTAATTGCATGCAAGTGGCCCAGGAAGGCTTCCTGGAGGAAGTGGTGTTTAGAAGCTGTGTGAAGGATAAGTAGGCTTCTTAGGTGAAGGTATGAGGTAGCGAGAGATAGAGGGGAAACAGTTCCTGGCAGAGGGAACTGCACACGCAAAGACTTTGTAGCTGGAGGGAGCACCACGAACTTGGAGGAATAGGGGCAGGGGGACTCGGAAATGGCTGGCGTGCAGAGGGCTGCACGCAGCGGGGGCAGGGCATGTGGTCCTGTCTTAAAAGCAGGAGGAGAGGAGTGGGGAGGACGTAAGGAATATGAAAAGAAGAGGGTGGAGCTGCAACTGATTGCTGTCAGTTGTGCGCTCTTGGACAAGCATCTGTCTTTACCTTCACAGGGTCTGGATGCTAGTTTATTCGTAATGGGGATGAAAATTACCCACCTGTCAGTGTAAACCATGTGAAAACACCCACCATGTTAGCCTGAGCTTCTCCAGGACAGGAATCTTTTTTTCCTTCTTCAATTGTCTCCCTCCCCAGGGACAGCTGGGGACAGGATGGCCTCAGCATGATTTCCTCCGGTCAAATCCAGCCGACTCTACCCTGGCTCCTTCCTGGCTCCCTTAGCGCTCCCCTCCTGGCCCCTCCCTGCTTCCACTCCTTTAATTTTGTTTTGGTTTCCAGAGCAGCAGGGACTGGCTTCCCGTTGCCATGACGACTGCCATTAAAGGAGCCAGCCATGTGACGCGGGTTGATGGCCGAAGCAAAGTGACTGACTGCCTTGTTTACCTGCCTCTTGGCTGGGCCTGCTCGGCGGCCTCCTTCTTAACCGGAGGGGAGAAGGCGGGGTCTTGTGGGTCGGAGAGACCCTGGGAAAGAGCCTGGGGATGAGAGGAAGCCACGTGTAGCTCTGCTCCCTGGAGCTGGCGCGAGGGCTGTTCCGGGGGGGCCGTCATCACAGCGGCTGACCTGGGCTTGTTTGGGAAGCTGAACCTCCCTGATCTCCCTCCCTGAGTGGGCGATCAGGGCAGGCGGATGGGACCTGCTGAGAAGGTTGGAGGAAGTCAAGAAGGAAATGGAGGGATGTTAGCACTAGGACCCCGCGGTGGTGTCCCTCTAACCCGGTGGCTCTTGAGGAAGGAGGGGGCACAAATTTGCCTCCCAGGTAGGATTGCCAGATCACACAGTTAAGTTTGAATTTAAGATAAACAATGAACAGTCTTTTGGAATAAATATGTATCACTAAATCTGGCAGCCATACCCCCCACCTCCCGGGGACATTTGGCAACGACTGGAGACGTCTTTGGTTGTCAGAGCTGGGGATGCTCTGGCATCTAGTGGGGAGAGACCAGAAATGCTGCTCAACATCCTGCAAAGCACAGCACAGCCCCCGTCACGAGGAAGTCTTCAGCTCAGAATAGCACGGCTGGGCTGAGTGGTCTCTAGATGCTTACCTCCCTCACCCCTCACGACAGACAGCCCTAACAGGGAGACTCACCACCTCCTCTGCTGGAATGCATGGAGATGGTCACACGGCTGGCCGGTGGAGAAGCCAGGATTCAGATCCCGCTTTGCCAGGATCTGGAGGGCGGTCTCTGGCCCCTCATTCCCAGAGGGCAGAGGTTGGGAGCCACAAGCTTCAGCAGAGTCCCCAGAAGCTGGCTGGGGGTTCCGATGTGTGTAGGGGAAGGAGATGAGTCAGGAAAGGTCCACAAGTCCCAGCCTGTGCAGCGCTGTGAATGCCCGGCTGCAGCGTCTGCCCCCTCAGAGAGTGGGGAGCTCTGGAAGATTTGTGAGCAGGGGAGGGTCTTGCTTGGAGTTGTACTTCAGGAGGTTTCAACTGGCAACAAGGGCCAAGACGGACCTTTTCTTAGAAGAAAACTTCCTCTCTCCCTTCCACAAACATTTCTTGAGCATCTACTGGGCGCCAGGCACTGTTGCGGGAAGATTGAGAAATGAGCAGAATCAGAACCCCTGCTCACATGCTCTTGAGAAGCTTGTGCTCAGTCGTGTCCGACTCTGTGCGACCCCATGGACTGTAGCCCACCAGGATCCTGTGTGCATGGGATTCTCCAGGCAAGAATACTGGAGTGGGTGGCCATGCCCTCCTCCAGGGGATCTTCCCTACCCAGGGATCAAACCCGCGTCTCCTGCATTGGCGAGTGTGTTCTTTACCACTGAGCCACCTGGGAAGCTCTATTGCGAAGCTTAGTAAATACATAATAAACGGGTATTAGAAGCGATGAGAGCTGTGAGGAAGATAAAGCAGGAGAGGCGGTGGAGTGTGGTGGGAAGTGTGCTCCAGAGGTGACCCTCAACGGCGGCCTCTCTGGTGGGGTGACGTTGAACAGAGTCCTGCCGGGCAGATGTCTGCGGCAAGGGTGTCCCTGATAGAGGGAACTGCACGCACAAAGGCCTTGCGAGGAGGCCAGCGAGCCTGGAGCAGAGTGACAATGGAGGAGGAGGAGGAGACGGAACAGGCAGCCGGCCTCGCAGGGCCTGTGGCCCTCGGAAGCTGTGGCTTTTACTCTGAGTGAGATGGAAGCTGGGTGGGGAGGGGTTGATCACGAGACGAATGTGAATTCACCTACGCGTGGCTGCCAGGTGGGCAGTACATGGAGGGACAAATGAGGATTCAAAGTGGTTAGGCAAGAGAGGAAACTCCTGTCTTATATTTTCTGAGCTTTCCATTCTTGGGCCGGAAATCACAGCCCCACACTCCCCCACCAGGCCAAGCGCAGGTTCCAAAAACGCTGGCCCGATAGAGGGAATGACAGCAGGAATATTGGGTGGGATATTTTGGGGGTGCTCTGATGCTAGCGGGATTGACTCAGATCAGTTCACATGTGTCGTGTTTTCAGGCTTAAGATGACAGAAATGCTCATGAATAATGCAGCCATATCTGCACAGGGCCCGGTTTGATGCTTATTTTCGTGTATCTGGCAATGCAGTTTCCTGGAGCTTTTGATAGTGGTGGGCTTGGGTACAATATGACGGGGGTGTTCGGAGGGATGCTGACTTTCCTGCCTAAGGAAAACAAGGGCTCGACTAAAGCCATTCTAATGCAATAAAGATTTAAAAAAGGAACAGCATTTACTGGGCATTTTATATGTAGTCTACCTGGGCCCCTCTGCAGTAACCTCCTGGGGGGCTCAGGAGAGGGTGCTGGTTGGCATGGGGGAAAGGGCATTTCTGTCTCCCCCCATGTTGGGCCCACAGTTGTTGGCTGCGGACCCCAGGATGGGAGGTGAGGTCACCCGAGCCCTTGTCCCCATGCTGACCCTAACAATCTGTGGCCTCCTGGCAGGTCCCTTCTCCGTGTCTCGTTCTCCTGCTTTCTGAGTGGATGCGGTTGGACAGCTCAGGGATTCTAAGAACCTCCAACCATCCAATTTGGCTGGCATCACTTTCCGAGAGCCAAGTCTCCCCCGTGTTTTCTCTACTCTAAATTTGCCAAGTCTGTATTTAAGACTTCTTAAAAAAAACTCAGTAGCTGATAAGACTTTTAGGGAGCCTTCACTCAAGGAAAACAAGGGCTCGACTAAAGCCATTCTAATGCAATAAAGATTTAAAAAAGAAAAGAACAGCATTTACTGGGCATTTTATATGAATGACCTCACTTAAGTATCTCAGTGCCTCCTGAAGTGGATAAAATGTTCTCCCTAACAGAGAAGGATATTGGGGCACAGGAGATGACAAGTACCTTGCCCATGGTCATGGAGATTGTCTGTGGTGCAGCTTGGGAGTCTGGCTGCAGTATCCTGCTCTGTATCACTGCAGAGCCCTAACCAGGGACCCACATGTGGTTGTGAGTGACACCAGAAGTGTGGAGTTGGGGATCAGGCCAAGTTTTGAAAGCAGACAGCCTTGAGTTCGGGTCACGGCGCTGCCCTTTAGGACTTGAGTTTGGACTTGAGTTTCCTCGTGTATCAGTCTGCTAGGGCATCATCTACCGCTCTGTTGTGCTATCACCGGGGGGTTCTTTGTGGAGGGACTGGGCACAGTGCTTGGCTCTCCCACTTAAGAGTGAGATACAACCCAGTTCAGCGTGAGAAGGACACTTTGCTGCCCTTTCTGGTCACATTGAACTCGCAAGTGCCCTCAGCGTGGGATCGTGCTCTCCTTGGGTCAGCCCGGGGCTGAGGGGGTGCAGGGCAGGGCCAGGAACACAGGAGGGGTGCTGTGGACTGGGAAGGGGCACGTTTGGGGATCCAGAGGGACTGAGCCCCTGAGTAGGAGTCCAGGAAGCTGAGTCTTGACTGATGGCATCAGCATCCTGGGGTGGGCAGCTGGAGCGTCCCTCTGTGTCTGGCCGCTCCTTGGTCCCCAGTGGAGGTAATCCCTCTGCCTCAGGAGGTCAGAAACCCTGGTGAGCCTGCCAGCCCTGCCGCTTAGGCACTGTGAGCCCCTGGGTGAGGCGGCTAGGAGGGCTGGACTCGAGTCGGGGTGGGTGGCATATTTTCCTTTCTTTTAGTGGTGCAAGAAGATAGGAGATGAATAGTTTTTGCTTGGAAGTTTATTTGGTGCTTTTTCTTTGCAGAATCTTGAAGGAACTCAGTTTCTGGGTGTCTGTAAAGGATGGTGACAGGACCTTTTGCAGTAGACCCCCATACAAAAGTCAGATAACTGAAGCCCCAGGAGATCAAGGGGCTTGGTGATACTTAGAGTGTTCAGTGAATTCTCCTCTAATTATTATTTAGCGCATTATGTTGAAATAGAAAGTTAGAATTAGAGCAGCTATTATTTTTCTTTTTTCTAAAAAAAAGAAATAAAGACATGTTTACCAGTACCATTTATTAAACACTAAGTGCTTAGCTCCGGCTCATTTAATCCACAAAGCAGTCTTCCTTTAGGGAAGGTACAGATTGCAGCTCCTCTTTACTGATGAAGAAACTGAAGCCCAGAGAGGTTAAGAAGCCAGACTAAGTAAGGTCACACAGCTGCGAAGCAGCAGAGCTGGGTATTTTAGCCAGTCCCATAACTTGCTAACAGAACTAGTTCAGTAAATAAATAAATCTGCAAATATAAAACAAAGGGGAAGAGAGGCTGAGAAGTGGATCTCTTGGTGCAAGGGTCTGGGAAGCTGTGGAGTGGCCCCCTTTAGGTATGGCTGTATCCAGGGGTTCCGTGATGTCGTCTCTCCATCTCTCTGTACTGCTTTTTCTCTGTGTAAGCTTTATGCTCTGTCTCTATGAGGAGGACGAGTGTTGCCCAGCCTCTCTCAGGGCACAATCTGCCAGCTTGGCATCGACAGAAACCAAGCTTCCCCTTCCCCGTGGTTCTAGCGGAAGTCTCAGGATTAGATCTCACAGGACCAACCTGGGTCGTGTGCTCTTTTTGCCCCAATGGCCGCAGTCTGGATTCCCCCGACTGGTCAAGCCTGGGGGCGCGGACTGTGGAGTCAGCCCTGTGAGAGTACAGGAGGGGGCCCAGAGGAGAGTCGAGGCAAAACGTCCAGACTGGGAGGTGGACCCCAGGCCAGGAAACCACGGGCATCCACCTCGACAGCCTGAGGGCGCCGCATTTGGACCTCAGCCCCTAAGGGTGGAAGTGGCCCCTCTGATGCTCCGTGCCTGGCTGTGATCCCGGGGCTGCCTGGCGACCTAATGTGTGCAGGTGTCTGCCTGGCCAGAGATTTCTACTCTGGGGTGTGCAAACCCTGAAACTGTGCAAACACTCTGTACTTGCCGTATGGAGAGGGTATCCTCCCTTCTCCTCAGGACCCATAAAGGATCCACAGCCCAAATACTCCAGTACGGTAGGTGTTCTTCACTGTGGTTTTAAATAAATCTTTCACCGCATTTATAAAAGAAAACACCCTGCAAGGTGCTGGGATACAAAGATGAATACAGTACAGTTCCCCGCCCTCCACGTGCTCAGAAATGAAATGGAGTCTCCTAATTTCTAACCCAGTGAGTCTTCTGATAATAATAACAACCCCTACTAGTAATCATAGTGAGCATTTATTGGGCACCTACTGTATTCCAGACCGGCACTGTCCAGTGTGAACTGCTAGTCGCATGTGCCTATTTACATGTAAATTGAGTAAAATTAAATATAAAGTAACTTCCTCAACCTCACTGGGTACCTTTCAGGAACTCAATACCCCCACATGGCAACTATACTGCATTGGACAACGCAGGGATGGAGCATGTCCAGAAAGTTCTGTCATGTTCTAGACAGCGTGCTAAGTGCTTTATATCCATTGATGTATTTGATCTTTAAAAAATCCTTAATGAACAGGACCTACCCCTGAGGCAGGGATGTGGTTGTTGTTGTTGAGTCACTAAGTCAGGTCCAGCTCTTTGCGATGCCATGGATGCAGCATGCCAGGCTCCTCTGTCCTCCGCCGTCTTCAGAGTTTGCTCAAATTCGTGTCCACTGAGTCAGTGATGCTATCTAACCATCTCATCCTCTGCCACCCCTTTCTCCCTTTGCCTTCAGTCTTTCCCAGCATCAAGGTCTTTTCCATTGAGTGAACTTTTCACATCAGGTGCTTCAGCTTCAGCATCAGTCCTTCCAATGATATATTCAGGGTTGATTTCCTTTAGGATAGACTGGTTTGATCATCTTGCTGTCCAAGGGACTGTCAAGAGTCTTCTCCAGCACCACAGTCTGAAGGCATCGATTCTTCGGCACTCAGCCTTCTTTATGGCCCAGGGCTTACATATGAACATGACCTCTGGAAAAGTCATAGCTTTGACTATTTAGGTCCTGTTTATCACCCCATTTTACAGAGGAGTAAACCAAAGCACAGAGGAAGTGAAGTGACTTGCCCAAGGTCACAGAGGTGGTAAAAACCAGGATTCTAACCCAACCCTTAAACACAGTCTCTCGCTGCATTTCCTCCTAAGGTTTGCTGGGGTGGCTGGTGCATTTTCTGGTCCACACTGTGTGTGAAACATCTGGGAATTGCAGTTCTTACTTTCCTGTGGCCCCTACGCCCCCACATTTCAGGCAGCCTTCCAGAGAGTCTCGGCGCCGCTGGAGTCTGCGCGCACCTTCCTTATCCACGAGGCCCGTGGAGCTGCAGAAACGGGAGTGTCGCCAGGGGAGCCGCCACACGCAGTAGCCTGGAGGGTGTCCAGGGTGTGCGCCGAGAATGTGAAACACTTGGGCCCTTTCCCTTGGGGACAGCGAGCAGTTGGGGCAGCTGTCTTTGAGGCTCCTCCGTCCCCATCATTGCCTGGGTATAGGAGTATTGGCTGAAAGGACATTTTGCCCAAGGTGCCCCCTGGCAAATGCTCTTAGCATCAGGCACTGGGGGAAGCTTGTCAAGGGGTGTCTAGGGCACCCGTGCAGGGCATCTGGTTGGTGGGAACCCCATTCTCCACCCCAGAACACCTCTTCTTCCAGGCCTGGCCAGCTGGCTGGCCAGTCCTCCGACTCTTCGGAAACAATGCAGGTGCCTATTTATAGCACATCAGTAAACCATTAACTGGGGCCGGGCTGGCAGCAGGCTGGGAGAGGCGTTTGCTTCTCCTGCAAGCCCCACAGCCACCTTTCGGGTCGTTAAGAGTGAGGGACCGGAGGGAGGGTTTTTCTGACGTCTGAAGACTCGCACGCGACCGTCTCATCATTTATTTGTCTGCTCACTCCCTTCACACGGATGGGCCGGCAGAAGGATGCCCCTGAGGCTTTGCCTTCTTTACCTGTGAATGTGGCGGGCAGGATGGGAGGATGTGGGCGGGGAGGGTGTGGCAGGTCAGTCCCGGAACTGCAGGTGAGAGAGAGTCCAGAAAACGAAACCTTGATACATTCCCCATGGTCGCAGAGGCCCAAGCTGAGGTCTTCAGACCCCAGCTCTGCGAGACCCCGAAGGCCCCCCATGGCCCATGCTGACTGAGGGCGTGGAGGAGTGCCTTAGCCTGTCTGCCCAAAAGCTGGAACCCCTGCCAACATCCTCCATGAGCAGCAGAGTGAGGGAAAGACATTAAAAAAAAATAGACATTATTTTCAAAAGCAGTTTTAGGTTCACTGTAAAAAGTAAGTGGAAAGTACAGAGATTTCCCTTATACTCCCCACCCCCACTTCCCTTGTGGGCTTCCCTAGTGGCTCAGCTGGTAAAAAATCCGCCTGCCATGCAGTAGACCTGGCTTTGATCCCTGGGTTGGGAAGATCCCCTGGAGAATGGATAGGCTGCCCAGTCCGGTATTCTGGCCTGGAAAATGCTATGGGCTGTATAGTCCATGGGGTCACAAAGGGTCAGACACAACTGAGTGACTTTCACTTTCCCCACCCCCCACACATGGAGAGCCTCCCCTATTATGGACCCTCCACCACCAAAGTGGGACATTTGTTAACAATAGATGAACCTTCATGAACGCATCATTGTCACCCCAAGTTCATCGTTACATTAGGCTTCACTCTTGGTGATGTACGTTCTGTGGGTCTGGACCAATGCCTAAGGACAGGTATCCACCATCAGAGTATCACACAGAGTACTCTTGTGCATGCGCGTTAAGTCTCTCCAGTAGTGTCCAACTCTGCGACCCTTTGGACTGCAGCCTGCCAGGCTCTTCTCTGCCTACAGGATGCTCCAGGCGAGACTATTGGAGTGGGTTGCCATGCCCTCCTCCAGGGGATCTTCCCGACCCAGGGATCGAACCCGCATCTCTCTGTCTCTTGCATTGACCGACGGGTTCTTCACCACTGAGCCACCTGGGCAGAATACGCTCAAATACCCTAAACACCGTCCGTGCCCTGCCTGTTCATCTCTCTGTCTGCCCCAGCCCCTGGCAACCGCCAGTCCTCTTCCTGTCGCCATAGTTTCGCCTTTCCCCGAATGTCCTACAGGTGGAGCCCTACCGTTTGTTGCCTTTTCAGATTGGCTTCTTTTATTTACTAACAAGCATTTCAGCCTGGACGTTCCTTTTTGTGCCTATGATTCACCTTGGGGAACCGAGGAGTGGCAGAGAGAGGGAGCCAGGAGGTAAGCCAGGAGAGGTGAGTGATGAGAGATGAACAATGACGGCCGGGGCAGAGGTGGAGCTGGCAGGCGCTGCTGGACCGCGGCTGTGACGGTGACACTGGGCTGCGCCGGGCTGAGGGAGCAGGTGCATTGCCCACCTGGCTGCTGGGGTCCCCACCGTGACCCGGGATGCAGAGCAGGAGACCTGAGTTCAGACCCCAGCCTCTTCACGGGCCAGACGGTCTTTGTCCGCTTCCTTGGGGAAATGAAAATAAATCTCTGGGCTCACTTTGGTAAAGCGCCTACCCAGCGTGCAGGAAGCATCAGTATGTGTCTGTTGAATGAATGAATCTCCTGTGTGCCAGGCTCGGTACAGGGCAGACAGTCATGGGTTTGAATCCCTGCCTGCCGTTTAAAAACCTTGTGCTCTTGGGAAGTCATTTAGCCTCACCGAGACTCAGTGTCCTCATCTGTAACACGGGGAGAGTAATTGTACCCATTTTTCCAAATTACCACAAGGGCTGAATGAGATGAACCCCCTAAACACAGTGCCAGGCACAGTGAGGCCCTTAGAAGTAAATGCTGGTGGTTCTCACATCAAACAGCCGCATAAAGCGCCTGCTATGTGGCTGCTGGTATGTTCAGTGCTCTGTGCTGAGCTGTCTAAGTGTTTATGTATATTTTGGATATTAACCCCTTATCAGTCATATCATTTGCATGTATTTTCTCCCATTCTGTTTAGATCGTCTTTTTGTTTTGTCGATGGTTTCCCTTGCTGTACAAAAAGCTTTTAAGTTTAATTAGGCCCCATTTGTTTATTTTTGCTTTTGTTTCTTTTGCCTTCAGAGACAGAGCCCAGAGATACTGCTGTGGAACGTATTATCTTACGCCCGTGAGGCGATACTAATACAAATTGTAATGTAACACTCATATGAATAGTACTCACTGTACGGATGGGAACGCGGAGGCTCGGAGGAGGGACATGGTTTGCCCGAGATCATGAGTGTGTTAGCTGGGATCTGAATTCTGGAAGTTCGATTCCAGAGCTCACGGCTGTGCCATGATTGTTATTCTGTGTGTGTGTGCTCAGTCATGTCCGACTCTTTGTGACCCCTGTGGCCCACCAGGCTCCTCTGTCCGTGGAGTTTCCCAGGCAAGAATACTGGAGTGGGTTGCCCTTGCCTCCTCTGGGGGATCTTCCCGACCCAGGAATCAAACCCGCCTCTCTTGCGTCTCCTGCACTGGCAGGCCTGTTCTTTACCTGGGGGCAGGGGGGCGGTGGGCAGGGCATCACATCAACTTGAGGGCGCCTCAGGAGGGAGTGAGAAGCTCACGTTACCTGGTTCCGAGTCTGAGCATCTAGCTGGTTTTCCAGAGCTGGAGGTGGAGGTAGGAGGTAGGGTGTCAGGTGGCGAGGACTGCGGAAGCCAAGGTCAGCTGGTGGGAGTCACGTGGGTCACCCGGAAGGAGCGCACGTGTGACTGGGAAGGGACAGGATTTGGCTGGAAAGGAAGGTGGGGGCCACATGGAAGTGGTCACGATTTCAGGGCGGTCCCGTCCAGGTCCAGCTCCCACGGCTGTGTCTGTGCTTTGGAACTTCCCAAAATATTCCCGTCCCCTCCCCCTCCCCCACCCGTCAGGCCGGTTCCAGCCCCTCCCACCTCTCACCTCCTGCGTGCCTCGCCCATAACAAATTGAAAAATGCAGAGCCGCCAGCTATTTCCATGTAGTGCTTTTCCCTGCCACACTGTCCGTACATCTGTTCCTTCTTTGAGCTCCAGGGCGCCTCTGTGGGTGTAGTAGCAGGAGGAAGCTTTTCTCCTCTGCTTTCCAGTTGGTGAATCCGAAACCCAGAGAGTTCATTTCTACTTGTACTTCAGAACTTGCGCATCACCTCCTCCAGGAAGCCCTCCCTGATCTCCCCACCTGCCCAGTTTCTTTGCTATTTGTTTTCATAGAACGAAGTTTTTTCGCTGCAGAGAACTGGTCTCACTTCACACCGGTTGGTGTGATTTAGTTAATGTCTTTCCACTCAGCTGGACTGTGACCTCCATGAGGACAGAGGCTGAGTCTGCTCACTGCCTGATGCAGACGCGTAGGAGGTGCTCTATGAATGTGGAGTGAATGAGTGTGTTTTGGTTCATGTGATCCGCGTTGGGAAGGCAGGTGTCAGCGGAATGTGGAAGAGGCGCACTTATCCCTGCTTGGGATATGGAGAGTCCAGGAAGGCTCCCAGGAGGAGGGGACACCTGAGCTGAAGCCCAGGTTGCAGTTAGCAAGCTGGAGTGTGCATGGAGGGGCGTCTGGCAGAAGGCACCACGAGGGCAAAGGCGTGGAGGTGAGCCCATCGCGTTGCCTTTGGGGACCCGCATCCAGGAGTCAGTTGTTCCAGGCAGGATTGGAAATCCTGGCCTCTTACGGTGTCTGCCTCTTCCTGTCCGCATCTGGAGTGCCTGCAGAGGGGCCCAGCCATCCACCACTCACCCCTCACCCCAGTCATCGTTGAGGGGCCTCTGTGTCACCCCCCCTCTTCTCACTTTCCCAAAATGCTGAGAGTTATTTTTAAAACCACCTCGAAGGCCCTCCAGGCATCCTAATTTAGCGGTCCTCTCCACTGTGAGTTTCTTGCAGAGTTGTTAAGAGTCAGACTGCTTGGGGGCCTTCATCTCAGAAGCTGATGCTGCCTCAGCATTAGTCACTCGCCTGCACGGCCAGGCACCGACCCCCTGAGACCCCAGCTGGGGTGGGAACGCTCCTCGCTGGCCTCTGAGGTGCAGGTGGCAGCTCCAGGGGTGTTTGTTTAGGCCTCCTATGGGCCACAGGCACTGCACTGGGTGATGTAAACTGGGGGTCCCTGTTTGTGGACAGCTCTTGAGCTGAGAGGGCTTTCTGCATTACAAAGAGCTGTAAAAACAAAAGAGATTCATTTAGACCATAGGTGGCTAAAAAAAGGTTTGCCAGATTTAGCAAATGAAAATTCAGAACGCCCAATTCAATTTGGATTTCAGGGAAAGATTACTGTTTTAGTAGAAACATGCACTCTTTAGGACGTACTTATGCAAAATATATATTTACCTGAAAGTTACATTTCACTGGACATCCTGTGTTTTACGTGGCAGCCTTGTCCCAAAGCCTGAAACATTTGCTGTCTGACTTGTTATAGAAGAAGTTTGTCAACCCCAGCCTTACACAAGAGCAAACACGATCCATCAGAAGGGCTTAGGACACTGCCTGGAACCCAGTTCCACAAGCACTGGATGCTGGTATGAGTGTTATTAATATAATCAGAGTGATCACCAAATATATATGCAACTGCTTGTCCAGTCACTGTCCTAGGGGCTCAAGGGTTACTTGGGAGAGACGGACGCTGAGCAGGTAGATCCACAGATGTGCAGTGACGATCAGCCATGATGAGTTGTAAGGTGCCACTTACGACGCTCTGTCTTAGGGCAGTTCTGAGGGCTGCGCCTGTTTTGTCTTTGGAATCTCCCCATAGCCCTGCGAGGTGGTGCAAAACATCCTCCCCATTTCACAGATGAGGAGACTGAGGCCTCGGATTCCCCCAGCTAACAGCAGAGCTGGAATTTGGCCTCAGCCTGGTGGCGCCAAGCCCATGTTCTTACATCACCAAAGCGCCTCCCTTTATACCGTGGCAGCTGTGTGCTGGGTTCCACTTAAGGCCCCCTGCCTGTGTTTTCCACAGCCCTTAATGACAGTCCTGCATATTGGGCCAAGTGATTCCCATCAGGGGCTTGGAGAGGGTGAACACAGCACAGCGTGGGGAGGCAGGGAGGAGGAGCAAGGCGATTTGGAACCTGGCAGGGCTTCAGGTGGGCAGCGTGAGGGTACCTGGGTGTGGGCAGGTGGCAGGTGTGAGGAGGAGAGAGACAGGATGGCCTTGGGGGCTCCCAGGAGCCCCCCTTCCAGCTGTGCAGACTGGCCTGGATTTCCCTGCCTCCCTTCAGAGATGAATCCTCCTTTTACGCTGTTTAAATATTTGCAGGTGGAGGGAGGTTGGGGTGAGGAGGGCGGGGCATTTTTCTGAATGGTTGCAGGGTGAGGCCGGAGGTGCAGGGGCAGCTGCTCCGAGGCCTGACGTGGCGGAGCGGGGCTGGGCCACAGCCAGAGGAAGTTGAGGTTGCTCGCCCGAATAGAGCAACTAACCGTCATGAAAATCCACCCCAGGCCAAGCAGTGAACCTGACCATCACTGTCATCTCAAGAGTCACTACTGTTTGTAGAATCCCTACTATGTGCTAGGCACTGTGTCCACGATCTCATTCAAGCCTCACATTGGCCCTGTGAGGTGGAGGGGCGGGTGCTAAGACCCCCACACACACCGTTTTCCAGATGGGGAAGCTTGTCCAGCGTCAGGCAGGCAGTGAGTGGCCAAGGACTTGACCCCAGGTCAGTGACTCCACCTCCCAAGCACTTAGCCTCTCTCGCCTGCCTCCTGATATCCTATCCTTAGAGCTGAGAAGCTCCAAAAGGAGCGAGGTCCCCATAGTTGGAGGAATACAAGCCGATGTTGGAGGACTCCTGAGAATGGAACTGGAGAGGGATCAGAGCTTCCTGACCACTGTGACCTTTGAGGTCCCCCCCGCCTCTGAAGGGTCCCCAGTGGTTAGCAGAGTCACATCCGGGTGAGCCAGTTCTTCTGAATCCTAGTTGAACGCCTCTTTCCAGTCCCAAGTTGGGAGACACCGAGGAGTCCCGCCTCACAGAGTTCTCAGTGCCTGACTGGGCAAGGCTGGAGGCAGGGCTCCAGGTCAGGCTGTCAGGCAGACCTGGGTTCAAGTCCTGGCTGTGTGACCTTCAGGCAGGTTGTATAAACTCTCCATGCCTCACTTTATCCACCTTTAATGTAGGAGAATAATAATGGTCTATTGATTAAATCGGAGTTTCTATACAGCTCACCTGGCACTTAGTAGGTACTGTTAGTAAACATTCTCTTTAATAAAGCAGAATGATAAAACAAAAGGAGAATAACAAAAGCATTTGCTTCGCAATGGCCTCTGGCTTCTGCAGAGACAAAGTATTATTACAACAAAGGCCTTGGGTCTGTCTAGGCACTGCCCTAGGGGCTCAAGGTTTCCTTGGGAGAGATCCACACTGAACAGGTTCACGTTGTGATGATCCACAGATCCACAGACGTGTAGTGACCATCAGGCCGTGGGTCTGAATCCTGTCACCTCTTCATGGCCCGAGTCAGATTAGTTAATTCTGTGTGTATCAGTTTCCCCATCTATAAAATGGGAATAACTTGGGAAATGGCCTCCTTAAGGTTGCATTTACAAACAGTCCCCAGAATATAGCGAGTGCCCCCCCCAAAAAAATGAGAGTACGCTTTAGCGCCATAAAGCTCCTACTGTGTGCTGGCCTGCCCTTTCACCAGCGATGTCCCATTTAATCCTCAGCGCAGCCCTGCGGGGTGATAGGTTCCACTTCACAGTTGAGGAAGCTGAGGTGGCAGCAGGGGGGTGACCTGAGCGTGCCCACACGGGACACTGGTGGCTGAGCCGGGGTGGGAATGTGGGTCTGTGCGGCTCCACAGCAGCGCCAACCACGGCCACGGCCTCCATGCTGCTGAGATGGGGCATGTGCCAGGATGCCACCCTGCCACCCTCACTGTCTCCACACCACCCCACGGCCCTTCCGAGCTGTCTGCCTCCAAAGTGGACCACACTCAAGACCATGTCTGGCGGCCTGATGGGGGAAGGTGGTTGAGAGTTTGAGAGGCCCTCTGTGGCTGCCAGGCCCTCTTCCCCCGCCCACAGTGCTGGTCAGTCCTCGGAGATGGTCTCCCCCAACTCCTGCAGGAGTGGGCAGCAGCTTTTTTCCCATCGCGAGACCATGCCCTCTTCTGCAGGATTCCCAGTGACCTTCCAGGGCAGGCTCCCACGGCATTGCCTTTTCATTTCCTCCCTGGCCTCCGGCTGTCAGCCCGTTATTAACTTCTGGGGAGACACTCTATCCCACAGCTGGGAGCCAGCAGAAGTGAGGAGGGGTCTTTACTCACCAGAACCCCTCCTTCTGACTGAGAACACCTCGGTGCTGCGTTCTCCCTTCCAGCCCCCTGCCCTGGATCCATGCCCAGGGCTCCTCCCTGCAGCCAGCTTCCTGACTGTGTGACCTCAGGACCTGAGTTTCAGGATCCGCAGCTGTAAGCAAACAGTCTTCTCTGCTCTGCAGATTTTGAACTTGAGACAGGGCATGTGTGCAGTCAGGGTGCCGATAGGAAGCAGATGGCTCCCCCAAACTGAGGACATTAAGATTGATTTAATAAAAGGCTGTTGACTACGGCAAGGGAAGGATGCTGAGAGACCGCAGGAGGTGTGCAGCACTCTATGATATTAACACTGGGGAGCCAGGAGCCACCACTGCCCCCAGCCTGACCAAGGTGTGAGAAAGTCATTCCCAGAAGGAGCCTGCTGTGTGGGGAGGGTCCCCGGACACAGCTGTGACTGCCATGTCTCTTCCTTGAGGATTTGGGAGCAGTTGCCTGTTTCATATCCTCCCCGACCCTTCCCTACTCCCTCCCCCACTCCGTCTCCATCTCCTTAGCTTCTCTGTGCCGTCTGAATGTGCAGAAGGTCGCTTGGGGGCCTTGATAACCACCCCGGGGTTTCCGATTCAGTAGGTCCAGGTTGAGGCTGAGCGTTTGTATCTGTAACCAGTTCTCAGCTGGCGCTGGTGCCTCTAGCCCCTCCTGGAGCAGCTCTGCCAGTCCCCATTGCACGTACCTGGTGCCTCTCTCAGTGTGTGGGTCTTCGGACTAAGGGCCCCTCCAGCCCAGGACTGTCTGACTCCATCCCCACGGCTTTCCCCACCTCGAGCTCAGTACCCCAGAGCTGATTCTCCTGCCGCCTGTCCAGATGAGTTCCCCTGCGTTTGTATCATTTGCAACTTGTCCCTGGAGATTGCTATCCAGACGCGTTGATGGGAGGTCAGCGCTGAGAAGGAGGTCAGGATGCAGGAGGATTACGGGGGCCTGCTCTTGGGGTCAGCTCCAGGGGAGGTGAGGTGGAGCAGCGGGAGTGGGCAAAGGGAGAAGTTGGGCCCCGAGCTGGCCTCCGCGGAAGCCCCCGGCAGCCCCCACAGCCCTGTGGGGAGCTGGGGGGCCCCTGCGAGCTGTCCTGTGTGAGGGCAAGGATGCCGGATCTTCACAGCCACATGCATCATTCCCTGTATGGCACCCACACCCCGACCTTGGGAAAGAGCAAGACTTTGGAAGGGCTCTCTGTGCAGCTGAGGTGACCCTGTTCCGAGGGGCCAGCAGCTCTCCCAGCCTCCGGTCCTCATGGCATCCAAGTGGTGCCTTGTGGCAGCTGCCACACCATCAGAACCTTCTCACGGCCCATCCCTCTCCCTGCCCTCCTCTCTCTGTCCCTGAGGCCCATGGCCCCTGCACCCCACACTCTTCCTTCCTCTCCAGCCCCAAACCAGAAAGCCCTCTAGCTAGCACTCAAGCGCACAGAGCACCACCCCCCAAGTTTTTTTGCCCCCAGAGCAAAACACCTGCCCATGGGACCTCTGAATCTTCATTTTGCTTAGCCAGGCCCTCCTGCAGCTCCAAGAAGTAAAAGCACCCCCACCAAGGCCCCACCCCGCTTGCACTTCATCAGTGTTACCTGCCACATGCCATGGGTCGGGATGCCCCAGCTCTTCTGGAGAGAGAGGAAGATGGCAGAGGTGTGAGTCTGCTCAGGCTGCCATAGCGGGGTGCCACACACTCGGCAGCTTGAACAGCAGGAATGCATTTTCTCACAGTTCTGGCTGCTGGAAGTCCAGGATCAAGGTGTCGGCAGGACGGGCTCCTTCCGAGGGCCTCGCGGGAAGGGTCTGAGCCGGGGCTCCCCGGCTGCCGGTGACTGGCTGCCCCCTGTATCTTCGCGTGCTCTTGCTCTGTGACCGTCCGTGTTCAAATTTCCGCTTCGTGTAAGGACCCCAGAGGATAACAGATTCGGGCTCGCTCTGAATGTCCTGATTTCCTCTTAATCACTCTGTAAAGATCTCATCTCCAAATACCATCACGTTCTGAGGAACCGAAGGATAGGATTTCAAGATACAAATTTGGTGGGGGGCCAGGGAGGGCCACAGCTGAGCCTGTGACCTTAGGGGAGGCGACGGTTTAGAGGAATGGAAAGAAGGTGACAAGGGAGGGGAAGGGAAAGAGTTTAAGGTGTCCCGAGCAGGTCTTTGAGGTCAGAGAGAGGGGGACGCCACAGCCCTGAGGGGCGGTGCCAGGCTCAGGGCACCTCCTAGTTGATGGCCGAGCCAGAAGTCAAAGCTGAGGGATTTTTCACACGTCCTCAGGAAGCTCACAGCCTCCTTTTGTGGAGGGAGCCAACGGGCTTGGTCATCTGTGCACTCACCGTGGCGGAGGAGGCGGTGGGCAGCAGGGTCCCCACGTGAGAGCCACTCCAGAGGGTGACCGGCAGATGGCCATCTCCAAGGAACAGGAGGACGTTGGCAGGAGGGCTGTGACCTGCTTAAGGGGGAGCCAGCCCTCTCTCTGGAAGGAGCTGGGGCCTGCCATGGCATGGGGCGGTCAGGCTTTGACCCTCCCCGCCACCCCACCCTTCCCCCACAAGAGCTGTCCCGCTGCTCAAAGAAACACACCAGGCCCGCAGAGCCAAACGTTCTTGTGCTCAGTTGGTGAGCTGCAAAAACACACCCCTCCTGTCTGTTTCTCCTTGGCTGTCACCTGTCCCCCACACAGTACTCTGACACCAGACGTGTGGGTTTTCCACACAATTCTCTGACACCGAGTGTCCTATAGTTAACTCAGTTCTGACACCCTCTACCTATGGGTGGCATCAGATCCTACAGGTTAAGGGCCCAGTCCCATAATACTGACCCCCACCCCCCAACTTCAGGCACCGGTCACAAATTTCAGGCGTGTACTTCTGGCAGACCAGCTGTAGATCAGGGTTCCCAGCTCCTAACCCCATCATAGTGCAAGTTTGGGTTTCAGCGGATGAATTTTGGAGGACCCTGAACTGCCCTTTGCAAAGGACTGTGTTCCCTCCTCCACCTCCGTTTCCTCCTCTATAAAAGGCGAGGGTGTTACCGTGCAGTTCTTACACTGATCCAGAGAGGCGAGGCAGCTGGGAGAGAGTTTTGGAGGCAGTGACACACGCGGGAGCTGCAATCCTCGCTCTCTCTGCCCACCTGCTTGCCGCCCTCCTCCACACCCGCGCAGGCTGCCCTTGGTGGCCCTGTTTCCCCTGGGAGGTTTTGTTTTTATTTTTCTTTTTAATTTGGTTTTACCTGCATGACGGCATGTTGTAGAAGGAGCAAACCACTGGCGTAAGGTAAACCTGGATCCAAGCCCTGAATCCACTCCTCACTAGCTGTGTGACCCTGGACGGGTTACTGTCCCTCCCTGCGTGTTTGCTTGCTCCAGGGATCAGTATGCTGCCGCTCTGTGTACCCATGATTACAGTGACTGGTGAGTTCCATGGACAGGGTCCATGGGGTCCCAGAGTTGGACACGACTGAGCATGTTTCACATAGTGACAAGAAAGCTTCTTTTTTTTTAAGACTAAAATATTCTACCAAAGCAGAAAGTCAGTCATGATCCGTCAAGTCGTTCATTAGTCACACACAACTTTATTGAGCACCAGCTGTGTGCTGGAGACACGGTTGTAAATCAGGGAGACACGGAGTGCTTGCCCTCGTGGGATCCACAGCTTGGCAAGGGGGACAGGAGCTAACAAAATCAGCATAAATCTGATGAGTGTTCCGAAAGCAGCCACCGTTAGGACCTCAAGCAACGAGATGTAACCGAAACAGCTAATGTGTCAGCCAGCATCAGAATTAGCAGGGAAGGAGGCCAAAGGCGAGGTTCTAGGCAGGGCAGTGTCTGAGGAAACAGCCAGCAGCTGGAGGGGCTGGAGCCAAGGTGCGAAACGCTGTTACAAGTTGGAATTCCAGCTCTGCCCCTTCCTAGCTGTGTGGCCTTGGGTGATCTAGCTCATCTTCCTGAGCTTGGTTTCCCCATTTGTTAACGGGGCCAGTTCCACAGGCTTGGTTAGCTAGGGTTCAGGCTTTGAAATGCTGCTGGCAGAGCCCGGCTTGGAGCTCGCTGGGCCGGGAGGTTGGGAGCTGTTCTCCAGGCGGCTGCTGACTTGGTTGTGTGCGGGCGGGGGTGGCGTGCCAGCTCGGATGGGCACTGCCATGTGTTTTTCCAGAGAGCATGGCCAAGGATGCTTTGAGTTCCGGCTTCTTCTCCAGGAGGCATCCAGAAGGAAGGGAAAGGAAGGGGGTTGGGAGCCGGACACTGCACTCAGACCCGTGCATGAACTGGCTGGCTGGGCTGAGTCTGGGCGGCCCTCGGGGCAGCCAGAAGGGGGGCCCATCGATGGGGGTGGGTTCCAGACTCCCACGTCAAGCCCTGCTGACGTCAGATCTGGGACCAGGCTTTGATATCATCTCTTCCCACCTCCTCAAGGTGGGAAATCTGATGACCCAGCGGGGAGAAACGTTTTGCTTAAAGTACTACAATGACTCTGGGGCCCAGAATCCACAAAGCAGAAGGGCGTTCAGGCCACCAGAGGGTCGCCTCCGTGAGCAGAGGCATGGCTGCGCTTTCAGTGCCGTGCCCCCTGTGCCTGGCCCCTCACAGGTACTCAGTGAACGTTGATCGACTGAGTGGATGTGGTGTGGAAAACAGCCTGGGCACTCAGACCCATCGTGAAATCTGTCTCCACTCTGGGCCAGGTCTGCCTTTCTAGGTGAATTTCTACATGTTGCTGAGCTCAGTTTCCCAAAATAAGACCACAAATCCAGCTGGTACAGGTACCTGAGCAGGGATTTGATCTACCAGATCTCAGGGCTGATATTTCATATTGCACCCCGCTGATTTTTTTTTACATATATACTCATTTTATTCACTCATTCATCCAGAAAATTCATTCATTCAGAAAATATTTGTGGAGACCTACTGTGTACCAGGCCCTGTTCTAGGCTCCGTGGATACAGCAGTGAACAAGGCAGATGAGGCCCTGCCCTCGAGGAACTTATGTTCTAGAAGTTGGAGACAGACAGTAAGCAAAGAAATAGGACGGGAATGGAAGAAGTTGGAGGCGGGGTGCCTTAGATTGCATAGACCGGGAAGGAGATGATGCTTCATGTGACATCTCAAAGGAAGCCCACTATGCAGAGAGTCTGAAAAAGAACTCATTTCATTGTGAAGTGTGGGGGTAGCAAGAGCCACAGGCCTCAGTCCTACAGAAAACACAGGGAATGCCAGGAGGGAACACAGTTACCAAAACATCCCAAGCAACCTGAGAACGCCGTTTGGTGGGGGACGGGGGGACAGTGCAGCTGCCTGGGGTGCCTGCTCCCCAGGTAGAGTAGGGTGTCACCCTCCGGTGCCTCTGCCTTCCAGGTGAAGCAGATCATGGAGGAGGCCGTCACACGCAAGTTTGTCCACGAGGACAGCAGCCACATCATCTCCTTCTGCGGTGAGTCGGTGGCCCCGGGCAGCCTTGAAAAGCAACTTTCTCTCTGTGGGCTGCCTCGGGGCTGTGGCAGCTTTCTTTGAGCAGAGGTTCCCAAAGGTCATGCTTTTGCTGCTTCGTAACTGCAAGGTTTTTTTCAGATTCCAAAGGAACTCCATTAGGGAATTTGGAAGTAGGGAAAAGATTAGAGAAGAGATTAAGAATGACATCTGTGCTCTGGGAGGACTTCCCTGGTGGCTCAGATGGTAAAGCGTCTGTCTGCCTCCAATGCGGGAGACCTGGGTTCAGTCCCTGGGTGGGGAAGATCTCCTGGAGAAGGAAATGGCAACCCACTCCAGCACTCTTGCCTGGAGAATCCCATGGACGGAGGAGCCTGGTGGGCTGCGGTCCACGGGGACACGAAGAGTCGGGCCCGGCTGAGCGACTCCTCTCTCACTTTCACCTTCTGTGCCCCAGGAGGGGGTGATCACGGTCGACTCGGAGAGATGCCTCCCCTCCCGTGGGCTCCGTTCACACCGACCCCGCTCCAGGCGACCGGGGGCTTGCCTCTGCGGGATGGGCTCCACATCCTTTCCTCACCCAGGTAGAGAGACAGGGTGGATGGGGACTTTAAGGAATCGAGAAGCCGTGGACACTTCCCGAGGGATCGCTCCCAGCTGGCTCAGCAAAGGAGGCAGGCCCGGGGCTCAGAGTGTGACTCAGCCCTCTCCCTCTCCTTGAACCTGTGAGGCCCACGGGGCTCCAGAAATAGCCTTGCTGCCAGGGTCTTACCATACCTTCACAATGGCTAGACGTACAGGCCCTGCGTGTCCCTGAAGTCAGGATTCAGCACATAGGCAGGGGGTATGTCTGCGTGGGAGTGTTTCTTCCTCCCTGAAGACCTTCTAACCTCATGATTGTGGAGTGTCTCTCCACGAAGGACAAGCTGTCATCCCCCTCTCTTGGTCTTGGCTCCACAGAGGGGCCCATCAGCTTCCGTCCAGGTGGCTGGGGACACCGCCCGTGGGCCCTCAACCATCTGAGCACATGCCACGACCTGGGAAACTGCTGATGTCAGTTCTGCTCTTTGGCTGTCCAGCTTTGCTCAGATCCCATCTCTGCCACTTCTTTGCTGGGTGGCCTTGGGCAAGATCTTATTTTTTTAGGTGATGTATCTTTAAATATATAAATATACATGAAAGTGAAAGTTGCTCAGTTGTGTCTGACTCTTTGCGACCCCATGGACTATGCAGTCCATGGAGTTCTTTCTCCAGCCCAGAATACTGTAGCGGGTAGCCTTTCCCTTCTCCAGGGGATCTTCCCAACCCAGGGATGGAACCCAGGTCTCCCGCTGTGTAGACGGATTCTTTACTGGCTCAGCCAGTAAAGGGAAGTCACCCCCCCCAAAAATTATATGTATACACATACATAAATAAATATATATATATATTTGGCCACACTGCTTTGCTTGTAGAATCTTAGTTCCCTGAGCAGGGATCAAACCTGGGCCCATGACAGTGAAAGCGCTGGTTCCTGGACCACCAGGGAATTCCCTGAAAAATATTTTATGTATGTAAAAATACATATATACACATGCCCATATACACACATATGTATATGGAAATATATATCTCTATATATAAATATATATATATAGATCTCTGGCTTTCTTTTTTCTCCTGGACATTGTTATTTGGAAAAATCTTAATACGCATCTCTGTTTCAGGGCTTACTAGCATACCAACCAATTCAAGACTTAGAAGATTTTAGCAAGTGATAAAAATCATAATAATTCTCTCACTCCGATCAAAGTTCAGGGGTGAGAGAAATGTGCCAGCATTAAATGAGGCCTGAAGGATGTCCCTGAGGTTTCGTTTGTCCGTTGTTCTTATGAGCCATTGTCAGAAAAAAAATGGAACAATGTCTACCAAGCTGGACTAGATCTTGAATTTAATCAATGTAAGCAAATGAAAAGTCCTAGATATGTAAGCAAAATGGAAGCTATTTTAAAGATCATCATCCAGAATATTTGAATTCAGTGAGCACATTGGGCAGTATGTGAACAGTCCTTCAAAGCCAAGTCATTGCTGACAGCAGCAGCAAGAACAGGACAAGCAGTCAGCCAGAAACTTCTCAGCATTTCTCCTTGCACGTGGCATGGCCTTGCCAGGCTCTTAACCCTGCGCCTGCTGATGTCCTCCTGTGAAACGATAGTAACGAAAACACTGGCCCCATGAGTTTCACTACAGGGATTAGGGAAGGTGAACCTTAACACTGGTCTGCCGCCCAGCAGGTGCCCAGTAAGAGTAAGGAGTAACTCCTAATAAGCTCACATTTTCCCATAGACATGGATTATGCTCCTAGTGCATACCAGAGTGAGTTCCCAGGCAGCTGTGTAAGACAGAAAGGCAGAAGATAAAGGCTGCTGAGGGACTTCCCTGGTGGTCCAGTGGCTGAGATGCCACGCTCCCGAAAGAGGGGGCCCAGGATCGATCCCTGGTCAGGGAACTAGATCCCTCATGCCACAGCTAAGCTTTCACACGTTGCAACTGAAGATCCCAGCACAACCAAATAAATACATGTTAATTTTTAAATTAAAAAAAGTTAAGGCTGTGAAAGTATCAGATATGTAAGATAGAGGCCATCAAAATCGCATGCACAGGGCCTGTGTCTTAGAAGGGAGCAGTGAGGGGCAGAGAGGGAAAGTTATTTGCCTGAGGTCACACAGCAAGTTAGTGGTAGAACCCAGGCTACACCCCGGGTCTCTTG
The DNA here is from genome assembly GCF_049115385.1 of Moschus berezovskii. NCBI lineage: Eukaryota > Metazoa > Chordata > Mammalia > Artiodactyla > Moschidae > Moschus > Moschus berezovskii. The sequence goes on from NC_142478.1 coordinate 68,334,216, forward strand.
TTTGAGGAGGGCTGGACAGAGCCTCCAGCGGAGACACAGAAATGAGAAGATTATGACTGAAACCTCTCTTCAGAGGCCCTTTGTGGAGGCACAGATGTGAGCACACCTTGGGCTCAGACAGGGGAATGAATCCCAGCTCCATCACCTATTTGCTGGGTGGCCCTGGTGATCCAGTTCACCTCTGGGAGCCTCAGTTTCTACATCTGGAAGACGGGGATGGTCTTCCTTTCTGCCTGGCCGTGGCAGAGATTGAAGGAGATCCATAGTTAGCTGTTACTGAAAGCACGGTAGTAATCACAGCAGTGTGATTCTTTTAACTGAAATAAAGCCAGGCAGTCACGCCGTCCCGGCTCCCCTCGCTCATTGAAAGGAGTGGTAGCTAACCTTCATGAAGCGCACACACACGTGCCAGGCTCTGAGCAAAGTGCTTTCCCATTTTTCCCCACCTTATCCTGACAGCAACCTTATGAGGTTACTGTTCATACAATCCCATTTTACAGATGAGGAACCTGAGACCTGGGGAGGGGAAGTGATTCCCCTCACCCCGTCACACAGCAGGTTAGTGGCCAGGAGAGGATGTGAACAGAGGCGATCTGACCTGGGGCAGCAAGCGTGGGTTCACCACCAAGCCCTCGTGCTCCCTTTTGAGGGGCTGGACGGTGGAGAGGCATACAGGCTTTTCACTGTAATGCTATCATAGTGATGCTATCATAAAATTTGTGACTTCGGGGGCTCCAGACCTTCAAGGCACCTGTGTGTGACTGAGAAAGCCCAGAGCCAGGCTGGGCATGGCGGGGGGGGGGGGGGGGGGTGGTCATGGGCGGGTCCCGCTGACCGCGGTGTCCCTGCAGCGGCCGTGGAGGCGTGCGTCCTGCACGGGCTGCGGAGGCGGGCGGCTGGCTTCCTGCGCAGCAACAAGATCGCCGCTCTCTTCATGAAAGTGGGCAAGAGCTTCCCGCCGGCCGAGGAGCTGAGCCGCAAGGTGCAGGACCTGGAGCAGCTGATCGAGAGCACGTGAGTGCTGAGCACAGGCGCGGGCAGGGCCCCCAGCGCACAGCCCGTGCGCCTCCCGCGCCGCAGCACTCGCCATACCCCAGCGCCTTCGCTCGCGCGGCGCCCGCCACTCCGTTCACACCCCTCATTTCCGTAGCGGAGTCCCCGTCCTCCTCGGGATGGTCGCGGGCTCGCGCTAGTAGTGAATTCTGACCCTCACCCGTGGCTCTTTATTTCGCTCTGTGTGTTATCTCCCCGGTTGTTATCACCGCCTGTGATGTTTCATTCGCTCGTTCACTGTTAACCGGATTGTTATCAGTCTCCCCCACTGGCCTCTGAGCTCCACGAGGACAGGCAGCTGCATGTGTGCTGATCCCCATTAGGTCACCAGCGCCTGGGACAGCGCCCAGCACCCGGGAAATGCCCAGGAAACAATTGTTGAATGCGTAAGTGCCTGCTGAGCCAGGCCTGTGCCAAATGCAGGCAGATCGAAGTTTAATATAGCCACATGGTCTCCATCCGCGGATCTGATGCTCACGGTGAAGCAGCCATTTATGGGGGCATTGTCTTAGTGGCTCGTGGCCTAAAATGTGTAAACGAGTGCCTCCCACCAGAACCACCCGGAGTCCCAACCGCACAGCCAAGCCCCCAGCCTGGAGCCTGGTCAGGGGTGGCAAGCAGGTTTCATCCCCAGTTGGTGCTGGCGGCTGGGAGGTGGTTTCCTGCCAGAGCTCATTGCTTTTACCAGAGCCCGAAGACCGGCAGAGAACTGTCTTGTGGAAAGTTCTGGAGCTCTGAGTGGGCTTCATGGGAAAGTGCTTGGATTGATTAGCCACATGGATTAGCCACATGGATTGATTGCTCCTACGGGCAAGAGAAGGGAGAGAGAGGCAGGCATGTCCTGTGTCTGCCCTCGCTGCATGAGTGGCCGCTCCACTTCCTTGGGAGAGAAATGGCCCTTTCCTTGCCCTTCATTCCCTGCCAGTCCAGGGCTGCTGGCCAGAACTGCACTATGGGCAGCGCTCTGGACTTGGCATTGCCAGTTCCCATTCGGAATCTGACTCTTCAGCCATCTGGTCTTTAGGGGTCTTCCGGTCCATCTGCTAATTTCCCAGGTGTCTGCTGCTTCTTAAAGGGGTGGATTTCCATGGATCTTCCATAACATTGGGAGCAACTTTCTAATGGAGAAATGAGAGATGTCCTTTCCAGGGGCCCATTCACTCATTTTTGCAATCATTCTTTTATGGACATATTTACTGAGCCCCCTGGACACGCCAGGCACTGTGCTGGGCCCTGGAGATACAGGCATGAAACAGAGCCAAAGCTTGCCGTGTGGTAGACTCTCGGTGTTTTCTTTAAAAAGCAGTTGAATTGCATAATCCATGCCTTCGAGGCCCCATTGTGGAGGGGAAGACAGGTGAGCCAGAAGTTAAGCTGCAGAGATCCAGGGAACACAGAGGAGGGGCCCTTCCCCAGCTTCAGCTGGTGCACGAGGGCCTCCTGTAGGACGGGGTGCCCTCCCTGAGACCTCAAAAGTGAGTAGGGTTCAACCAGGTAATAGAGTGGGGAGGGAAGCCAGAAAGAAGCAGCAGCTCACAGAAAGTCCTCAGATGAAAGCCTCAGTTTCAGGGATCTGCAGAGATCCCTGTCTGGCTGGATCCTGGGGTCAGAGGCAGGGAGTGGTAAGGAGGTGGCTGCAGAGATGGACAGGGCCTAGGTTGTGGAGCGCCCTGCTTGTCGTGTTATATAAAGCTTGCTTCTCCAGAGCAATGGGGGAGCCTCCAAAATGAGAGAAGAATCCAAGACTCTTCTTGGCCAGCACTCCTTTCCAGCTGAGAGAGAGAAAGTAAGAGAGAAATTTCAGTGCGAGAATCTGGCTCACCCATCACCAGTGTACGAAAGGGTCAGTCTGACCACGTCTTCACACTCACGGGGTGTTGTTATTTTTTCAACTCTTTTCCCATTGTCCAGGAGCAGTGTGGGCTCCTGTTGTTGTTCTAATTGCCATTCTTTCATTTCTTGGAGAAGTTGGACACTTTCCCATTTGCATATTGATCCTGTTGGATTTCCTCTTTTGTGAGTATCTGTTCTCTTTCTTTGCTGGTCTCAAAGGCGAAATCAGATCCAGGGACTCCAGGAGAATGTGCGAAAGCTGCCAAAGCTGCCCAGCCTGTCCCCACTTGCCATCAAGCACCTGTGGATCCGCACGGCCTTGTTTGAGAAGGTCCTGGACAAAATTGTCCATTACCTTGTGGAAAACAGCAGGTGGGTGAGAAGAGCACAACACTTGGGTGCTTCCACCTGCTGGCCATCTTGGGAATTGCGCCCTCTCTCACAAAGCTGCTTTCTTTTTGCCCTCTTGATACACACTTGATCTGAAAATGACTAATAAGGACCTCCTGGTTGTTTGACTCTAAACTAGCCAAGCTTAGAACCTTTGGAAGATTTGGGTGCTTAATAGCAATGCAGGATCTTCAGAATTGGGGTGGGGTGTAAGGATCTTGCGGTCTTAAGAGATGTTTCTTTTCCCACGAGTTAAGCCCACAGTCCATCCTCTGTGTGGCCCTCGGGGTCATTGAGCTTCTCTGTGCCTCTGTTGTCTCTTCTGGTGAATGGGACAGGATGGGAATTGCTGCCACTCTGGAGAAGAGGCAAAAAAAGGAGATAGTGAGTACACAGCATTTTGGGACGGCCTAGGGGTAATTTTTACATTTTCTCTCCTAGCTCAGATTGGCCTGGTGTAGAGGTTTTATAGTGTGAGTCCTCTTGGCACGCATTCATCCATGGATCTGTTTACTCATCCACTAAATAATTAATGGGCATTTACGATGTCAGGCATTAACCTAGATGTTGAGGATACACTGGTCTTGCCTGTCATGTTAAGGAACGTGGATTTTATGAAGAGAGCAGTGAGGAGCTACTGGCAGATCTATGATCTGAGGGTCCTCATGGCCAGCACTCCTTTCCTTTGCCCATTTGCTAGGAAAATATGTGTGAAAGTGCGGAGCAAAGCGCTTCCCCTCACGAAGCTCGCATTTAGCAGGGAGAACAGGCCCATAGTAATCATGATAACCTGTGATGAGTGTGCCAGGACGGATGATGGGTGGCGATTAGTTTCCTCTGGGTAGTCAGGGAAAGTGTCCTGGAAGATGGGACAAACTTCCATTTGAAGGGCATGTTACCCAGCAGAAGGGTGTGGGGAAAAGTGTTCCCAGTGGAGGGAACAGCAGGCCCAGAGGCCCGGAGGCCGGAGAGGAACTGAGAAAACCCAGGCTCCGGAGCTCCAGTTAACCTCTTCACCTTCTGGTAATTTATAGCTCCTCTCTGCCCCCTGCCTTGCTGTGGGTCCGGGGTCTCTGCAGTTCCTGCCTTTGGCACATGAGCCTGAGTTTTCCTGCTGAAAAAATTGGTCATGTTTATCTAGTAGTTTAGAGTAACTTATTTATTTATTTATTAGTTTATTATGCAAGGTAGCTCAGATAGTAAAGAATCTGCCTGCAATTCAGGAGACCTGAGTTCAATCCCTGGATCAGGAAGATCCCCTGGAGAGGAAATGGCTGCCCTCTGCAGTATTCCTGCCTGGAGGATTCTGTGGACAGAGAGCCTGGCGGGCCCCAGTCCGTGGGGCCACAAAGAGTCGGAGACGACTGAGCAACTCAGACGCAGAGTAGCAATGCCAACACACTGTTTCTTCATTAAACAATTTGGATTTTAGAGCCACACAGAATTGAAACAGTAGTGCAGAGAATTCTTGCCTACCCTAAGTGTGAACTTCCTACATAACCGTAGTACAAGTCTCCAAGCCAAGAAATTGCCGTTGGCATAATATGCTAACCAAACTCACTTTTTTTTTTGCTATATAGTTCTATGAAAGTGTAATACATGCTTAGTTTCATAAAACCAACACCACACTCAGGCTACAGAATACTGTACCGAAGAACCCATCAGCCTGAAGAGACTCCCTGGGGCTTCCCTCTAAGTCACGTCTTGCTTGCATCTATGCCTGTGATTTTTAAGGCATTATTTCCAGGTTATGGTCACATAACTGCTGATTTGGGGAACAGAAACTGCGTGGTAGACTGGAAAGTGTCTCTAAGTATTAGCTTCAGATCTGACACCGAAATGTGTAAACTTGACGTTGAGCACGTCCAGGGCACGTCACTCTGCCCCAGCCAGTGTTCTGGTTGACTGAAGATTTCTTTGGGGTGATATTACAATCGCATGGCTGCGTTTAGTGAGAACCTCTCCTGGTGTCAGAACATAGTACGTGTAGTTGGACATTTATTCCTCCCAGTGGGTGAGTTCTGTCTTTCTTCCCACTTTATAGCTAAGGACACTGAAGCTCAGAGAGTGTAGTCACCTGTCCAGGGACACACAGAGAGGGAGGGAGGAGCCAGGCTGGGCTCCCAGTTAGTATGTCTAACTCTAGACTGTGGACTCTTCATCCCCTGCTGTTGAACGGGAAGAAGAGCTGAACTGGCTGGATGTAGCCTACGTCCACCTACTGTGGATCCACATCCAGCCCACATCCACCTACTGTGTGGCCTCGGGCAAGTCGCTTGCCCTCTCTGGGCCTGAGATCCCTCAGGAGTCAGGACAAGGTCCTTTCCATTCTGGAGTTCTGTTTCTAGACTGTATGAATTTCCAAAGAATTTGAGGCCAGTGCACAACAATTCGGGCTTCCCTGGTGACTCAGACGGTAAAGAATCCACCTGCAATACAGGGGACCCTGGTTCGAAAAGATCCCCTGGAGAAGGGAATGACTCCCCACTCCAGTATTCTTGCCTGGAGAATCCTATGCACAGAGGAGCCTGACCGTCCATGGGGTCACAAATAGTCGGACGTGACTGAGCACACACAACAACTCAAACGAACGAAAACGGAAAGCATTCAGCGCAGACACTGTACTGACAGCATCGCACGTTATTTTGGAGAGTCGGAGGCCAGGAGGCACTTCTGAGCATGTCAGGCCAGCATCATCTGCGCTGGTTACCCAGCTGGGAGGGCCTGTTAGTGCAGCTTCTGGGGACACCACAGCTAAAATGTGTTTTATTGCCTCGATAACATTAGAAGGGCAGACGTCATCTGAGCCTCTAAGTGACTTCCTGTTGAGATGGAAGATGCAAGAGAAGCAGACAGAATCAGCCAGGCCTCAGCAGCCTTCTCATGATTGCTTCTGTTATTATCATTAAGGCTGAGCGACTGAACTGAACTGAACTGACCGACAGCCTTTGTATTAAGCAATTACAGCCAAGTGCCGTGCTAAGTGCCTGACATCTGTTGTCACTCTCAAACATCCTTAGGCAGCCCATAATATTATCATTATGCCCATTTTACAGATGGGGCAGTTGAGGCTCACAGCAGTAACTGGGTGACCAGAGGGACATTGAACCCAGTCTGTCAGCTCTCAACCATCAGGCTGTAGTCGACTGTGCGCCCTCTGTTGGTCACCATCCAACCCTGCGTGTTCTTTCCTCTCTTGCTAGTAAGTATTACGAGAAGGAAGCTCTCCTGATGGACCCCGTGGACGGCCCCATCCTTGCGTCTTTGCTGGGTAAGTGGCCCAGCCAGTGCGCTAAGCTTCTTCTGGATTTCTGGTCTTGACTCGAGGGGGCACCTCCAAAGGGCCTGTCTCGCCCCCCTCCAGCCTCCCACCTTCAAAACTGCTTTCAGGCTCCTGCGCTGGTCCCTCTTTGGCAGGAGCCTGGGATACCCTAGCTGCTGGAGGGGAGGGGTGGGGAAATAAGTGGTCCTTCTGGTGGGAGAAGGGAAGGAGGACTTTCCGGGGCAATGGGCTCCCAGCCCCGTCTGCTCCGCAGTGGGGCCCTGCGCCCTGGAGTACACCAAGATGAAGACTTCTGACCACTTCTGGACGGACCCCTCGGCCGATGAGCTTGTCCAGAGGCACCGCATCCACAGCTCGCACCTGAGGCAGGACTCGCCCACCAAGCGTCCGGCCCTCTGCGTGAGCGGGGAGGACGGTGGGCCCCGGGGGGGGAGTCCAGCTGAGTTCTGGACTCGGCATGGGGGTGGGGAGTGGACTGGGGCCTTGACGGTCGCTTCGGGCCTCACCTGCCACCTCCCCTCACGTTGCCAGATCCAGAAAAGGCATTCGAGTGGCAGCATGGATGACCGGCCCTCCCTCTCTGCCCGGGACTACGTGGAGTCCCTGCATCAGAACTCCCGCGCCACCCTGCTGTACGGCAAGAACAACGTTCTGGTCCAGCCGGTGAGAGTCCCCATCTTGGGCCAGGGCTTCCGCCGTGGGTCTGGCTCCAGGCTGCAGAGGAGGGGAGTGCCTGTGGCCCCAGGCTGCTCACCACCCATCCACCCACCCACCCACTGCCCCGTCTGTCCACTCCTCTGCCAGTATCTCCTTCTGTTCAATCATCCATCCATTCATCTCAGTATCCCACCCAGCCAGCCAGTCAGCTCTCTTCCAGCCTCTGTTCACCCAGCCCTCTGTTCATGCATCCGTTCACCACTTTTTATCCACCTGCCTGTATTATATCCACCCAGCCACCTATCCACTCATCCATCCATCATTACGTCCACCCATCCATCCTTCTACCCGTCATCAGCTCCACCCACCCGTCATCCACCCACCCGTCTTTAACCTCCCTCCGTCCACTTGTCCGTTTGTCCCCCAGTCCATCTGCCCTCCGCCTGCCCACCCAGCTGCCTTGTCTGTCACTCCCCCTTGCCATCGTCACTCACTCAGGGCCCTCATTTGTGCTCAACCTGCGCTGCGCGGGGTGCTTCGGATGGCAAGGGGGACGTCTTCACAGCCAGGACTTTCGGAGTGCAGATACTGGTGTGTATGTCGGAAGGAGGCAGCCTTCCTGTGTACACAGTCACTTTTCCAATCAGATCACAGTCTATCATCTTTTCGAAGACATTTTAAAAAGCCCCCATACTCTGCATGTGGAGTAGAAAGCATTACACAGGACCTCATCGAGGGGTCAACAATATAAACGTCTGTGGCTGAGTCTGCACGAGACTGGGCAAGAATGACTATGTCACAGCTGTAAGATAACTGCTGATTATAAGAGGCATCCCCACTTCAGGTGCGTTAAAATGTGGAAAAACAATTGTGCGCCTTAGAATCCGTGAAATACGGCAAGGATGCTACCTCCCGGGGTGGCAGTGTGGTCGAGATGATGCTGGTGGAGCAGAGCCAGGCTCGGTTCGGCCTCAGTGCTCAGTAAATGTTGGTTGTCTGTCTCCACATCTTTTGGGGGGTGGGTCCTTTTTCAGGGAGGAGGGCTGCCTCTTACGTGTGAGTCTTGGAGCCCCCTCCACCGCACCCCACTTGGGATAAAGCGGAGCAAGTGAGAAGCTCAGCCGCTGAGTTGGGAAGGCGGAGGGTGGAGCTGCTGGGCGGGGAGCCTGGAGGGGTATCTGGGGAGGGGCTTCTGGGTGACATCTGTAGGATGGGACATGGAGCTCAGCTGCACTCTCTTTCTCCCTTAAGACTGGCCACAGTGATGGCAGATAAATGCCTTCTGTTTGGGAAAAGGTATTGTTGAAAGGGCAGAGCCCCGTTCCTTGTTCTAAAGACCACCTCCCAACGCCACCTTTGCGTTAGGGCCCTGGGCGCAGTGGGCGGCTTTCACAGCTGGACCCTGCAGAAGCACAGCCATCCTGGTGATTGACTGCAGGCTTCATTTGGCACAGCCCCCAGAGGGAAGGCCAGGGTCTTCCCAGTGGCCGTGGCCTTGCAGGGAACAGGCCAACCTCCTGGCTCTCGTCGTGTGCCCGTGAGTCCCGTAGGCCAGGGCTCGTGTCCACTGTGCCTCTGGCACCACGCCCAGGCCTGAGTCCACCTTTCTCTGCAGAGAGATGACATGGAGGCTGTGCCGGGATACCTGTCCCTGCACCAGACGGCTGACGTCATGACCTTGAAGTGGACACCCAACCAGCTGATGAACGGGTCTGTGGGGGACCTGGACTATGAGAAGAGGTAAGTCCCTCCCTTCCCCTTGGCGCAGGGATGATTGCGCCCTGTCCCTTGCGCCGCCCCTGGCCCTGATCTGTCTGGTTGTTAAGGCCACGTGGCCCACCTCCCTGCAGCTGTGGCCTCATGGGTAATTCGTGGGTCTGAGAACCAACTGCAAGAGTCTTAGGGGTGGGAATTGGGCAGTGCCTTGACCACACACCACCGGGAGAGAGAAATACTAACAAAGATTTTGTCAGCCCAGAAATGGCAACAATCCCTGGTCTCCAGCCACATCGCCCATCCCTCAGTGCAAAAGGAAGCCAGAGGTGTTGGTTGTGAGCATCTCCTGGATGCCCTGTGAGTTATAAGACCCAACAAAGGCCTTGGAATCATGCTCCTAAGAGACCTGGTGGCTGGGGATTCTATTATTATCGTACATGTTCTTGACTTCCTCAAAACTTTTGCTTATGGGGATTTTCTAACATAAAGAGCTTCCCTGATAGCTCAGTTGGTAAAGAATCCACCTGCAATGCAGGAGACCCCAGTTTGATTCCTGGGTCAGGAAGATCCTCTGGTGAAGGGATAGGCTACCTACTCCAGTATTCTTGGGCTTCCCTTGTGGCTCAGCTGGTGAAGAATCTGCCTGCAATGTGGGACACCTGGGTTTGATCCCTGGGTTGGGAAGATCCCCTGGAGAAGGGAAAGGCTACCCACTCCAGTGTTCTGGCCTAGAGAATTCCATGGACTGTATAGTCCATGGGGTTGCAAAGAGTCAGACATGACTGACTTTTCACTTTTTCACTTTCTAACATAAAAGTAGAAAGAACTCAAGTACCCATCACACAGCCCTAACAACTTTCCCCTCACCCTCCTCTGCCCTGCGTATTGTCCTGCAGTAGCAAGCAGATGTCATAGGATTATAGAATTTTATCTAGAAGTTTATTACATACTTGTAAATACGTGTGTGTATATACACGTATGTGTTTATATACATATGTATGTATGCATGTGCGTGTGTGTATGTATAGAATAAGGGCTCTCTTCATGGGCCATAAACAGAGCACTGTTGCTGTGTTCTGTGTGATGTTAAGCCTCAGTGCGATTACCACCAGGCTTTGGTGTGATTAATATCATTCTCTAAGCTGATCACTTCCTGGGCAGAGGTTACCATCTGTCCTCAGAGAGGGTCATTGGGAGGTACAGTCAGTCCTCAGCTGGGCCAGATAATTCAACTCCAGCCAGACACCTGAGTCTCTGATGGAGAAATCCTCTGGGAGCCAGGAAACACTCTTGTCCTTGAACCTTATCTCAGCTTATTCATCTGAAACCTCAATATCAAACTTTCTGTGACCTCCCAGCTGAGTTCAGATTGCACGGAGCCCTGAATCTCCTTCTTAGCGTTTACAAAATCATAATAAATCTGTCCCTACTTGTGTTCTGACTGTCTCACCCTTTGGATCTCAGTTCTGAGAAGGCAAAGAGTCTGTCTTGCTCACATCTTCTCCCCAGTGTCTGCTGGCGACAGAAAACCAAACTCAAGCTGCTTGAAGCATTGGCTCACATGAACCAAAAATATCCAGGGGTGGTGGCTTCAGGCATGGCTGGATCCAGGTACTCAAATGAGGACCTGATCTCTTTCCATCTCTTGGCTCTACTTTCCTGACTGTTGACTCCATTTACAGGCAGGCTTTTCTTGCATAGGGCCCTCTACATCGTCAGACTTCTGTCAGCCTTACCGCTACTCTCCTAGCAGAAAGAAGCCCTTCTTTCCCAGAGACTTCTCACATAGATCTAATAATTGAGTCTCACTGGTTCTGCTTGGGTCAAGGTCCAGAACAGTGTCATATGATGATCAGCCAAGCCAGGGTCAGGTGCCCATTCCTGGAGTCCTGAAGGGGGAGGGTAGGAGAGGTCAGCCTCAGCCACATGGACTGAGGTTAAAGAAATGTGTGTGTAGGGGGAAAGTTGGAAAACTGGGATACTGGAGCCAGAAGACAGGGAGATAGGGTCTGGGAAGACTGGGGACATGGATGTTGGGGGTTAGGTGGTCCTGGTGAGGAGGGTGGAGGAGCCTGTGGGTTGAGCTTCCCCGTGACAAGTGGGACAGGCATCCTGCAAGCCTGACCCTCCCTCCCCTTCCAGTGTCTACTGGGACTACGCTATGACCATCCGCCTGGAAGAGATTGTCTACCTGCATTGCCATCAGCAAGGTAGGGGCTGCGGGTAAACGTGGGGCTGGGGTGTTCCTCCTGGCTCCCCTGTCTTCCCCACCCCCTTATTACCTGTGCAGCCTCAGACGAGTGACCTCACCCCTCTGAGCCTCAGTTTCCACATCTGTAAAATGGGCATAGTAACAGTATCTGCTCATGGGGTTGTTGTGAGGATCAAGTGACATGTGTTAAGGGCTCAGCATCAAAGCCATGTGTCAGGCATGGTTCTCACTAATCATGTGCCTGCTATTTAATTGTTGCTACAACCCAGTGCTAGAGGCACCGTCATTCCCATCTTAGAGCTGAGGAAGCAGCATGGCGCAAAGACATCCTTTCTAAGCTCCCCAGTCTGGTCCCAAATCCAGGCCTTTGTCCCTCCAAAGTCAGTGTTCTGAAAATCGAAGATTTATAACTGGAGTTTATAGCTCAAAGAAGGTATATTCTGAATAAGCAAAAGGCCATCCTACTTTAGAAAGCAAGGACTCTACACCAAGGCATAAAAGACAGTAGTTTAAGCCTATTTAATGAAACACACCTGGGTTCAAATCCAGGCTCTGCTACTCACCAGCTGTGTGACCTTGGGCAAGTGACATAACCTCTTTGAGCCTCAGTTTTATCATTTGCAAAACAGGCAATAATAGATGTGCCTCACAGGGCTGTTTTGAGTATTACAGTAAGACAGTGCCTGTAATGTGCTATGTATGTATACAGTAAGTGCTTAAGGCATGTAATGCATGCTAGCAAGAGTCAATTACTGCCCTGCAGGGGGATCTGTCTGACAGCCTCCATACAGAAATAGGTCAGGTCAACCTGTTGAGGGTGTTTGAGGGGGGCATCATCTTCCTTTGTCGGGTGACTGCAGGGAGGCCACCCACCTTCGTCTTGACCTTGTCCTGTCATTCTCCAGTTGATGACCATGGCGGGTAGGATGAGGGAGACTCAGAGGAGGTGAAAACTGCCCCTGACCTTCTGCCCAGGCCTTTCCCAGAGCCTCGGAGCGGGACCCCGGGTCTGGCTGGGAATGTCTGGGGAGGAGGGGGCATCCCATGCCTCATCGTGACTTCCTGCCGGGTCTCCTCTGGCCGGGTCGTGGCGGCAGTGGACAGCGGCGGGACGGTGGTGTTGGTCAGCCAGGACGGGATCCAGAGGCCGCCCTTCCGCTTCCCCAAGGGAGGGCACCTCCTGCAGTTCCTCTCGTGCCTGGAGAACGGGCTGCTCCCTCACGGGCAGCTGGACCCACCACTCTGGTCTCAGCGGGGGAAGGTGAGTGATCATGGGGGGCCCAGGAAGCAGGGCTGGGGGTCAGCCGTGGGGAGTGGCCGTTCTTGCCTTTGGGCCCTTGTGTGGCTGTGTGGGCTCATGCATGCCCCACAGGGACCCTCGGGCTGTGCAGGTTGCGGGACAGGTGTGTCCCAGGGGCCAGGCACTGGGGTGTGTTCTTTCAGGGCAAAGTATTCCCCAAACTGCGCAAGCGAAGCCCCCAGGGTTCATCCGAGTCCACATCTTCGGACAAGGAAGACGATGAGGCCGCGGATTACGTATTCAGGATCATCTACCCTGGAGTGCAGTCCGAACTCGGTAAGCTGCCTTGGCTCTCGGCCCGGGAAATCAATCTGTTTAGCTGGTCCTGAAATTGACTTCAGCTCCGTGGGACCAGAGGACAAGACATGTGAATTCTGGGGTTAGTAGGGGGACTTGGAATCAGGAAATTGGGGTATCGGCAGCCTTGATTTTCCCCCAAATGAATAACCACTCTCTGCTTGGCTAACTTAGATGTCCCTGGATATGAGGTGGCATGGGGTAGCAGCCGTGACATGGGTTCTGGAATCCTGGTCGAACTTGGGCAGATCCCTTCACCCCTCTGTGCCTCGGTTTCCTCATCTGTAAAATGGGGATGTTCATAGCACCTATTTCACAGGATTCTCACAAGGATCAAATGAGATAAAGTACTTGGCACAGAAAGAACACTCAAATGCTATTACGTGGTTGTTACTGTTATTTTTTTTACTTCAACAGATTGTTGTAAGGATTCAGTGAGATAATAAGCTGGTCATCTTAGAGCCCATAGAATGAGGACTCTGCATTTTCACTGCTGAGGGAGCGGGCTCAATCCCTGTTTGGGGAACTAAGATCCAGCAAGTCATGCAGCGCGGCCAAAAAAATAAATAAAAGACAGCAGAGGGGAAGGGCAACCCTAGACACTGGCACACGAGGTTATAACTATGTCCTGCCTTTTGCGTGGTGCCTGCTATGAAGTAGATGCTTAGTGAATGGAAACTGCGGTTACTACAAAGATCATCAATTCCAGAGGGCTGTGGTAGCGATTAAATGAATTAATATTTGAAAAATTCTCGGAAGGAAGCCTGGCATTTGTTAGGCACTGTATGCATGTCTGTTAAACAAGTGAGTAATAAGTTATAGCTTGTTTCTGTAAACCTCATTTTATCTAACCCTCTGTGGTCCTGTTGTTCCCATTTGATGGATAATGGCTCTGAGAGTCCCTTTGTTTAAGTGACCACAGCTGGGCGGTGAGGACATTTTTAAGGCAGGCGTCCTCCCTGGCGAGGTTGGACTCATTGTGCCAGGCCTCCTAATGCTCTCGCTCACATCCCGTGCTGTCAGAGCTGGGGTGTGGAGCAGGCTTGGTGGCAAGGCCTTGGGTTAGCCTGTGTGTTCGTGTGTGTTCCATTATGGCCCATTAGGAGCAAAGCCTTACATTCCTGTGTCATTAAGAGCCATAGAGTGTCCTGACGTGTATCCCTACATCTGTTCCCGCCCAGGATCAAGGTCTGGAGCTGTCCCAGCCTCTCTGTGGTACCACTTCCCCCCGGAAAGCTGATTCATCCAAGGGGCCAGGTGCCCTGTGGCTGCCTTCCCTGGCAGCTCACTCTACGGGGACCCATCCAACAGATGATTTGTAGGCTCTTCCTGGGAGCCAGGCTGGGTGCTGAGTGTCTTTCTTCTTTGGGGAATATCCACGTTAGCCTGTCGTGGCCCCGCGTGTGCCAGGGGAACAGATGCTAGCTGCGCCCACTCACACCCTCTGTGTGTGCAGCTCCACTGCCATCTGCCAGCCTTAGTGTCTCCTTGCCTAAGGGTTTCTCCAGCCACCAGGGTTCCTTCTGCCCGTGAGTGGGGTGGACTACAATCAGTGCCTCCATGGAGCAGCCAGTGACTGGCAGGAGCTGTATATAAATGCCCCAGCTCCCTCACCCCCCGAGTGAGAACATTCTGAAACGTGTGTTCTACACGTGTCCGAGATACCCCTCACCGGATCAAGTGCCACTTGTCCATAATGGCAACGTACACGGTGACTAACTCGCTACTCTCTTCACCCTTCTCCTCCTGGGTCCCTTTATCTCTCCCTACCTGTGCTTCTTGGAAGCATCTCCCAACTTACACCTAAATCCTTGTCTGCCTTGTCACCAAGTCAGTGTGTTTAAAACAAGGTCTCTTGATCTTAGCACTACTGACACTTCGGATGGAATAACTCTTTGCAGTAGGGGCTGTCCTGTGCCCTATAGGATGTGTATTAAAAACCAAACATCACTTTGCCAACAAAAGTCCGTATAGTCAAGGCTATGGTCTTTCCAGTAGTCACGTACGAATCTGAGAACTGTACCATAAAGAAGGCTGAGCACTGAAGAATTGATACTTTTGAACTGTGGTGCTAGAAAAGACTCTTGAGAGTCCCTTGAACAGCAGGAGACCAAATCAGTCAATCTTAAAGGAAATCAACCCTTAATACTCATTGGAAGGACTGATGATGAAGCTCCAATACCTTGGCCACCTGACGCAAAGAGCCAGCACATTGGAAAAGACCCTGATGCTGGGAAAGATTGAAGGCAAGAGGAGAAGGGAGCAGCAGAGGATAAGATGGTTGGATGGCATCACCGACTCAATGGACATGAACTTGGGCAAACTTCGGGAGATGGTGAGGGTCAGGGAGGCCTGGAGTACTACAGTCCATAGGGTCACAGAGTTGGACACGACTTGGTGAGAGAACAAGAAAAATTCTTTGTGGTGGGGCCTGTCCTTTGCTATAGGATTCTGAGCAGCTTCCCTGGTCTCCACTCACTGGATGCCAAGTAGTGAATCCGTCCCCACCAGCACCACATTGTGACAGCCAGAAATGTCTGCAGACATCACCAAGTGTCCCTTCGAAGGCCAGCAACACCCCAGCTGAGACCCGCTGGTCTAGGGCAAGGACGGTTTAGGGACTCAGCAGCCAACAGGAGAAAGCTGAGAGAGTATGAATAGGATCTCAGGGTCTGATCCTCTGGGTTGGAATCCCAGCTTCACCACTTATTAGCTGGGTGGTCTTGGGCATGCTGCTTAAACTCACTGTGCCTCAGTCTTCTAATCTGTAAAAGGGGATAACGGTAGGACTTGAGCTCGGAAAGGGACACCTGTTGTTAGTGGGAAGAGAAGGGACTTTAGCCAAAAAGACCGGTTATCCCAGTAACGACCTGGTGAGGCTTTGGGTGAGTAAGCTGTCTTGTTGTTCTGAGCCTCCGTTTTCTCTCATGCAAAATAGGAGACGAAACACATCCCTTACAGCGGGGGTCCCCACCCTCCGGGATCCAATGCCTGATGGTCTGAGGTGGAGCTGATGCAATAATAATAGAAATAAAGTCCACAATAAATGTCATGCGCTTGAATCATGCATGCCCAAACCATCCACCCCAATCCCAGTCCATGGAAAAGTTGTCTTCCCCAAATCTAGTCCCTGGAGCTGAAAAAGTTGGGGACCACTGCCTTACAGGCTCATCAGGGATGAGGCAGTTCCCTGAATAGTATGGCACCCAGCACATAGTAGGCACTTTATAGATGTCAGCATTCTTCTTTCTCTAATCAAACACAAGCCAGGGTAACTGTGTGGAGCAGGACAGGGGAAAGGTTCAAGCCCCGGGGAATTGGTTCCTCTGCCTTTTCAGTGTCCTGTTCCACCCCCCACAGACCTTCCATTTCATTGGTGTTTTTATTTTTGTCTCTTAAGTTGCTTCCAGCCCCCTGGGCGACACTCCCCCCATCTCCGCGGGCCCTGCCTGGATGGTGGTTCCTGCAGGCCGGTCCGTGTTAGTGGTGGCCAGGGGCAGCCGGTGGGCACAAGCCAGATGGGACACGACCCTCCCCACATCACGCCTGAAGCTGCAGCCCCTCAGTAATGTCTGGGCTCCCCTCACCCCTGGGACTGGGCACCGGCCACCTCTGCCATGTTGTCATTTGAGTCTTGGTCCGCAGCTGGAGATGGAGGCAGGGGAAAAATTGATGCCTTTGCACTGTCTTGCCTTTGTACTACAAGACACAGCTTGGAGTGTTGTGGGTTCATCAGCAGAGGGGTCCACTGATGATGTCTGCAGGGTGCGAGAAGCTGGGGCTGGGGACATGCTTGCCACACATGGGCAGATCTCCTGGTCAGTGCTTCCCGGAGATTGGCTGAGAACTGATGTTTTCAAGAATGTTTTCATAAAATGTTTTCAAGAACAATTTATAGGGGCTGACTGGTCTTTCTTGGCCAGTTCATTGGTGAGTCTGCCACAAAGCCACTTTTGATGGCCTCCAGAACCTCTTTCTGTTAGCAGCTTTCTGTTCTGTCCTTGGGTGCGGCAGATGCTGTCAACAAGGGAGCTGTGATGACCGGTGGGGCCGGGTCCACAGCTCCTCCTCTCCTTGGAGCCCAAGGGGAGAGGCCAGGTATTACCAGCCACCCTTGAGGAGGTGCTGCTCACCGGGCAAATGTGTACCCCTCTTAAGTTCCTAAAGCAGGGCTTGGCAAATTAAGGCCAAAAGTCGAATCCTCTGTATCGCTCATGGACTCAGACTGGTGTTGACGTTTTTAAATAACTGAAAAAAAAAAAAAGAAGACTATTTTGTGACATGTGAAAATGATATGAAATTCACATTATAGTGTCCATGAATGAAATTTTATTAGAACATAACCCATGTTCATTTGTTTACAATATTTTTGGCTACTTTTGTTCTATGACGGCAGAGTAGAATGGTTATGATAGTGACCAAATGTTTTGCAAACCCTCAAATATTATCTACCCTTTACAGGCGATAGCCGGCAAGTCCTGTCCTAGAGAAAATAACTTTCTTGCACCAAGAGGCCAGGAAATTAACCATACAAATGGTAATGCCTGGGTCACCGGTGTGTTTGTTCTGCAGCATTGCAAATGCCGTGGCTTCCATGGAGCCGGGAAAGAAAACAATATGGGAAACTATGAGTGCTATATCCCTGGGAGCAATTGATCAGGAACCACCAGCGTCCAAGAGTTAGGAAATCATTTGTGCTTGGTTCTCAGACGTGGCTGCTACCTCAGAACTCTTTTTGAAAGACAGACTCGAGGGCTGTATCGCCGGGAGATTTTAATTCAGTAGGTCGGGCATATGGGTAGGATACAGGCGTATGGCTTTTAAACAAGCATCCCACATGATTCCGGGGGAGTTGCCAACCTGTTTGAGGCTCTCTTGGTAGAGCAGCTATAGGAACAGGACCATGGACAGCACAGGCATCTTCATCAGTGGGGACTCCCCTGTTGAGTCAGGCTCCCTTACATTTCACCACCAAGGGCTCCCCATGAGACCTACCTCTGGGGACTTGAGGCCATTGGTCCTCCCCAGGATTCCCCAGCAGGCTGCCCTTCCTTCCTGCCAGCCTCCCATGGGGACAACTGAATGACAACATGGTGAGGGCTGGCCTCCTGCTCTGCGATTGGACCTGTTTACTTGGCTCTGGTCTCTTTCTGACTCTTCAGCTGCCATCAGCTCTTGCCATCACCTCAGGGACCGAAAATCTTGGTGGTGGCTCTCACTGGCTTGTTGGGCTCAAGGACCTGGGTCAGACAGTGATTGACGTCGCTGTTTCCTGCTGTGACATTCAGGGTCTTCCCTGTTCCTCTGCTGGTGTGGGGGTGAGCTGCTTGCTTTGGGGTGAGGTTTCTGTGACCCACAAAAGCTTTACCAGGGCTCTCCTCTGCCCTTTCTACCACCACAGTTCCCCAGGACCTAATGGATGTCTCTGTGAGCAACCTGCCATCCCTGTGGCAACCCAGCCCCCGGCAGTCCTCCTGTTCCTCCTGTTCGCAGAGTGGCTCGGCTGATGGTGGCTCAGCCAACGGCTGCAACCACGAGAGGTATGAGGGGCTTGGGCTGTGGACGGAAGAAATGCAGGCATTGACTGGAGGTGTGCAGGTACCATTTCTTGTCCTGTGCTGGATTCAGGGGAGTTAACACAGGCTATAGAATCATCCAGGGCTTCCCCGGTGGCTCAGCGGTGAACAGCCCACCGGTCAATACAGGAGACAGGGGTTCAATCCCTGGGTGCATGAGATCCCCTGGAGAAGGAAATGGCAACCCTCTCCAGTATTCCTGCCTGGGAAATCCCATGGACAGAGGAGCCTGGCGGGGCTACAGTCCATGGGGTCGCAGAGTCGGACGCAGCTGATCAACTAAGCAACAACAGCAACATAGACTCATTCAGATCTGGGTTAAATCCTAGCCTTGTGAAGTCCTAGCTTCCTTATGTGTATCAGTCAGGATCAACAAGGGGGTGTCACTGTAACAAACAGTCCTAAAATCTCAGTAATTTTTTACAACAAAAAATTACTTATCATGCATGCTGTGTCTGCCATGCTTCAGCAGGGGGCTTTGCTTTTTCTGCATTCACGGACCTGGCAGATGGAGTCACCACCATCTTGAATATTGGGAATCCCAGTGACTAAGGGAAATGCTTTCTTTATTTAACTGTCTTAAGGGCAAATCAAATAATGATTAAAAAGCAGCCAGCCCATGTACCGGGTACATGGTGATAGTCAGTAAATGACACTTCTTAAATTTATTGCATAAAGTTAAATCCCCAAATCATCTCTCTCCTTATCCGCAGAGCTCTGTCTTCTCAGGACTACTCAGCCCATTCATGAGACTGGTCATATTTCCCGCTGACCCAGCCTGGCCTGGCCTGGGAGAGTAGAATCCTTTTTTCCTTGCTGGGCCTCTGTCCCAGTGCATGGCCCATTCTTCAGCCATAGGAATATAAGTGGGGGCCAACAGCAAATCTGTGAAGCCACAGAACTCCTGGCTCTCAGCGTGTGGACTGTGGACCAGCAGCATCATCACCTGAGCAGAATCTCTGCCCCTCACCCCAGAAATGCTGAAGCTGAATCTGCATTTAACAGATCACCTAGGGTCCCGAGACGATGTGTGTGCTTTTAAGCTTGAGAAGCACTGAAATGACTGGAGATCCTCAAATTTTAATATCCATCGGGATCACCTTGGGGATCACATACTGCTTCCTCAACCACTTCCTGGAGATCCTGGTTGGGTAGATCTGTGCAGGGCCTGGGAATCCACATGATGGAGAAACCCCAAGTGATTCTGTGACTGATGGTCCATGGACCATGGACAAATGCTGTTCTAACCCAGTACCCCCACTCACAGCATCTGCTTCTACAGCTGTAGTGATGGGGAGCTCACCACTTTGCAGACAGCCAGGGCCACTCTAGGGGGCAGCGATCAGTGTGACACTGCCCTTATGTAACCTGAGGATGCCTGAGCATCACCAGTCTAAGGGCACAAAGAGGGTGACTTTAATGCCTAATGCCTCCATGTGCATGCCTGGAGGACTTCACCACGCCTCCTTCCCAGTCTCCTTGGGTTTTTAATGGGTGTGATATTCTTCTACTCTGTTCTCTCCAAGAATGGACTACACTGCTTTCAGCAGTCCTGTTTTCCCCATCAGTTCTGAGGCCATATTCCTCTCTCCTCTTTCACCCAAAACAGCCCCCCTGCCCTCAAATTCCCGTGCAAGGATAATCTCTGAGGCATTACCTGCTTTGCAATTAGCCAGACTCTGGATCCCAGACTGGCTCCTCTTGGGTTCAGCTGGGTCACTTTAGAAGTCAGAGCATTTTCTGCTGGTGACAGAAACCCACTTCCAACTGGTGCAAATGAAAAAGAAAACGTACTGGTAGAACTGAGACATCAGCAGCATGGGGGCTTCAGGCATAGCTGGATCCAGATGTGCCACACAGGAATGTGTTTCTTTAACTCTCGGCTCTGCTTATCTCTAAGACGGTTTCATTCTCAGGCAAGCCCTTCCTATGCAGCAGTGAAAATGGATCCTAGCAGCTGCTGCCCTGTGTCCCACTAGCTTAGGAACTCAAGTAAAGAAGAGTGTCATTTTTCTAGTAGATGTGCCAGGGTTGATTCTCATTGGCCCAGGTTGAATCATGTGACCCCCCCGACCCAATCACTGTGCCTCTAAGCTGAGTCATATACTGGGTAGAATCAGCTGCACCCAAAGCATAGGAACAGAATTGGGAAGAAGGAAACTTCCAAGAAGAAGGGGCAGTGATGCTACGCAGGTGGAAATAACAGTACCCCTGCTCTCTCTGGCTGGCTGGTTCTCATCTGCTCCCCAGAGATAACGAGTTATGCTCCTGTCCAGCAAGCCCAGGCTATGTGTGGATCTGTACTAAACATCTTCCTTTTGCTCCACCTGCAGGGCTCCCCTGAAGCTTCTCTGTGACAATATGAAGTACCAGATCCTTTCCAGAGCCTTCTATGGATGTGCGTATTGGCCTTATTTGCCATTTTTGTCTCCCGGGAGCATTTATTCAGTGCCTGCTGCATATCAGCAGTATCAGGGGAATGAGCCTGGCTCTGCGCCTCTGTTTCCTAGGCATCTACTGTTGGTTAAGTTACATTAACCTCCCTGAACCTCAATTTCCTCTTTTACAGATCGGGCATAAAATTTCTCCCTTGGTTCTAAGAGAAGTCAGTGAACAATGGGGCTCCTTGCTGGAAGCAGCAAGGTTTAGTTACCATTGCATCTCTATTTCCCACCTTAGAGGGTGTGTTTTCAGGATTAAATGGAAACATACATAAAGCACCTAACATTGCTTGCAGTTGGTGCTCAATAGATGTCAGTTCTTTCTTCCTATAGGCAGAAGCAGCAGAGTAAGATGGCCTAATCCCTTCCCAATAACTTAAAAGCTAAATTACTAACACAGGTGCTCTGATGATTTCCAGTTAACAGATGAGGAAACTGAGGTACAGAGAGGCAAAGGGACTGGCCCAAGGTCACACAGCAAATAAGTAACGGAGCTGGGACTCTCAAACCCAGGCCCGCAAAGGCTCTGTTTTTTCCACTCTCCTATTTTGATTCTTAGCAGGTTTTATTTCCCCTACCTCAGAGCCCAGATGGGGAAGATAAAACATATATATATTTTAAGGAAATCTAGAAAAGTGTTGCTACATCCTGCATGGGCCTATGAAAAAATAGTGCAGATGGTATCAGCCTGGAGAGACGGGGAAAGTGTGAGCTCCCCAAGGTCAAGCTTTTTGCCTGTTCTGTTACCATCCATCCACAGTGCCTAATGGGCCTGGTATGGAGGAGGCTCTGGGCAAGTATTTATGAAACCACAGTGGAGGAGCTTCCTGGTAGAAGGGGTGGGAGTCAAGATGGGCTTGATGCCCTCACATGATATGGCTCCTCGCTGATGGTGGTTGAGAGTCCAGGTTCTGGAGCAGATGGTCTGCGTTCATATCCCAACTCCACACCGAGCACCGTGACCTGGGCAAGTGATACAAGCAGACTGTGCCTCGGTATCCCCATCTGTAAGATGGGCATAGTAAGAGAACCTGCTTCATAGGGTTGTAGTGAGAATCAACGAAGTTATCTAAGCTCTGGGAGCGGCACCCTGGGGCAGAGTGTGTGCTGTGTGAGTGTTAGCTATCACACCATCATCATAATCATCGTGATTAGCCCCATTGTCGGTGGATTGAGTCCTCAGGCTCCAGGTGGTCCAGGGTCCTCTCTGGGACATGACGATGAATTGGGGGTCGGGAGTAACCAGAAGGAAAGAGCATGGTCAAAGCACACAGGCCAGCGTTTGCTGAATCTACATGTGGGCTGGGCGCTGTGCCCTCCAGGCACCCAGGGTGGAGCAGGTGAAGGGTGGCACGTTGGCGGGTAATCCTCTAAGAGTGCAGGGCCATCTTTGAAAGCAAACCAGTGCCTTCAGCATCTCTGCTGCTTCTGACCTCAGGGTGCTCTTCATCCAGCTGCAGTTGGAACCAGTCCCCTCCTCTCCCATTCTCTCTCTCAGCATTCATTGGAGGCACCCCGGGGCACAGTGAGCCTAGAGTCACTTGCCCCTTCCTGCCTCCAGTCTGTGAATTCAATGCCTTGGTTTCCAGCCCTAGAGGAGCGGGCATCACCCCAATTGAGACTGAGAAAGGTGACGTGACTTCCCCAGGGTCGCAGGGCCATGAAGCAGTTAAGCCAGCAAGTAATTTCGCCCCTCTGAGCCTCACCTTCCTCAACCTGGAAAAGGAAAACGATGAGAATTTGCTGGTCACAAGGGCTCAGTCAGATTGCGAGGAGGACAGTACTTTGGAGACTTTGTGAGACAAGGTAGGGGTGCTGGACGGTGGGCAGTGACACTTTCCCTCCCTCCCCACAGGGCTGGCCTACTGCAGACACCTGTCTACCGTGAGGACCCACCTGTCAGCCCTGGTCAATCACATGATCGTGTCCCCCGACTTGCCCTGTGATGCTGGACACGGGCTGACGGCTGGCATCTGGGAGCAGTACCTTCAGGACAGCACAGTAAGGCTTGGCCTGGCTTGGCCTGCTGTGGGGCAGAGACTCTGGGGGGACAGAGATTATGGGGACCTCTTTTCATTCTTCAAAGAATGAAAAACGCAAGTGTACATATTTTTAAAAAGTTTTAAAATATCATGTCTCTGCTACACCCCCCCAGTTCTGATCCCCTAAATTAATGACTAGTGTTAGTTTGGTGTAGACCTCGCTATATGTTTCCTATACTTATACATTCACAGGATGTCTATATAGATATAGCTGAAATTCATTTTTAATGAGGTGACATTATATTCGCATTTTGAGTGATCAACTTACTTTTGTGTGAAGGACATCTTTCAGATCTCTAGGTGAAATACTGCATGTTAGAACCTTAGCCCCTCATATATGCGTGGACCATAATTTAGTCAAATCTTTCTCTAACGATGGACATCTAAGTTGTTCCAGTTTCTTTTCTTTTTTAAAATTATTTCAGCAGTGCTGAAGTCAACATCTTTATAAGCATATACCTTTCTGTACTAGTTTTCTTATTTCAAGGGTAGATTCTTAGAAATAAAGCTGTTTGATGTCCATTTTAAATTTAAATGGATATGACAGCTTACCTTTCTCGAAAAGTTAGAGTGTTCATAATCCCTGCAGTCTGTGAGCTTGATTGCACGTTTCCTGAGGAATGCAAAAGATTTATCGACTTCTGGGCCCCACTCCAGCTTTACTGATTGAGCACTTCTAAGAGTGGACCCCAAGAATTTATATTTGGGGAGTTTCCCATGGAATTCCCTGGCAGACCAGCGGTTAGGACTCCATGCTTTCATTGCTGAGGTCCCAGATTCAATCCCTAGTTAGGGAAACTAAGATCTCTCAGGCCATGCGTTGCAGCCAAAAAAAGACAAGAAATTTCCCCAAATGCTCCTAGAGATCTCCCCAGTCTGGGAAGCACTACCCTAAGGACAAAGTGGCTGAAACAATAAATGGTCAAAACGGATGTTTTTCATCTAACGCTTCTGCAACCATTTACTACCTGCTTGGTTGCATTGTTGTATCAGGGCTGCAGTAACACCGTAGTCCCTGCTGTTGTAGTTACTTGACACTGTAGAGGTGTATTTCTTACTCGTTTATCAATAACAGCAATTGGGGGTTTCCTGGGGTTTTGCTTTTTCAAATATGATGCCGCGATGGACATCTGTGTCCATGTGGCTTTGCCTGTTCACAGCATGTTCACTGAGGGCCAGGTCTGAGAGGTGGGACTACGGGTCACAGAGCCCATGCCCTAGTTTTGTGCTGACCAAATCTTTGCCTCCCCCACCTACCAGAGTTACGAGGAGCAGGAGCTGCTGCGTCTCATCTACTACGGGGGCATCCAGCCAGAGATCCGCAAAGCCGTGTGGCCCTTCCTCCTGGGCCACTACCAGTTCGGGATGACAGAAGCAGAGAGGAAGGAGGTTGGTTACCCCAGAGGAGCAGTGGGGCCCTTGGCAACAGGAAGAGCCAGGTGCCATGGGGGTGGGGGAGCTCTAGTCCCCTGTTGGACCAGGGGGACAGGGAGATATGGGGGAGCCAGGAAGGTTGAGGGCAGCGCCGTCCAATAAATGCAGCACAAGCCACAGATGTCATTTTTTCAAATAGCTTTTTTGAGATAGTGATAGATTCACATGAACTTGTAAGAAATAATGCAGAGACATCTCCTTCATCCAACTTCGCACAATGGCAACTTCTTACAAAACTATAATACAGTTTACCATAAGCAGGGTATTGACATCAACATGGATATATACTGGCAGTTAAAGTCCATATTTTATTGCATTTCTTTTTGTTGTTGTCTATATTAATATGTATATATTTTTAATTGAGATATAGTTTATTTACCATATTATGTTAGTTTCAGGCGTTTAACATAGTGATTCAAAATTTTTATAAATTAGGGATTTCCCTGGCTGTGCAGTGGTTAAGACTCTGTACCTCCGATGCAGGGAGCATGAGTTCAATCCCTGTTCTGGGAACTAAGATCCATATGGCACGCAACACAGCCGAAAAAGAAGATTAAAAAAAAATTGTGTTAAACTAACAGATTAACATAGTGCCTGACATATAGTAGATATTCAATAAATATTTTACTCAGTCCAGACATCTGGACTTAACAATTTAAAAATGTTTTTATAAATTACAATCCATTTATAGTCATTATAAAATATTGGGTATATTTCATGTGCTGTGTGATATTTCCTTACACACACACACACATATATACACGTGTGTATATATATGTCAGCCTTGATCAGACTCCCCATTTTACTTGTGCTTGCGTGTGTGTTTCTATTTAGTTCTCCACAGTTTTATCACACGAGTGGGCTTGTGTGTCACCACCACAGTCAACATGCTGAACATTTTCTGGTGCTGCTGTGGTTCTCGTGTCCTTTTATAGCCACACCCACCCCCTCCTGCTCACTCCCATCCCTGACCCCCGCAACCGCTGATCTGTTCTCTCTGGCTGACCGTGTATCTACTCTGGCAGGTGGACGAGCAGATTCATGCTTGCTACGCACAGACCATGTCCGAGTGGCTGGGCTGCGAGGCAATCGTGCGACAGAGGGAACGGGAGTCCCACGCGGCCGCCCTGGCCAAATGCTCGTCGGGGGCCAGCCTGGACAGCCACTTGCACCGGATGATACACCGGGACTCCACCATCAGCAACGAGGTGATGGGCTGCTCCCCTAGGGGAGCCAGGTGGAGGGTAAAGGCTGGGATCTGCTTCATGGGGCTGTTGAAGGAAGGGTGAGGGCTGAGTGTCTTAGCACAGACCTGACTCCAAACTCCAGCCCCTTCATTTCTTAGCTCTGGGGCTCAGGCAAAGCAGCTCTACTTCTGGGCCTCAGTTACCTCATCTATGAAATGGAAATGATCATTTGTATAGGGGAGATTTGCATGCAGCTCCAACAAGATAGTATATGTAAACTATCCAGCACAGCATTAGACCTTCACTTATTCGGCAGATGCTGTTGAGTACCTACCATGTGCCAGGTACTGTCAGGAATGTCCTGGAATGTCAGGAATGCTCCAGTGAACAGGTCAGATGTATCTGTCCTGATGAAGTCCCAAGTTTATCAGCCTAAAGCCGGAGGTGAAAAGAAAATCAGTTCCCATGACCAGTGATGTATCAGTCATCAATTGTCATGCTATAACTGTGTAACAAACGACCCCCAAAAGCCAGTGACATCCAACAACAACTATTTCTTTTTCACTCATGAGTCTGTGGGTCAGCTGACACTCAGTTGAAAGCTTTGTTGTTCTTTGTTGGGTTCTCACATGTTTGGGGTGACAGCCCTGCTCCTCATGTCCATCCTCCAGCAGACTATCCTGGTCACCTTCTCACAATGAAAGCAGATCTTTAAGAGAAAATGCAGAAATACACAAGCATTTTTAATGCGTCTGCCCTGTTGAGTTTGCTAACATCCCATTGGCTGAAGCAGGTCCCATGGCCCAGCTTAGCTTCAGAGTAGACAGAAACTAGAAGCTATAGGACAAAAAGCATGTATCCAGGAAAGGAGCAGAGAATGGGCATTAGTACAGCCAGTCCTTTGAGTTCAAAGTCTCGAGTGCAGAGCATTTAAAAGTGGCATTCTCTGGTTGCAGGTGGGAGGTGGGGGTCCTGTGGTTTGTGTTGCCTTCAAAGGGGCTCTAGGGAGGAGAGATGAGCCCCCCGCCCGACCCAGTTTTATTTGACAGATGGAAAGCTGAGACCCTGAGAGAGCCTCATGTCAGGAATAGAGATAAGACCACACTTACTGACTGCCAGCCTAGCACTCCATCCCCTGCTCAGCACAGGGACCCTGAGCCTAGATGCAGCCTCACCTGAGCTCCTTCCTGCCCTCTTTCCTCTCAGTCCTCCCAGAGCTGCAGTTCCGGCCGCCAGAACATCCGCCTGCAGAGCGACTCCAGCAGCAGCACACAGGTGACCTTCCAGAGCCCCTCTCCACCTGCCCACCTCCCTCCAGCCCAGAGTAACTGGATCGGAAGCCCGTCATCTCCAGGCCACTTAAGATTGCTCTGTTTTAGCTTTAATTCATGAATCTCTTCTGCCTATAAAAAAATATTGCAGAGAAAACTAAATTTGGTTTTGCCCATCCCTGATCCCCACATGCCCTCCCTAGAAATAACATTGCCGTCTTCTCTGAATATACTTTGTTTTCTAGTTTTGACTTTGGAGTTAGGAAAGTGTTTTGTTTTGTTTTAACACGACTGAAAGCAATTTAATTGAAAATAAATCTTTTTAAAACCAGAAGCACATGAAATTAACAGTAAATCAAGTGGGTGATATAACCACACCGAAGAAACATTTCAAGTGACCTTGTGACATGATCTTATACAGTCTGCATTGATGGGATATGGCCTAAAGACACAAATAACCACAAATAAATCTTGAATATATATCCTGGAGACTTTTCCAAAATATTTCATATTCACCTAAGTGTTCTTGAAAATTGATCCATAATGGTTAACTACATGGATATTTTTTAAGCCTGTTCCTTTAATTAGTTAACTTTAAAAAATTTTTGTGCACATGATTTTGTATGATGAAAGGTTTTCTTCCTCAGAGCCAACTGCATTGCTCCCCCTGTTTCTTTCTGGATTTTTTTCTATGCCTGTTCCTGCATACGGAGCACTTTTAAATTTTCTACAGATGGAAGAATATGTCCCACCTTGTTTTGCCTCCATCTTTTTACTGACTGTGTAGTGTTCCCCAGCATGCATGTTCCATATCTGAACCAGCCCCCTGTGGATGGCTGTTCAGCTTGGTGCTGGAGGCAGCATCATGACACACATCCTAACTCATCTGTCTTTGTGTACTTTGTCTGCAGGTCTTTGAGTCTGTGGACGAGGTGGAGCAGGTGGAGGCAGAAGGCAGGCTGGAAGAGAAACCGACCAAGATCCCCAATGGGAACCTGATCAACGGCACCTGCTCCCCAGACTCGGGCCATCCCTCCTCCCACAACTTCTCCTCGGGCCTCTCGGAGCACTCAGAACCCAGCCTGAGCACGGAAGACAGTGTCATGGACGCCCAGCGCACCACCCCTCTGGTGCTTCAGCCCAGGGACAGCAGCGTAGATGACGGGCAGAGCAGTGAGGCCACCACCTCCCGGGATGAGGCCACTCGTGAGGAGCTGGCCGTGCAGGACAGCCTGGAGAGCGACCTCCTGGCCAACGAGAGCATGGACGAGTTCATGTCCATCACTGGCAGCCTGGACGTGGCTCTGCCCGAAAAGGAGGGCCCCGTGATGGACGGTTGGAGGGGCAGCGAGGCGGAAAAGCAGAGCCAGATGGACAGTGAGGACAACCTCTCAGAGGAGCCTGAGATGGAGAGTCTCTTCCCCGCGCTCGCTTCTCTGGCTGTGACCACCTCGGCCAACAGCGAGGCGTCCCCTGTCTCTTCCAGTGGCGTCACCTACTCTGTAAGTCATCAGGATTTTCCTCTGTTCCTTTTTCTGCAGCCATGGGAGGGTGGCAAGCCTCTGTTACCCAGAACAACTTCTGTTTCATTGCCTTTTCCCCATCGTGGAGGGTTCACTGTAGAAACCCATTTGGAAGAGAAGGTAATTTAATATTAACACAGGCTTTGCAGACAAACGGTGCTGGGTTCACATCCCAGCTTAGGCATATCTTAGTTTACACTCATGTTCACTATCTCTTAAATATTTTACTTTCTTGCCATAAAAACCCAGAGGAAAGAATGTTAACAGAAAAGGTTTTCTGAGCCAAGGATCATGTACCTGTTTTATTTTGGAGGCTTCCCTAGTGGCTCAGACAGTAAAGACTCTGCCTGCAATGCAGGAGACCTGGGTTCGATCCCTGGATTGGGAAGATCCCCTGGAGAAGGGAATGGCTATCCACTTCAGTATTCTTGCCTGGAGAATCCCGTGGACAGAGGAGCCTGGTGGGCTACAGTCCATAGGGTTGCAAAGAGTTGGACACAACTGAGCGACTTCACTTTCTTTCTTTTTTTAATTTAATATTTTTGGCCTTGCAGCATGGCTTGGGGATCTTAGTTCCCTGACCAGGGACCAAACTCATGCCCCATGCAGTGGAAGTGAGGAGTTACTAGGGAAGTCCCTACATCCATTTTCTTTTAAAGATTTTGTCATTTCTTTTCCAAAGAGTCAGTCAGACTATGCTGGATCCAAAAACCTAAAGTTGTCTGGCCCAACTCCGCCTTTTCCCCGAGGCAGTTCAGTTCAGTTCAGTCACTCAGTCGTGTCCGACTCTTTGCAACCCCATGAACCGCAGCACACCAGGCCTCCCTGTCCATCACCAACTCCCAGAGTCCACCCAAACCCATGTCCATTGAGTCGGTGATGCCATCCAACCATCTCATCCTCTGTCGTCCTCTTCTCCTGCCCCCAATCTTTCCCAGCATCAGGGTCTTTTCAAACGAGTCATCTCTTCGCATCAGGTGGTCAAAGTATTGGAGTTTCAGCTTTAGCATCAGTCCTTCCAATGAACACCCAGGACTGATCTCCTTTAGAATGGACTGGCTGGATCTCCTTGCAGTCCAAGGGACTCTCAAGAGTCTTCTCCAACACCACAGTTCAAAAGCATAAATTCTTTGGCGCTCAGCTTTCTTCACAGTCCAACTCTCACATCCATACATGGCCACTGGAAAAACCATAGCCTTGACTAGACGGACCTTTGTTGGCAAAGTAATGTCTCTGCTTCTTAATATGCTGTCTAGGTTGGTCATAACTTTCCTTCCAAGGAGTAAGTGTCTTTTAATTTCATGGCTGCAATCACCATCTGCAGTGATTTTGGAGCCCAGAAAAATAAAATCAGCCACTGTTTCCCCATCTATTTCCCATGAAATGATGGGACTGGATGCCATGATCTTAGTTTTCTGAATGTTGAGCTTTAGGCCAACTTTTTCACTCTCCTCTTTCACTTTCATCAAGGCTTTTTAGTTCCTCTTCACATTCTGCCATAAAGGTGTTGTCATCTGAATATCTGAGGTTATTGATGTTTCTCCTGGCAGTCTCGATTCCAGCTTGTGCTTCCTCCAGCCCAGCGTTTCTCATGATGTACTCTGTGTTTAAGTTAAATAAGCAGGGTGACAATATACAACCTTGACGTACTCCTTTTCCTATTTGGAACCAGTCTGTTGTTCTATGTCCAGTTCTAACTGTTGCTTCCTGACCTGCATACAGGTTTCTCAAGAGGCAGGTCAGGTGGTGTGGTATTCCCATGTCTTTCAGAATGTTCCACAATTTATTGTGATCCACACAGTCAAAAGCTTTGGCATAGTCAATAAAGCAGAAATAGATGTTTTCCTGGAACTCTCTTGCTTTTTCAGTGATCCAGAGGATGTTGGCAATTTGATCTCTATTTCCTCAGCCTTTTCTAAAACCAGCTTGAATATCTGGAAGTTCACGGTTCATGTATTGCTGAAGCCTGGCTTGGAGATTTTGAGCATGACTTTACTAGCGTGTGAGATGAGTGCAATTGTGTGGTAGTTTGAGCATTCTTTGGCATTGCCTTTCTTTGGGATTGGAATGAAAGCTGACCTTTTCCAGTCCTGTGGCCACTGCTGAGTTTTCCAAATTTGCTGGCATATTGAGTGCAGCACTTTCACAGTATTATCTTTCAGGCTTTAAAATAGCTCAACTGGAATTTCATCACCCGAGGCAGTAGTAGTGACTTATTCTGCCCAAATTATCTGGTGTTTACCCTCATGTCTGTAAATAATATACTTGAATTGCTACTGCTTGATACTTTTTTGTTTTTCTTCAGTTTTAGATACTGCCTGTTGACCCCATTATGGAAGAAGAGGTTTCAGTCTTCTTCCTTCCCTACCTGCACACCTCACCACAAGAGTGAAACCATCCCATGCCCCATCCATCCACTAAAGTCACAATAATTTTAGTCAAATGATTGATCTTTGTTTATATCATTATAGCAATATAATGCATATTAATTGCATGTTTTCCTGCAAAAAATTTTGTTTTTCCTATAAGTGTTTTCATTTGTTTTTTAATTGGTTTGTTACATGTATATTGTAGCATATATATATATATACGCATACATATACATATTTATATATATCTTGATCTTACTTCCTTCTATTGTAAAATGAGGATAATAATTCTATATACCTCATAGGATGGTGAGGAAAAAGTAAAGAGAATTTTCATCATACAAAATAAAAGAGGCCTTCTCAGGAAACAGCATCAACAAAAAATAAAGTCAGACATCTGACTGGTTCAGATAGAGGAAGTTTTCTCAGTTGATGACAGGAGCGGGCTAGGAGGAGGAGGAGAGAGACAGACTCTGGAAGAGTGCCCCTCTGAGGAGTTGGGGTGTGACAGTTCTTTCCCTCCCCTGTGAGGAGCTGGGGTGTGACAGTTCTTTCCCTCCCGTGTGAGGAGCTGGGGTGTGACTGTTCTTTCCCTCCCCTGTGAGGAGCTGGGATGTGACTGTTCTTTCCCTTCCCTGTGAGGAGCTGGGATGTGACTGTTCTTTCCCTTCCCTGTGAGGAGCTGGGGTGTGATTGTTCTTTCCCTCCCGTGTGAGGAGCTGGGGTGTGACTGTTCTTTCCCTCCCGTGTGAGGAGCTGGGGTGTGACTGTTCTTTCCGTTCCATGTGATGAGCTGGGGTGTGACAGTTCTTTCCCTCCCCTGTGAGGAGCTGGAATGTGACTGTTCTTTCCCTCCCCTGTGAGGAGCTGGGGTGAGACAGTTCTTTCCTTCCCCTGTGAGGAGCTGGAATGTGACTGTTCTTTCCCTCCCCTGTGAGGAGCTGGGGTGAGACAGTTCTTTCCTTTCCCTGTGAGGAGCTGGGGTGTGACTTTTCTTTCCCTCCCCTGTGAGGATCTGGGGTGAGACAGTTCTTTCCCCACCCCCCGTGTGAGGAGCTGGAGTGTGACTGTTCTTTCCCTCCCCTCTGAGGAGCTGGGGTGTGACTGTTCTTTCCCTCCCTTCCTGGGGGCCTACAGCCAGAGCTCCTGGACCTGTACACGGTGAACCTGCACCGCATCGAGAAGGACGTGCAGAGGTGTGACCGCAACTACTGGTACTTCACACCCGCCAACCTGGAGAAGCTGCGGAACATCATGTGCAGGTAGCCAGGACAGGCGGCAGGGCTGTCGGGACGGGGGCGGGCTGTCTGGGACCGGGGGCGGGGGCGTCGGGGTGGGGCTGTCTGTCGGAGATGGGGAATGGGAGGCGCAGGTGCGGGCGACGGGGAACACACACAATTGAGTGAGGTCCCCTGGATTCTTTCTCTGCTGTTCATTATGAGGTGTGTGACTGGCGCATGTCACTTAATTCTCTGTGCTTTATTCTCGTAATTTGTGAACTGCGATAATGATAGTAGCTTTTTCATATGATTAGTTTGAGAATTCAGTGATAAATACGTATACAGTGGACAGCATACAGTAAATGCTCAGTAAACAGTAGTTATGATTATTAAGAAGCCGATGAGAATTCCAGGCAGAGGGAATAGCTCAGGCAGAAACACAGGGGCATGAATGTGTGCTTTGTTTGTACAGAGGTAAATACCTCAGTGCAGCGGGAAGGGAAGAAGTCCTGAGAAGTGATGTGTGAGACTGTGAAGGGGGATTGGGAGAAAGCAACAGACGCCTGGCACCCCCAGTTAAGGAGTTTGGACATTGCCCTGTCATGCAGTGAAGAGCCTGTAAAGGTTCCTGAGCTTTAAGAAGGTCATCCTGGTGACTGTGCATAGGCTGCTTGAAGAGAATGAGACAGGATGGGAATACAGGCAGGAGGTTGAGGGAGTTGATCCAGGTGAGAGATGGGGGCCCAAAGCAGGGTGAGAGGAAAGGAGTGGGTTGGAGAGGCAGACTTTGGGTGCCATCACTGGCCATCCTGCGTGTCTCTTGCAGCTACATCTGGCAGCACATTGAGATCGGCTATGTCCAGGGCATGTGTGACCTCCTGGCCCCACTGCTGGTCATCCTGGATGATGGTGAGTGTACCCTCCCTGCCCCCGGACTGGGGATGCAGCTTCCTTCTCATGACAGAGAAGAAAGGTTAACCTCATTCTGCGACTCCATAAACTGAGTCAGTGCCAGGGTTCAGAAAACCTGTCCAGTGAACACATCAAGGTCTCAGTGAAATAAAAAGTTCTTTTATTCTACATTGACCAACACTTATTTCCAGGTGCCTGACACTTATCCAAGCTTTTCTAGCCACTGGTTATATAAACATGAATGAAAACAAAGGAACTCTCAGGCCCAGATGGCTTTACTGGTGAATTCTACCAAACACTTAATGAAAAATGAATACCAATACTTCATAAACTCTTCTGAAACATAGAAGGGGAGGAAACGCTTCTCAACTCATCCAATGGTGCAGGTCTTTATATGAAGACCTACTGGTACCTGGATAGCAATACCAGACAAAGACATCACAAGAAAAGAAAATTACAGACCAATATCCTTCATGAAATCAAGGTCAAAATCCTCAAGAAAACACTAGCAAACTGAATCCATTGAGATGTAAAAAGGATTATATATCATGATCAAATGGGATCTATCCCAGGAATGCAAGGCTGACTCAATATACGAAATTCAATCAGTGCAATTCCCTACATTCATGGAATAAAGGATGAAGGTCACATGATCATGTCATCAGACAAAATTCAACAGCCTTTCATGAAAAAAAATTCGGCAAACTCAGAACAAAAGAGAACTTACTTAACGTGATAAAAGTCATCTATGAAAAACCCACAACTAATACTCAGTGATGAAATTCTGAATCAGTTCAGTTCAATCACTCAGTTGTGTCTGACTCTTTGCAGCCCCATGAACCACAGCACGCCAGGCCTCCCTGTCCATCACCAACTCCTGGAGTCCACCCAAACCTATGTCCATTGAGTTAGTGATACCATCCAACCATCTCATCTGCTGTCGTCCCCTTCTCCTTCTGCCCTCAATCTTTCCCAGCATCAGGGTCTTTTCAAATGAGTCAGCTCTTCACATCAGGTGGCCAAAGTATTGGAGTTTCAGCTTCAACATCAGTCCTTCCAATGAACACCCAGGACTGATCTTCTTTAGGATGGACTGGTTGGATCTCCTTGCAGTCCAAGGGATTCTCAAGAGTCTTCTCCAACACCACAGTTCAAAAGCATCAATTCTTTGGTGCTCAGCTTTCTTCACAGTCCAACTCTCACATCCATACATGACCACTGGAAAAACCATAGCCTTTACTAGACGGACCTTTGTTGACAAAGTAGTGTCAACAAAATTCTGAATACATCTCACTTCTGCCACAAAAGGCTCTATCCTGGACAGTTACTGAAGAAAAAGGAATAAAGACGTCCAGATTGGAAAGGAAATAAAACCCTCTATATTTGCAGATGGCATGATCTTGCATACAGAAAATCCTAAGGAGTCAAAAAAGTATTATAAGTTCAGCAAGGTTGCAGGATATAGGACTTATACAGAAGTCAATTATATTTTATACTATTGCAATGAACAGTCTAAAAATGAACACAGAAAAGCAATTCTATTTGCAGTAGCCTCTAGAAGAGTGAAATATTTATGAATAAATTTAACAGAAGTACAAGATTTGTACACCAAAAACTTTAAAACGTTGCTGAATGTAGTGAGCCCGAAACACAAAAACTGAGTCATTTTTCTTCCAGTGAGCGTGTGCTTCTTAATTGATCTGAGGTTACAAATAGACAAACCGATTCCCTCAAAATGAGGCAAAGCAAAAAAGAAAAAAGACCATGAAATTGGATTCTTTGTTATTTCTCGCCCAGTAGAGAACAAACTTTCATTATACACCCAACAGAACTCACCAGATAGTTAACCATAAAAGCAAATCCCCAACCACTGCTATCACCAATTCAGATTAATTTGTTGAAGGTATACAAACAAGAAATAAAAACAAATACATCATATCAATAGAAAAAAAAAAGAACTAGAGGGTTAGAAAAGTTAAAGCTCTGTTGCCACCCAAAATTCACTTCAGAAACCAAGAAAAGATGTGCAGGCAAATGGACTTAATTTGTCTCCATTGGATTAATCCCCTCAAACAGCTCAGTGGATGACCTTCAGAACTGATAAATTGTGATTTTCAAAAGGTTACATGACTCTCACATACAAATAAGGTGCACAAAGGTTTTATTCAGTGTGTTAATGAGGAAACCAGTAAGGTACGAAAACTGGATTCAGGAACATTTGAGAAGCTGGGCATGTTAGCTACATCAGGGTAAGGTTGGTTCCAGAAAGGGCAAATCTGTAGAGATGGAAAATAGATTCATGGTTGACAGGGACTGTGAGGAGAGGGAAATAGGTGATGACTGCCGATATGTAGTGTCTTTTGGGGGTGATGAAAATGTCCTGAAATTAGATAGAGATGTTGGTTTGCAACTCTTGACTGTTCTGAAACCACTGAATTATATTGGGTTGGCCAAGAATTTTGCCCAGATTTTTCTGTAACATCGTACAGAAAAACCCAAGCAAACTTTTTGGCCAACCCAGTACATTTAAAAGAGTGAATTTTATGGTGTGCAAGCCTCAGTAAAGCTGTTTAAAAACGAGAAGTATAACGCCCAGCTCTTAGAGCTGAGCATAGTGACTTCTTTCCAAAAAGTCCACTGCAGAAAAGGGTGGGAGGTGAAAGAGAAGCTGTGCAGTGGAGAAACCTGGAAACACTGCCTCTGTCAGGTGGCCGGGTCATCCGCCATCCTCAGTCACATCGGTACCGTACACCCTTGATTTGATGTGATTCAGGTGGCACCTTACCTACATGGTCTTTCTCACAATAACCCATAACCCCAGTCTTATCATAAGAAAAACATCAGACAAATTCCGATAGAGAGGCATCCCATGGAACACATGGCATGCACTCTTCATAACCATCAGGGTCACACCAACAGGGAAGGTCTGAGTCACAGCTACAGCCAAGACGAGCCTAAGGAGGGATGACAGCTGCATATCATGTAACTCTGAGATGAGTTCTCGGAGCAGCAAAGGGCATAGGGTAAAAAACTATGGACTTGAGTTAATTGTGTATCATCAGTAGGTCATTAATGGTAATGAATGGACATATTAATGGGAGATGTTAGTAATCAGGGGAACTAGGTGTGAGGTACATGCAAACTACACTCTTCTCAATTTTTCTGTAAATCTAAACTGTTCTGAAAAATAAAGAAAATGAACAAGATTCTGTGGTGACTTGGGTAACCTTCTCATAACTTTCTCTAAAGCTACTTGCTGTTAGGAGAAAATAGGTACTCTTTTCAAATTATTCTTTAAACACTGGGTTGAACAGTATGAAATGGATTTTTTTTTTTTTGACTGTGCCATGCAGCTTGCAGGATCTTAGCAGTTCCCCAACCAGGGATTGAATCCACACCCACACCAGTGCAAGTGTGGAGTCCTAGCCACTGGAGCAGGGACTGAACCCATGCCTTCAGTGGTGAAAGTGTGGTGTCCTAAGCACTGGCGCGCCGGGGAATCCCCAACATAGATCTCTTAAATTACAGAACTGCTCAGAGCCTTTTTTTCCCTTCGTAGATAGAGTCACTCTCTGTGTAGTGTTTCCCAAAGTTATGTGACCCTTCCTTTGCATAACACCTGCAAACACCCTTCCCGTATTGACAGTTGTTATTTTAATACAGTGGTTCTCAGACAGCAGAACTTCATGAGCCTCGCAGAATATTTTTCAAGGCGTCTGGGACCAAATATTGTTGACTTTTTATTAGAGTAAATAGGGATCTATAAAACAGAGCATTTGCTGTCACCATTGTTTCCTAAAAGAAAGGATGCTCTATTTCAGCACCTCTCGGGTGGGAAGTGCGTAATGAAAGATTGGAGAGCATCCCTTGAAATGGTGTGCATGGGTATACTCCACTTCCTTACGTTTCTTATTTGGCTGTGGACTTAATGAACTGGCTCAGACCCTCGGACCATCACTTCAGGACCTTAGGCAGTGGCGGAGTTGACTCTCCTATACTCTTTCCCCAGAGGCCCTCGCCTTCAGCTGCTTCACCGAGCTCATGAAGAGGATGAACCAGAACTTCCCCCACGGGGGCGCCATGGACACACACTTTGCCAACATGAGGTCGCTAATCCAGGTATGACCTTGTGCTTCTCAATAACATAACTTATTCCAGCTCAACCCAATGGACCACAAACCAACTTAATAGCCACTCCTAGTTTAGCTCTGTAACTCAGTCCTACTTCACTCAGCCCAGTTGAGTTAAACTGAAAAACTCAATTCAAGTTAACCTTCACTCAACAGCTCAAGTCATCTCCACTGGATTCATTCTTACTGAGCGTTTACTTGGCCCAGACACTATGGCTACAATGATGAACAAGACGCGGTCCTTGCCCTTAACAGGACATTTGAATGCATTGGTCCTTTTCTGCAGAGAAATGGTGGTGGTGGTGGTAGTTTTGTCACTAAGTAGTTTCCGACTCTTTGCGACCCCACGGACTGTTGCCCGCCAGGCTCCTCTATCCATGGGATTTTCCAGGCAAGAATACTGGAGTGGGTTGCCATTTCCTCCTCCAGACTGCAAAGAAATATTTGAGTATATGTCTCTTTCTACCTGTCACACATACACACAGAGTTTTATTGAGATAAATTCATATATCGTAAATTTGCCTTTTTAAAATGTTTGATTCATTGGTTTTTAGAATAGTCACAGGTGTGAAATCATCATCACTATCTAATTTCAGAACAGTTTTCATCACCCTGAAAAAGAACCTCTAACCCCTGAGCTTCCCTGGTGGCTCAGTGGTAGAGAATCCACCTACCAACACAGGAGACGCAGGTTTGATCCCTGGGTCAGAAAGATCCCCTGGAGAAGGAAATCAGTTGGTAAAGAATCCACTGCAACGCGGGAGACTTGGGTTAGATACCTGGGTTGTAATGATCCCCTGGAGAAGGGAACAGCTACCCACTCCAGTATTCTTGCCGGGAGAATCCCATGAACTGTATAGTCCATGGGGTCGCAAAGAGTCGAACACGACTGAGCGACTTTCACTTTCCAGTATTCTTGCCTGGGAAGTCCCATAGAGAAGCCTGGAAGGCTGCAGTCCGTCGAATCACCCAAGAGTTAGACATGACTTAGCAACTAAACAAGGACAAACACCACCACCATTAACAGCAATCCCTGACCCCTGCTCCTGGCAACCACTAGTCTACTTTCTGTCTCTGCAGATTTACCTGTTCTGGGCGTTTCATGTAAATGCAGTCACACAATATGTGGCTTTGTGTGTCTGGCTTTTTTCACTTAGCATAATGTTTACAGGGTCCCTCCACATTGCAGCATATATCCATATGTCATTCCTTCTATTGCTGAATATTCCATTGCAGGGAGAGACCACATTTTGTGTACCCATTCATCCTCTGATGGGTACTTGGGTTGTTTACACTCTGGCTATTATGAATACTGCCGTTGTGTACATTCATGTGTGAGTTTCTGTGTGGACGTGGGTTTTCATTTTTGTTGGGGATGTACCTACGAGTAAAACTACAGCTGCACCATTTTACATTCCCACCAGCAACACACGAGTGTTCTGGTTTCTCTACATCCTCCCAGCCCTTTGCTGTCTGTCATTTTTATTATAGCCACCCTAGCAGCTATGAAATGGTAGCTCATTATGGTTTTGACTTGCATTTTCCTAATTGCTAACGATGGTAAGCATGGTTCCTGTGCGTATTGGTTATCTGCATATCTTCTTTAGAGAAAGACTGGGTTAGGTTGCATCAGATTGATTTCCACTTCAAATTCTTTGGCCATTTTTAAACTCCACCCGGTTGTTAAGGGCTGTGCAGTGTCTGGTATGGGGATGTAGCATCGTATTTCCGACTGTCCCCTCCAGCCCAGCCTTTGCCAAGGAGGCTAATTCCTTTCTTTCCTTCCTCTAACAGATTCTGGACTCAGAGCTCTTCGAGTTGATGCATCAGAACGGGGACTACACTCATTTCTACTTCTGCTACCGCTGGTTCCTGCTGGATTTCAAGCGAGGTACACACATCCAACTGGGACCTTGTTCCCAGACTGTTTGTAGCAGAATCCCAGGGGGAAACGATACCACAGCAGTGAGGCTGGGAAGTGTTGGGACAAAGCCACTGGACTAGAGTAACACCTATTTGTTGAGTTCTGACTACAGTTTATCTACCTTTACTTGCAGAGACACTGTGTAGTAGGTGTTGTCACAATCCCCATTTTACAGATGAGGGAACTAAGGCTGAGAAGAACTAAATTCAGACCTAGCAATAATAGAGCCAGGATCTGAGCCCCCATCTATCTACCCAAGCCCAGTTACCTACCATTCTGTTAAGCGGCTTATCAGAGGCCAAGAACTCTGAAGCCCATGGAGTATCTTTCCCATGTGACTGAGAAATGATGTCTGACACAGTGCATTGCTGTCATACCAATTTGGGATAATGCAAACCTCTGTGATACATATGTAATAATATCTAATCTATGTGCATACACATGTGCGCAGTTGTCCAGTCATGTCCAACTCTTTGCGACCCCATCGACTGTAGCCCACCAGGCTCCTCTATCCATGGGATTTTCCCAGCAAGAATACTGGAGTGGGTTACCATTTCCTCCTCTAGGGGATTTTCCTGACCCAGGGATCCAACCTGGGTCTTCTGAGTCTCCTGCATTGGCAGACTGATTATCACTGAGCCACCTGGGAATCCCCTAACCTGTATGAAGGTGTTTATTAAGGGCCAGGCTCTGTGCTGAACCATTTCTATGTATTATTTCTTCAGCCCTTTATTTTTAAAAAATATTTATTTGTGTATCTGTTTACATGACTGTTTTGAGTCTTGGTTGCGACACATAGGATCTTTTGTTGCAGCGCACAGGCTCTTCATGGCAGTGCGAGGGCTTGTGGGATCTTAGTTCCCCAAACAGAGATTGAATCTGTGTCCCCTGCATCGCACAGCGGACTCCTAACCACTGGACCAACAGGAAAGTCTCTTCAGTCCTTTATTACTGTTAGTATCACGCCACCTGAGGTTCCCTGGTGACTCAGTGGTAAAGAATCTGCCTACCAATGCTAGAGACTCAGATTTGATTCCTGGGTCGGGAAGATTCCCCTGGAGAAAGAGATGGCAACCTCCTCCACCAACATCACCACACTTACAGATGTGGAAAAGGAAGGGCTCGTGGAGAATAACTAGCCCAAGGGCGCCTTGCTCATAGTGATGGAGCCAGGATTCAGACTGATTTTCATTGGACACAGGAAGCCTTACTCTTCATCCTTACTCTGTTGTCTCTCTTTACTAGACCCGGAAGCAGCAGCCGACTGCCTGGGTGCAGGGGGAAGGGGACGTACCCCATGGGTGCTAGAGGAGCTGGAGGGTGCAGGCAGAGAGCAGGACACTGGCCCAGGGTCAGGGCAGGGACTGGTCAAGGAAAACCAAATCTGCACGTGCCCAGTTCCTCCACTCACAGGATGTCGGAGCTGGAAACATGCAATAGTGTGCCCAGCCTATTCCACAGAAAGGGGAAACTGAGGCTGCTGTCAAATGACAGCGCCCAGGTCTCCTGCGTCCTGGCCTGAGCTCTGTCTGCTGCCCCAGGACAGAAGCACCGAGCACGGCCGGCCTGGGCTCCTTCTCGAGGGCGGGCAGCACTGTGAGCTCCGTGGGGAGCTCTCCCCATGCGTGTGTGTGTGTTGGTGTCTTGGCAGAACTCATCTATGATGATGTCTTCTCCGTCTGGGAGACCATCTGGGCAGCCAAACACGTCTCGTCCGCCCACTATGTCCTGTTCATCGCACTGGCACTGGTGGAGGTCTACCGTGACATCATCTTGGAGAACAACATGGATTTTACAGACATCATCAAATTTTTTAATGGTACCCACGTGATCAGGGTCTCATCCAAAGGGGGCAGGCTTCTGGAGGGCCCCTTCCTGGGTCCTGGAGAGGGATGGATGGAGAGTCCCTGAGCTTGATTCAAGATGAAGGGGATGGAGGTGGCTTCTGCCCACCTCCGGTGGCTATTTCCCAGTGGATGAGTTGACATCTTGTAATGCTGAGTGTTCCACGTGTGTTTCTCTCAGGGATCTGGCCAACGGGGCCTGGGTGTTGAAGTCAGGCTTGGGGCCAACCTTGGCTCTACTGGGAACGAGCTGTGCCATAGACACGTCACTTCCCCTCTCCCTAAACATCTGCTTCCTCACCTGGAACAGGAGGGAAGGTGTCTGCTTCAGAGCGTTGACGTGTAGAGGGAAAGCAGATACAGGAAGGTGGCATGAAAAAGGCACAGTCTTGCCACCCAGGAGCTGTGTGACCTTGGGCAAGTGACTTCACATCTCCGGGCTTCAGATTCCTTGGGAATAAAATGGTACTGACACCTCCATCACAGAGATGTCAGGAAGATTAAATGAGACCACAGGGATGTCAGGCCCATCAGTCACGTGGTACTTGGCTCACAGCTGTTGCTTTGACTAGAAGCTGTTGCTATTATCACTATTAAAACATTTTCTTAAACTAAAGAAGGTTTTGGATAAAGCAAAAAAAGAAAAAAGCCACCAGTGATGACCTTACACTGGAAACATTATTAGCTATTATTATTAATATATTTTATATTTAAATAATATATAATAATAATAATAAATAACATTATTAGTTATTATTAGAAAAAGTTTCAAAGATAGTACAGAGAGTTTCCTGTACCTTTTACAGCAGCAGCCCCTAATGTTAATATGTTACCTGATCCTCAGGTACATGGGTCACAACAAAGAAATTAACACTGAAATAGTACTATCAACTACAGACTTACTTGATTTCACTTGGTTTTTAACTAATGTCCTTTTTCTGCTCTAGGATCCAACCCAGAAAACCATGTTGCACTTAACAGGTTCATTTAAAAATATTTATTTTTTTCATCCAGTCTTTTCCAAAATAATGTATATGGTGGCTAAGCCATAGAGAATCCTCCTGCCAATGCAGGAGACACCCAAAGACAATCCCTGGGTTGGGAAGATCCCCTGGAGAAGGAAATGGCAACCCACTCCAGTATTCTTGCCTGGGAAATCCCATGGACAGAGAAGCCTGGTGGGCTACAGTCCATGGGGTCGCAAAGAGTCGGACACGACTGAGTGACTAAGCAACAACAACCATCACAGAATCCAGTCGTATCCAGGCTTTTTTCCACTTGATATTTTTAAACCATTTTCCGTATAATAATTTTTTGAGAAAGCAGAATATACCTCAAGCACCTGTTCATAACTTATCGAACCATCCTTTCTTGTTTAACATCTACATTGGTTTTAGTTTGAGGTTGCAATTGAGAACTCAAAGAAATTCATATCATAGCTTGGAGGTTCTCAAACTTTCTTAGTTCATAGCACCTCTAGTGTCTCTGTGAAATTTTCATGGCATCCCGGACCATTCAGTAACTATTGAATAATTAAGTCCAAACCACCTAATAAGTATATCTATCCTAACAACTTAGTAGCCATTTGGAAAAATAGCACAGGTAAGTCAAAAGAAAATAATATATTTTGTATTTAAATAAGTCGTTTCTAATGGGTGTGCTCACCTGTTGGACTTTGCCCAGCTTCTCACATCTTGGAATCAGTTTGAACTCACTACCTTCACTTCCTTTTCCATAGTGATTTTCACATGCTACTTGCTTTTATCATGGCAACTGCTTGCTGAAAACTTAGTTGTTTTGCAGAGCTATAAAGCCATTGATAGGAATGCAAATTGCAAACTCACTCACTCACGTTAGCAGTTTATGTGGTGTTCAACAGATGTGGAGGATCGCTCCTTTTCCCCCCAGATGGCCATGAGCTCACAGCGGTGCCCTGGGCACCCAGTTTGGGAACAGTGATTTTAGTGTCTGTCTCTTCTACCCGATGATTTCTTTATGACAGATGTCTAAATGGAGGATTATTATTCTTCAAAGGGCTGGTCATGGTGTGCTATTCTTGACAAAATGGCTGTTTGTGCTTTCCCCGCTCCCCTCCCCACCGCCTTCTGTTGATTCCTTTCCTCCCTCCTTTTAAGCATCCACCTGGTGCCCAGCTTCGCTTTCTTAAAAGGTGCCCAGTCAATGTGTCTGTTGGAGGATGGTGAGAGGACCTAACATTTTTTAAACATACACAGACACACATTTTTTAAACAAACACACTTCGTCCCATTTGATCTCACAGTAACCTTGTGAAGTAGGTACTGTTATGGTTCCCATTTCACAGATGAGGATACTGAGGTCTGGAGTCACAGGCCGTCCCCAAAGTCTGTGCTTCCAGAGCCACTCTGGGGGTGATGCCAGTTGATGATGGGGATGGGGGTGCCCCAGAGACCTCTCAGGGTCTCTGCTGGAAGTGCGGCCCAAGGACAGACAAAGAGAAGGCTCATGTGATTCTGCCTTCCGCTCTTTCAGAGATGGCCGAGCGACACAACACCAAACAGGTCCTGAAGCTGGCCCGGGACCTCGTGTACAAGGTGCAGACCCTGATTGAGAACAAGTGAGGGCCGCGTCACCGCCCGCCTGTCCTGCCTGCTTCTCCTCCCAGCCGCCCGGGGAGCAAGTTCCTGACGTCTGTTCCCGAGCATGGACTTCTGTGCAAAGAGAAAGCACCCCAACTTTGGCTGCTGGGCAGGTGGGGTGGAGGGGTTGCCCCTTCAGTTCAGCCTTACGTTTTCCTGTTTGACCAAAGATCGCCCAAGCCTGGGATTTCTCCCTTGCGGGAGTTGGGGGTTGTTGGTGAGCAGAGGAGCATCTTTGTTCATGGTCTCCAGAATGGTCTTCTCCCCTTTCCCTCCCATCCCTCCAAGCTGTCTTGTCCAATGAGACTTGGGTTGGGAACTTTTCAGAAACGGGTATAGGAGAGGTCTGTGGGGCTGCCTCTGAGCTCTGAAGGGGCCTTTGGAGATGTTCCAGAACATGGCTGGGAGCAGACTGCTGCTGACACGGAATTCTTCTATGAAGGATGCTGCCTTGTGCACTGTCGGGGGTTGAGCAGCATCTCTGGCCTCTCCCTGCTAGATGCCAGTAGCACCCTCTGACCCCTGCCGCCCCCGGCCGCACCCGCCTGCCCGCCTTATGACATCCAGAACTTCTCCAGACATTGCCAGGTAGCCCCCCGTCTGAGAACCACTGGCTTGGAGGAGGGACTGCAAGTGTTTCTCCCTCCCCACTTCCTTTGTACCTGAGCCACCTGTGTCCTGAGACT
Source organism: Moschus berezovskii (assembly GCF_049115385.1). Taxonomy (NCBI): domain Eukaryota; kingdom Metazoa; phylum Chordata; class Mammalia; order Artiodactyla; family Moschidae; genus Moschus; species Moschus berezovskii. Next base: position 68,378,134 of record NC_142478.1, read on the forward strand.
CCCTCCGTTTAGAAAAGGCACATGGAGTCCTCTGCACGTCTCTCCTGGGCTCGGGGATTTCAGTTGTGTTTTCTCATCTTTTCCTCCTCCCCCTGGCTCTGGGAGAGACTTTTTTCTTCTTTCAACAAAAGGCTGTGAGAAGGGTCTGTAAGCTTGAGACAGGCCTCTTCATGGTCCTGCTCAGAGCCCCTGCTCCGGGCAGGGCAGAGTCCACATCCGTTCCTCTCATCCTAGGGAGGACCTCGCCTCTCCTTCCTACATTGGGTCCAGAGTTCCAGAAGCTTGGAAGGTGTGTGTTGGTGCAAGCCACTTGTTCAAGGAGGCTCGCATTTCCTTAAGTGCCCTTGCTTACTCAGGACAAAGGGAAGAGAGGAGGACAGAGGTTGGCCAGGGTAGGGTGTGGCAGGTGTTCTCCTTGGGGAAAAAAAAATGAGCTGATGAACTGGCATCCGGGTCACAGCCCAGTCTGGAAATGGTCCCCTCCATGTCTTCACACAAAGGGTCACCAACCCCCTAAACAGACCCCAGGCGAGCTAGTTTACCCTGCCTACATGTCCTCCCAGGAGAGCAGTCATGCCAGCCCTTCTCTGCTTCAGAGAGTGGACCAGAGTCAGGAGAAACAGAGAGGCCAAGAAGGATGCTCTTCCCAAGAATGGCAGGTAGGATTTAGGAGAGGAGAGGAGACTCGCCAAGCACATTGAAACCTTGACAGAGGGGGCGCATCAGTCCTCCCATTCTGAGCAAACCAGGAAGGGGAGCAGCCCCTGCCTGGCGTGCTTGTGAAGGTGCCTCCCTTGGACCTAGCACTTTTGGCCACATCCGAACTTCTGCCCAAGTGGTGTGTCCTGGGTGGGATGGATGAGAGATGGACCTCACTTCCGAAGAGTGCTCTGTGCAAGGTTCATCTCCTCGCCCTGGCCCTCTGCCTTCCCGAGACGGGTGATCGTGTATGACATTTCCCTCTAGGTAAGAGTTTTATTTCGCCATTCAACTCTTCACTCCAGAGGATGTTATTTTAGCAAGACCCAGGTCCTAGACCTTCCGATTATTATTTATTTTTTGACAGACTGGTCTGAAAGTGCAGCACAAGATCTCTTCTCTGCCTTCTCGTGGTGTTCCCGAGGGCGTCGTGGTTGTGATTGGAAACTGCTTATTTATTTGGCTTCCTGTGCTTCCGTGGGTCTCTGTGCGTTGTGTGTGTCCTTGTGTCCCCGAATCAGATGCGTGGAAGTCGCTTTATCTATGGAGTGCCCTCCTTTTCTTGGTGTTGCCAACATATCTTGTTACTGTTTACTGAAGAGCCGTGTCTATATGGAGAGAAAATACATATAAACAGAATTGTGTGAACCTTGGTTATTTCTTGCCTCTGTGTTTGGGGATTTTCTCTTTGATTTGAAAGAAAGAAATGTTTGCTTCTGAGGAGTGTGTCCTCATACCCCACCCCTCCCAGCCCACCCCACCCCAGTTGACCCAGACCCAGAGAGGGACAGATTCTCGTGCTGGCTGCCTGATCTGTCCCCAGAAAGTTCAAGGTTGGTGAAGCTGGTCTCATCCTTTGTATTAGTTGTTACCACAAGCAATGCTGTGTAACAAACCACCCCAAATCTTAGTGGCTTCAGACAGCCATTTATTTAGCTAGTGCGGATTCTTTTTTAATATTTACTTATTTATTCGTGTATCTGGCTGCGCCGGGTCAGTCGCAGCACGTGGGATCTTCAGTTGTGGTGCTGGGTCTTTTTTAGTTGTGGCACGGGGAACTCTTAGCTGCAGCATGTGGGGTCTGGTTCCCCAACTAGGGACTGAACCTGAGCCCTCTGCGCGGGGAGCTCCTTGTAGCCTCGAGTGTGTGGATACTGTCTGTCCCCATGTCTCCACCTGAATGATGCTGTTCCCGTCTAGGATAACATGCTGGGTTTAGGCCCCTCTGGCTGCTCCACCATTTCACTTCTAAACCATACTCCCTTTTCTTTTCACCTCAAGCTTTCCGTTTCGCGTCTGGGAGAGTCCATGGGGACAGTTGAGAAGCACTTCTGCAAAGAGTTGAGGAGGTCCCGACCATCCCATTTCAGAAGGGCCAGTGGCCATGTGTGCCATCCTGTTTCCTCTTCCTCCTCCTCTCCCAGGCCTGAGTTCCAGCAGCCTGGCAGGGAAGGGAGGTGAGGGTACAGCTAAGGACAGTGGGAGGAAATAGTTTAGATCTCTTCTGTTTTTTCAAAGATACTCAAGTTTGAGAGACGTTAGATCCATCAGTCAATGAGTCTTCTCCCCAAGTTTTTTGATAGCATCTCTCAAGTTCAAGTCACCTGCCATCCCCCTTTATGATTTGGGCCATATCTGTGCACTATTATACCTTTACTAGTTTTCTTTAAATCAACTCAGCTTAAAAAAAACAACATTTATTTATGTATTTATTTGGCCGTGCTGGGTCTTAGTTGCAGAATGTGGGATCTTTAGTTGAAGCATCTGGTATCTTTAGTTGCAGCACGTGGGATCTAGTTCCCTGACCAGGGATCAAACCTGGATTTCCTGCATTGGGAGCATGGAGTCCTAGCCAGTGGACCACTAGCGAGATCCCATGAATCAACTCACTTTTTAAACTTCAAGCTAAGAGCAAGCCAGGATCATTTGCATAAACAGAAGATGGTTGTAGAAATGAATACTACTATTTTACCAAAGTACTGTTTCCCACCGAAGGCTTTCCTGAAGCCTGCTCTCTCGCTGTTAAGAGACGTAGTAAGGGTCTGAGAAGTTAAAGACATACTAGCATCAGACGAGTTTTTCATCTTGAAGGACTTCAAGCAGGATTGATGTGGGAATGACTTTCTAAGTGCACCAACTAAAATTACATTCTGTATCTTTGTCCACATGTTTGGGGAGTGATGACTTAGGATCCCAAGTCTGCCAGCTTCTGGCTATGTGATTTTAGGCAAGTGACTTTACCTCTCTGAGCCTTGGTTTCCTTTTTTGGAAACTGGAGGTAGTAATGCCTCCCTTGGGTGTGGATTCCCTGGTGGCTCAGATGATACAGAGTCTGTCTGCCATGTGGGAGACCCGGGTTTGATCCCTGGGTTGGGAAGATCCCCTGGAGAAGGGGAACAACTACCCACTCCAGTATTCTTGCCTGGAAAATTCCATGGACAGAGGAGCCTGGTGGGCGGGGTCGCACAGAGTTGGACATGACTGGGTGACTTAACGCTTTCACTTTTTTGGCTGTGGATTGTCCTGGCCCTCCTTTCACTGGGACCCCCTGGCCCGAGCATCGCTGGGAATGAGTTCCTGGTTGAGACCTCAGTTTCCCTGGTTCCCATCACCTCTTGCTCAGGTCCTCAGGTGAGACTTTGAAACCTGAGAGGATACAGCTCCTGAAGGAGGACTGGGGAAGGAAGGAGCTCTGAGCCCTCTCGGGCTGTGACAGAGCCCCTGGAGGGGGGTACGGTGAGGCCGTCAGTTCTTGGCAGGAGCAAAACCCACGCCGACTCCGCAGCTTGCACTGGGTTCTGCTGACTCGGGGAAGGGCTCTTGGGGCTCTGTGCTGCTGGCTTTGAGGCCGCTGGAATCACTGAGAGCTTGAGCCCAGGACAGGTGTAGACTCTAGAGGGAACACAATCAGATCCTCGGACTCAACCTAGCAGAATTCAGATGACCCTCCAAACCCTGCAGTGCCCTGGGGACTTTCCATTACATCAGGGCATTAGACAGGACTCCTCCGGTTTCTTCCTGGCATCCTTTATTCAGACTTGTGGAGCACAGTGGTTTCCAGCCTCCCTCAGTAGGGGCAGGTCTCCTCCAAACAAAGAGTGCCTCTTCTTATGATGAAGAGAAAAATGAGACAGAGCCCTCTGTCTCTTGTCAAATAAAGATGGTGTCTGTGAAAATGCTTCTGCTTCATAGGCTGAAGAATCACTCTCTTTGGCACTGCTGAAATTGTTGAGACAGAAAATGAACTTCACCGGCGGTCCAGTGGTTAGGACACCACACTGCCCGAGGGCCCAGGTTAAATCCCTGGTCAAGGAACTAAGATCCTCCTAGCCATGCTGCGTGGTCAAGAGAGATGATGAAGGAACTTGGATGGCAGGGCACTGTTGTAAGGTTATTACACAGAGGAGGCGGCTCATTTCAAGCGCAGGTGGGTGACCTGAGGCTGTTTGGGCTTCTTCTTGTTGGCATCTATCTGCTTGCTGCTTTTTGCACTGGAGATGCTCCTTAGGGTTCCTGAAATCTTCCCACTCAAGCCTAACTCCCATCAACGTGCTTCTGATGACACTTGAAACATACCAGGGGTCTTCAAGTCCATCTGCACACCATGGGGTGGCTTCCTAGGTTTTCTATTACCTTATTCCATTATTCTGACTTTTTAAAAGTAATTATAGTCCTTATTTTCTGAGAGATGAATGCAGGCTGCATTCTCAGTGGCCGATGTGTTTTTCAAAATTATAGAATTGCTGTAATAATATAGTACTGTTGTTTACAGATGGTCTTAGTTGAATGTTTAAAGCCAAAAGAGTTTGATGAGCTGGGTCAGGGCAGAGATGTCATTCTGCCTCCATCACAGAGTCTTACAACTCTGGATTCAAATCCCAGCTCTGCCACCAATCAGCTGTGTGACTTTGGGCTTTGACTCTATCTCTCTGAGCTATAGGCTTCACTTCTGTGTAATGAGGATAACAAAGTTTCCCTTAAGGAGAGGAGTTGGGCATTGAATGTTTTTCGCTTGCTCAGCATCCTTGCATCATTCCAGGACCAGCAACTTCTCCCATCTTCTGGGAAACTATATCGCCTACATTGTAACTATGGCCTTCTAGTCTAGATTACTGACAGCCCCCTCTCTCCAGGGGGACACGTGACCCAGTCCTGGCCAATCAGCTTCCTTCCCTGGGAAGAGCGTGGTTCAGGCTTTCTTCCGGTGCAGCCACAAGCTAGAGGGATGCCAGCCTGGAGCTGCCTGTCACCATGCATCCTGAGGGTAGGGGAGCAGGCATGGCTGGATCAAGTGAAATCCTTAGCGCTCCATCTGGGTCCGTCTCGTGGCTCTGCTCTCCTCCATGCTGGTTTATTACAGGCCCCAGGCCCATCTCTGAACCAGTCATTCCGACCATCCCTGATTGGCTAAAAGGCCTTATTTGTCCATCTTAAAGCCTGGAGCAGTCAGAAAGTGGCTGAGGGTCATATCCGAAGGGAGGATTAAGGTGCTGCTCTCAAAGCAGGGCACTGGGTCATGATCGGCAAAGGTAACAAGCTGACTCCAGCACCGCATGGCAGAGGGAACAGTGTGGAGCTGTGAAGAGACCGACTGTGGGCTCAGAAGTCAGCATGGCCGGAGGGAGAGGCGCGGGGTCGGGTGGGTGACCAGAAAGAAGCTGAAGAGAGAGGTCGGGACTGGATCTCAAGGGGCCTCGTGTGCCCCAAGTAACAGTGAGGTTTTCACATCAGTGGGGTTATTTGCATGAAGGGGTGAGACAGGTCCTTAACGCCTGACCCCACTCCCCACCGAATCCCTACCCCAACACTAGACCAGCTCTCATTTATAAGGGGACGTTCTCATTGATGGGAAAATGAATACTTTCCAGATTCACCAGGAGGAGGAGTTATAGAACTGGAGGGAAGAGAGAGAGAATATGGACATACCCATTAAAAGGTGTAGTATCTGAGTGAGATCCTGGATCCAGAATTGCCCCCAGGCGCTTTTCATGAATAGGTTAATGCTCACCACAATCCTCCTGTGGGGTCAGGATTACAATAATAATAACTAAAGTTTGCCTAACATACACTACGGAGAAGGCAATGGCAAGCCACTCCAGTACTCTTGCCTAGAAAATCCCATGGATGGAGGAGCCTGGTGGGCTGCAGTCCGTGGGGTCGCTAAGGGTCGGACACGACTGAGCGACTTCACTTTCACTTTTCACTTTCACACATTGGAGAAGGAAATGGCAACCCACTCCAGTGTTCTTGCCTGGAGAATCCCAGGGATGGGGGAGCCTGATAGACTTCTGTCTATGGGGTCACACAGAGTCGGACACAACTGAAGTGACTTAGCAGCAGCAGCAGCAGCAACATATACTAAGGGCTTTATTTATACACAGCATCTTAATTCTCATAACTGCCCTCCGAGGTAGGCATTATTTCAACCCTGCCCCATTTTACTGAAGTTATCCACTGAGGTCCAGAAAGGTGAAGCTATTTGCCTGAGGCCACACAGCAAGCAAGCAGCAGAGGTGGGATTTGAACCTGGGTGTGTGGTGATTCCATACAACTCTGGTGTGGACTCTTTTTGCTCCTCCTGAGATATTTTTATTTGGTCGTTTCTGGCACAAGGATGATGCTGTCAGTGTCACTGGAGAAGAAGATGGTCCTCCGCTGGACCTCGGTCGCGTGGGGCCGCCTGATCACGGGCAGGAGGCTGGCCAGGACTGCGTTGAGAATGGCGGTCACATAGCCCCAGCCCAGCTGGCACTGACCACCGTGGTACATGGAGGAGGCTACGCAGGCTTCCTTGGCGAATGGCGAGGCCAAGCTGATGGGGAAAACCAGCAGGCCCATGATGGTAGCAATGGCTGGAGACAGCAGGAAGGAAAGCCGGTGTGCTGGTCATGGGGCTCTGGGCCGACCTCCCATCCCAGTCCTCCCGTCCACTCACTCATCATCCATCACCCCTTCACTTATTCCTTGGCTCATCTATCTTTGTATCCACCTGTCACTCAAGTAGCCTTCCACCCATCTGTCCGCCTACTCACCCACCCTTTCAACCATATTCCAGCCCACTCGTGCTCTCCATTCCTGTCTACCTATCCGTTCACTCATCCATCCAGCTGTCCAACCACCCACTCAGCCACCTGACCCCCCCATTCCCCCCATCCCTCCACCCGTTTTCCCATCCATCTAGCCATTCACCCATCTCTTCAGTAATATGTCCACTGATCCAGACACCCATCAGCCCATCCACCTACTTACACACCCCACTCCACGCATCCGCCAACCCACCCATCCGTCCACGTATTCATCCCGCAAACCTGTAGGGGCTCTGTGGAAGGCACTAGCGATACTGATCAAATGAACAAGACACCTCCACACTTTGGAGGCAGTCCCAGTGCAGGAGAGTCACGTGACCTCCAGCCCCGCTTCAGCCACACTTGTCCACTTGGAGTTCCTTGACTGTGCCTTGCTCGCTTGTCTCTCTCTGCCTTTGCCCCTGATGTTCACATTACCCGAAACGCCCTTCCACATTTGGTTAACTTCCCACTCATCCTTCCAGATTCATCTCAGTGACGCCTCCTCCAGGAAGCCTTCCTTAACACCCCCTCCAAACACTGAGTCAGGTACCTCTTGCAGTTTTTCCTTACATCCTGTGCTCATCCTATTGTGCCAAATATCCACCGAGTTATAACTGCCACCCCCGCTAGACACTGTGCAAGCCAATGACAAGGACTGTGTTTCCATTCATGGATTCGACAAATATCTAGTGAGCTCTATGTGCGGAGCACTGTGTCAGATGCTAGTGATGACAAGGCAGACGTGTCCATGACCTCACAGAGCTGATGTTCTTGTGGAAAGAGATACATAACAATCAGGTAGGCAGATGAGATATTTCAGGCTATGAAAAACAGAAAGCAAGGCAAGAGGAAGGAGACTCTAAGGAGAGGGGAGCTCCCTTACCTTGAGGTCACGGGAGACCCCCACTGAGAGAGATGTTTGAGCAGTGCCCTTAATAAAGTGGGAGGAGCAAGCTGTGAAGATCTGAGAACAGAACATTCCAGGCAGAGGGAACAAGCTTGGTGCTTACGAGCGACAGAAAGCAAGCCAGTGTGGCCGGCGCGTGCTGAGCCTGGCGAAGCCAGTTAGGAGATGAGAATGAGGGCCGCCTCAGTGGAGCCTCATCGGTGACAGGAAGTCATTGACGCGGTGGCTTGATCTGACTTCAGTTTTAACAGGTCTCACTTGGCCAAGGTGTGGCAAACAGACTCTAGGGGACAAGGGTGGCAGCAGAGAGAGGCGTGAGGTGGTCACCTCTAATCCAGGTGGGAGATGGTGGAGAATTAATTGGTTGAGGGTTGGCACCAAGACCTGAGCTAGATCATCCAAAGCCGATGTGTGAATTAGAGAAAAGCAACCCTCTGGGCCTGGGGGCTTTCGAGGTGGCTCAGTGATAAATGATCTACCTGCCAAGCAGAAGATACGGGTTTGATCCCTGGATTGGGAAGGTCCCGTGGAGAAGGAAATGGCAACCTACTCCAGTGTTCTTGCCGGGAGAATTCCATGGACAGAGGCACCTGGCGGGGTACAGCCCATGGGGTCACAGAAGTGTTGGACACAACTTAGCGACTAAACAACAGTATCAACAACAGTTCTTCTGGGCAAACGCAGCTCTCAGCCCTCCCATCCTCAGCTGGATGCTCTTGTGCAGTGCACAACCTGCCCAACTGGATATGGTGGTCCTGGTAAAAGTGATGCAGAGTGGACGCACAGGAGAGAAACAAAGCAGGACAACTGTTAGGACTGGGTTTGGATGAGGGCAAGAGAGATGTGAAGGATACCGACCCCCAATTTCTGGCTAGTTAAAGGATCAGGAATAGTCTGCAGCCGTAGGGCTTACGTCTGAGATTCAACCAGGAGGCAAGTCTCTGCTTACAGGCTCGCTCATCATCCATTCATTCCAGAAACATGTCTGGAACACTTATATGTGACATCAAATTTACCTGCTGCTGCCTGTACCCCTGGCACTGGACCACTGCCCCTCCGTGGGCATAGTCCTTTGGGGGCAAGGGCCCAGGACAGGAGGAGAATTGCACTGAAAGCCAATAGGAGCCAGCCTCCAAGGAGCATTGCGGCTGAAACCTGCCAGGAAGAGAGAGGAGGGACAGTGTCGACTGGGGTGGGGCAGTCATGCACTCCCTCTGCTTAACTGATCAGCTGCTGAGTCCTCAAAACCCCGCAAGGTCTGTGCTATTATTAACCCTGTTTTGTTGTTATTGTTCAGTCACTAAGTCGTGTCTGACTCTTTGCAACCCTATGGACTGTAGCACGCCAGCCTTCCCTGTCCTTCATTATCTCCCTGAGTTTGCTCAAACCCATGTCCATTGAGTCAGTGATCCCATCCAACCATCTCATCCTCTGTCGTCCCCTTCTCCTCCTGCCCTCAGTCTTTCCCAGCATCAGGGTCTTTTCCAATGAGTCGGCTCTTCACATCAGGTGGCCAAAGTATTGGAGCTTCAGCTTCAGCACCAGTCCTTCCAAAGAATATTCAGGGTTGACTTCCTTTAGGATTTGCTGATTTGATCTCCTTACTGTCTAAGGGACTCGCAAGAGTCATCTCCAGCACCACAGCTCAAAAGCATCAATTCTTTGTTATGGTCCAACTTTCAAATCCATACATGACTACTGGAAAAACCATAGCTTTGACTCTATGGACCTTTGGCAGCCCAGTGATGTCTCTGCTTTTTAATATGCTGTCTAGGTTGTCATAGCTTTCCTTCCAAGGAGCAAACGTCTTTTAATTTCATGGGTGCAGTCACCATCTGAAGTGATTTTGGAGCCCCCAAAAATAAACCTGTCACTGCTTCCACATTTTCCCCTTCTATTTGCCATGATGTGATGGGACTGGATGCCATGGTCTTAGTTTTTCTCATGTTGTTTTAAGCCAGCTTTTTCACTCTCCTTTTTCACCCTCATCAAGAGGCTCTTTAGCTCCTTTTCACTTTCTGCCATAAGGGTGGTGTCATCTGCATATCTGAGGCTGTTGATATTTCTCCTGGCAATCTTGAGCTTTTGATTGATCCAGCCTTGGCATTTCGAATGATGTACTCTGTATACAAGATACTTTGTACTTTGTTTTACATATAAACTGGATTATAAGGAGTTGGAGTCAATTTGCCTCAGGGCACACAGCTAATTAAGCCCTAGAGATAGAATTAAGATCTGCATTTACGCCTTACCTTCTCTTTACTGAGTACCTGCTATACAGCAGGGTCACCAAGAGAGGCACCTTTGAATTGGTTTTGAAGGCTGTGTAATCTTCCTTAGATGGCCTTCCCAGGTGGCATAGTGGCAAAGAATCTGCCTGCCAGTGCAGGTGACACAAGAGTCCCTGGGGCCAAAAAGAGTCAGACTGGACTAAGCACACACACAGTCTTGCTTGGAGGTGCTGAACTGGGAGTCCCGACCCATTGTCCCGATTGTTGAATTGGTAATTTGCATCAAAACAGAGACTTTCGACAGCTTAGCCGTGGCTTTCAAACCCAGCAGTGCTTAGAGGGTGGCCAGGTAGGCATGTACAGGTTGTACACTGCACAACTCTAGGAGATGCCTTTGGGAGTCATCACAGAAATGCATGTTGATTATAATAATTCTCCAGCAGATGGCAATATAGTGTCTTGAGGAAGGGGCACCGTTTCCTAATTTGTATAAAGGCACTGCATGGGCCAGCAGCTGCCCTCAGAATTACCCTGGGTGTTTGCTAAAATTCACATAGCCAGACCCCACCCCACCCCTACAGAGTCAGAGGTTGGAAGGGAGGTGGGCAGAACTTGGCTTTTTTTGTTTTTTTTTCCGCTGACACGTTTGAGAATGCCCTGTTCCCGACCCCTCGAAGCTGCAATAAATTGACAAGTCCACGCCTCACCTTCCAGGCGAAGTCAGGAATATCATCCAGGGACTGGAAGGTCCCACAGCTCTGGTTCCAGCTGTCACCCTGAGGCCAGGAGCAGTAGGTGAGGACACCGAAGGAGAAGGTGGTGGTCTGGAACCAGGCAGGGGAGATGAGGCTGACGGCCGAGATGCAGGTGAGGGAAAGCCCCAGAGCTGCCCACACACTGCCCACCATCAGGGCATGTCAATGACCTAGGAGTCAACAGACAAGATTTGTGGAAGGAGGAGAATGGGCTCTGGAAAGGATGTCCCCGTTTTCCCCACCAGCCAGGCATCTGATCCTGTCTTAGGATCCCAGGTTATTAGCCTCGCTCTGGCCTGGGACGCACTGGGAGGTGTTCATAACTGGGGTGGAGCTCTTCCCTAACACATTCTGAAGTCGAAACTCCAAATTTTAGAATAAGCATTAGTGCTTACACAGACTTTGGCACACACCAGCCCTCCTGGGAAATGAACATCACTGGTCCACGCAAGCCCCCTCATGTCACACTCATTCACTGATTTCTTTCTTCATTCGCTCTGCCTGTCAAGCCTTGCACTGTCCCTAAGGTCTGCTTCTACACAGAGAGGGGACCTTTCTCAAAATCACACACAGATGCTGTGTTTCTAGCAACCACCCTGCTCATCGGCTACCTCCTCCCAGTCTCTGACCATTATTTAATGTTTATCTTTTTGTTTGGAGGTATTTTTGCAAAACCGATACTGTTCAGTCTGTGTGTCTTTTTCATGTACATAAGTGGCATTGCTTTATTGCTGTTTGATGTGTTGCCACAGAGGTCAGGTGGCACCTGGACTCATCCTTAAATGTCTCTAAATCATAGATACCAAGAGTTATTTAGTTTTCAATTCTTCTTCAACCCTTCAAGGAGAAAGTTTCTGTAAGAGCTGCAGTCATCTGTCAGTCTCCTCTGTTGAAAGATGGGGAGCTTTGAGGAGGCAACAGCGTCTAGTGAGACTTGGGGGATGAGGTTGGACTTTTCTTGTATTTGTTGTAGTGGTTTTATTCTATTTATTAGTTATCTATTTGACATTTAGATTTATGTTAATGAGAAATCGAGTCGCTTTCAAGTTCGGTCTTACCAAAATAATAATAGAGTGTTGGAGGAGGAGGCTAAGGCAGGAAGGTGATTTGCTAATAGCCAAAGTTGTCATTGATGGTCAGAAGCAATGTCCAGAAGGGCTGAGGCAGCCCAGGGGCACCCGGGGTCAGAAGTCGCTGAGCCAACCAAGGACATCGACACGGACCTTCCAGGACCAATGCTCTTCAACCTTGAGTTTCACTTTGGGACCTTAAGCCCAGCCAGCACGTTACACTTGGCCCGAGTCCTGGGCTCGGAGGCCAGCCAGTCCCTGTAGCATTTCCCAGCTGTGTGACTTGGAGCAAGTTACCCCGTTGCTCTGGGCCTCGGTTTCTCCATCTGTAAAAGCAGATTCTAAATCCCAGGGGGCAGATAGTGCTGGGTTCGATCACTCAGCAGGGCAATGAGTAGAAAGAGACACACGAACCGCCACGTTTCCCTGGGGTGGCCTCGGGGAGGTCACCTCCTCTCTCTGGAAAGGGAGACATCGGGGTTGTTGTGAAGGTTCTTGGGGGTCAGATGCCATTGTGTTGCAGGGAGAGGGGGCTGAGCTAAGCCTGAGAAGGGAGGTCGGGGTCAGGTGGCACACACATTTTATTCCCAAGCTTAGAAAAGCCTCGTGGCAGCCAGCCAGCAAGTGAGATGCAGTGCCTTGAGGAGAGGGAGGGTGGTTTGATTTTTGGTTTTTTTTTTCCCTACACTGAAATCAGCCTCAGCTTTGGGGTTGGCAGGAATCCGAGGGGTGTAATTCCAGCCAGGAAGCTGGGGAGCCCAGAGCGGACTGAGGCCCGCGATTTTGCCTCTCTCTGGCTGCCCCAGTGCCTCTCCAGGCATTTCTGACCTTGAAAGGAGTTTTGTTCTCCAGATAATATGCTTAGTGTCACCTGGGAAAATCACACCAACCATCCAGGTGCCCAGAAACTTAAATGAGGCATTATAACCCGAAACCACATCCAGCCGGGTTCCAATTAGCTGGAATTCACCTAAGGGAAACTTGAAAGGGATTGGATGTTTTCTCCTCCAGCTCGGCGCTTTGCTGTCCAAGGCAGCTGACAGTTCTTCAGCAAGGCCCATTCCAAACTCTTTCAGGCCTCATTCAGTTTAAGCCTCACGGTTCCGCCATGGTAGGGTAGGTACTACTCTAATCTGAGTTCCCATTTTACAGATGACAAAATGAAGCCTCAGGAAGTGAGCAGCGGACTGGGGTCTCAGACTCAGGGAATGGGACTGCTGACTCTGAGCCCTAAACCCAGAGTGGTATTAAGGAACTTGTTTAAAGTCGAATACCCCAGCGTTTTTCAGGGGCTACCCAGGGTTAAAGTTTGGTCAGCCTTCTCCCCTGCTCCAGCCAGGAAGCCTGGATGGGCTCAGGGGAGCCATAGACAGCCATGGCAGGAGGGGACCCGGGACTTGGGAGTTTAGAGGTGGCCACTAGTGTCTCTCTGTGTCCTTACTGGGTCCCTTTCTCATTTGGGCTTCCATGTGTACTCATCCATCAACTGGAAGGAGCTGACCATTCATTCATTCAGCTTTTCTGTGCCCAGCCCTGTGTGACCTTCATAGATATGGCAGGGAACAAAACATAGCACCTGCCCTCGAGGAACTTAGGGTTTGGAAGGCAAGACAGGGAAACGAGAGAGAACAATATGGTCCATCCGTCCATCCACTCAACAGATTTACTGAGTATCTCCTATGTTCTAAGAACTATTCTAGTGCTGGGGATTTAGTCGTGGGGAAAACAGACAAAAACTACTGTCCTCATGGAGCTTACAGTCCCGTGAGAGAGACAGAAACAATAAGGAAATAGGTCAGTATGTAAGATGCCTGATGTAGGGACTTCTCCAGAGGTCTAGTGCCCTGGGGCTCTGTACTTCCGTTGCTGGGGGCACAGGTTTGATCCCTGGTCAGGGAGCTAAGGTCTCATATGCAGTGGACAAGGCCAAAACAAAAGGATGCCTGATGTAAATAAGTGCCACAGAGAAAACTGAAGCCAGCAAGGGAGATGGTGAGTGAACAGGGAAGGGTCATGGAAAGCCTCATGAGAAGGTGACCTCTGAGCAGGAGCTGAGGGAGGAAGCCGTGTGGATCTATGGGGGGGGGATATTCCAGGCAGAGGGCAGAGCAGGTGCAAAGGCCCTGAGGCGAGCATGTACTTGGCATGTTGCAGGAAGCAAAGAGGCCCCGGTGTCGGGAAGGAATGAGGAAGCGGGGAGAGCGGGAGGCTTTGCAGGCAATGACAGATCTTTGGCTTTTAATTTCTGAGTTAGGTGGGGAGTCTGTGGGTGGTCTTGAACAGAGGTGGGACATGACTTGTCTCAGTGTTTTGAAAAGGTCAGCTCTGGCTGCTGGGTGGAGAAGAGGCAGAAGAGAGGGCAAGGGAGAAGGAACCAGGAAGCAGTTTCAGTGGGTCAGGTGAGAGACGTTCAGTGGATCGGACAGAGAAGAGACAGGGAGGGCAGGGGTAGCTTTGGGATCTCTGTTGAAGGTCAGAGGTAGCTCCAGCCAACCGGATTTGCTTATGGCCTGGACTTGGAGTGTGAGGGACGGTGGGGAGGCCAAGATGCCGCCAGGGCTTTTGACCTTGGCACCTGGGACGGGCGAGCTGTCCTTACTTGAGACAGGGAAGCTGTGGGAGGGGCCGGTTTGTTAGGAGAAGGGAAGCTCTCTGAGCATGGTGTAGCCCAAGTGAAGTCTGAGATGTGTATTTCACCAAGCCATCAATCAACAGATGCAAACAGACACAGCGTCACACCAAGGGAAAGCCCAGGACAATGTCAGGGGCAGGCTCAGAGCAGGGGAACCTGGGGGTCAGGTGGACATCCAGGCTGAAATCTGAAGATGCTCAAGTCAGGGTTCAGGCAGGACGCTGACCTGTATCCCTTGTCTCATCCTCCCAGCCACCTCAGCCCCCACTGCTGCTGTGTTGCCAGCTGTGGTACAAGTCAGCCGTGTGCACAGGGTTAAACTGTGGTGTAACGTAATGACTCCAAGCTTTTGTCTCCCCGTTGCAGTGGACTGAATGTTTGTGTGCCTCCGAATTTATATGTTGAAATTCTACCCCCAGCGGTGAGGCTGTAAAAAGGTGAGCCTTCAGGAGGGGGTGAGGTCATGTGGGTGGAGCTTCCATGAGGCTTAGAAAAGAGACCCCAGAGACCACCCTCACCCCTTCTGCTGCGTGAGGATGTAGCAAGAAGACAGCCATCTGTATGCCAGGAAGCGGGCTCTCACTAAGCACCAAAATCTGCCTGCGGTTGGAATTCCTAGCCTCTGGAACTGACGGAAATAAATTTCAGTCGGTTATAAGCCACTTTATAGCAGCCTGAATAGACTAAAACATCTACCCCCCAGAAGGATGGTTACATCCTAGACCAGGGGGACTTAACCTTTTGGAGGTAATGGAGTCCTCTGAACATATGATTTAAAAGCATGGCTGCATTCTTTATGCAGACTTACTTGCACACACACACACTACTGTAATTTCAGGGGCTCGGGACCCTTAAAGCTCATTATAGCTCCCGGACAATACTTTCCTCTCCCCCCAGTCTTGACCTCACCTCCGTCTTCTCTCCAGACTCACCTACTTCAGGTCAAGACCCTCCAACATGGCTACTTCTCAGGCTCCAGTTTTGAACGTAAGTCTGTGACCTGGTAACAGGTGTCCTTCTGTTCGAAGGAAACAGTCAGGCTGGTGAACAAAGCCCAGGTGTGCGATAAGCTGGTCTGTGTGTGTTTTCCTTCCCAGTTTCTTAGACCGACAGCCTGTCACTGGGCTGCTGGGTGGGCTGGGCAAAGAGAGAAAAGCCAGCCGCAGATCAGAATGGGGTGAGGGTGTGGTGTTTCCTGGGTAGGAGAAGGTGTGAATAGGGATTAACCAAGATTAACGCCAGGTGTTGAAATTCTTGCCATTGTGCTCTCTGCCTTTCTGCCTTGGTAATTCTAATTGAGGGATATTTCTCTGGGATCTGCATATCGACCCTGCAGGCTGTGAACTTCCAGAGAGTAGGTTCCAGATCTGAAAAGTCTTTATCCAGTAGGTGCTTGTCTTGTCTTTTGCTGTAAATGATGGAAGTGTGACTCCAACCGGCTTAACAAGAAATGAGAAATGTATTGGCTTACATGACTGAAAATCCTGTGGTGTGGCTTCAGGCACAGCTGGCTCCAGGCGAACAAGCAGTGGCCCCCCCCCACCCCTTCTTTCTCGCCATCTCTCAGCTCTGTTTCCTGCCGAGTCAGGTTCACTCTCAGGCAGATTCTCTCTCACAGTGTTGGCTTCTGGTGCCTCCAGGCGTAGCAACCCCGGAGGAAAGAAAGCTCTTCTTCACACACCCTGGCTGCAATTCCTGTGATTAACTCTCACTGGACAGACATGGGTCCCATCCATGAACCAAACATTGTGGCCAAGGAAATGGGATCCTCTGATTGGCCGGACCTAGGACCTGGGCTCAGGGGTTAGGGGTTGAGAGTGGGAGACTGGGGATGAGAGCGGGCATGTCCTGAGGTCCACCACACTGGAACCACATGAACTAAAGGTGGGGTGTGGGGTGGTTTCTAGGAGGGAAACTGGGGTGCTGTTACAGAGGATGGGGGCAGGTGAGAACAGAGGCGTCGCTCTGGGGCCATAAATCCTGACATGACCGGTGAGACACACGGGGCACAGGAGGATTGAGAACGAGACTCAAGTCCCAGCTCTGCCACCTACGCTTAGTGTGGCCTTAGTGAGAGCCTCTCTGCTTTACTGGGCCTTAGTCTTCCCACTGTGAAATGAGGGCGGCTGGAATACACCAAGGTTTTGGAGAGATGGTTGCCAGGGTTCCCCCACCCAACTCACGCAGTGATATATTTATTCTCTTTTTTCTTTGAGTCAGTATTTGTGGAAGGGCTTCGGGGTTAGTCTCCACTGGATCTGAATCCCAGTCTGATCTCTGTCAGGCGTGATTGCTGCACCTTCTCAAGTGTGCTTAGCTGTGTCCTTCCCAGCCACCCAGCAGCGCTGGGCGCCATCCAGCCTCCGCTCGCCTCCCCCCGCAGGCGGCCTGGGTCAGACTGACTGCTGCAGCCACTTGGCAAGCTCAGCCTGTGGTGATGAGGCCTGAGTCGTGGCTTGATCTCCCAACAGCCCCAGCTGTGGTCCAAGCCGACCTGACCGGATCTGAGGCCGGGGCTTGGGGATAGGGGTCTGGTGCCTCCTCTTCTAAACTCGGGTGAACTTCTGGGTGTAGAGCTGGTTTCCTCATGGCTGCCTGGAGGCGTCAGTAACACAGCCCACACGTGAGGAGTGGTTGGGTCCAGTGGTCACTGATAGCAGAGAGGAAACGGGACAGGCCAGCAGATGAAGTTCTTGCCCTTCATCCCTGCATATTTCACGTGGCTTCCCCCAGAGATGCCCTGAGTGGTGGAACTCCTGATCGCATTTTCTTGGAAAGCTGTGGCCAATTCAGTCAAGAACGTCTTACATTTGCCCTCCCTCCTTCTCAGTCTCACAGTCCCTTTTCCTTCACTCTCGTTAAGCTGGGATTACATCCCCAATAAGGCATTAGTTTGTTAATCTTGCCTCAGGCTCTGTTTTCTAGGGAACCCAGGCTGTGATCTTAGCTGCGAGACTTTGCATGATTTATTTAACCTCTCTGAGCTTCAGATCCCTTACCTGTGAAAAGGAGATAATAGAGCATCTCTTACAGGACTGTTGTGACGTTTAATGAGATAGTACAGGCAAAGTACTCAGCTCAATAAATGACATCTTTCATTAGTATAGTTTCTGTGAATGGGGCACGGGACTGTATTATGTGAAAACATTTATTCAATATTGAACCTCATGAGTATTTATTGAGGGTCAACTCTGTTTCAGATATTATGCTAGTGTTTGCTCCCAAGGAGCTCACAGTCTAGAAAGTGAGACAGAGAAGTAATTGAACAATTATACAACAGGGTCATCAGTGCCCAGCTGGGGCTACAATATTCAGAGGCTTTGGCATGGGGGTCAGGGATGGTAGTCAGGGATGGCTTCTCGGAGGAGTTGACATTAAAGCTAAGATCTGAAGGACACATAGTAGCTACAGATGATGGGCAAGTCGAGGGCACAGTGTTCAGACAGAGGCCATGGCATGGGCAAAGGCCTGGTGTTGAGAGAAAACATTTCAAAGAACACACTGGCTCTCAGTCTCAAGAAGCAGGCATGTTACAAGAGAAACAAAATGAATATGCACCAATGAAAATATGTGAATATGGTCTTTGCCAGGGAGTGTGTGAGTTCTAGAGCTATCCTGTTCAATGTGGTAGATAGATGTAGCCATGTATGGCTGCTGCTGCTGCTGCTAATTCACTTCAGTCGTGTCCGACTCTGTGTGACCCCAAAGACGGCAGCCCACCAGGCTCCCCCATCCCTGGGATTCTCCAGGCAAGAACACTGGAGTGGGTTGCCATTTTCTTCTCCAATGTGTGAAAGTGAAAAGTGAAAGTGAAGTCGCTCAGTCATGTCTGACTCGTAGCGACCCCATGGACTGCAGCCTAGCAGGCTCCTCAGTCCATGGGATTTTCTAGGCAAGAGTACTGGAGTGGCTTGCCATTGCCTTCTCCACATGTATGGCTATTTAATTAAAATTAAATACAACTAAAAATTTAGCTCCTCGGTCACACTGGCTGAAATGTAAGTGTTCAGTAGTCATCTGTGGTTAACGTTGGACAGTGCCGATATAGACCATCCCCGTCACTGCAGAAAGTTCTGTTGGACAGAGCTGCCACATCAAGACAGACTTTCTCGAGGAGGGGGTAGATGTTGGCAGAGGAAGAAGGAGTCCTGGGAAAGTCCCTGGGAGGCACTGTCTTCTCTCCTTGGGAAGAGAAAAGCCAGGACTGGGAGTAAGGGGCGGGGTGTTGGCTCTGGAAACAATGTACCACCTGACACCTCTTTGGTCAGGGCGTGTGCTGGCTGGCAGCCTCTCACCTGGGAGGGAAGACAGGAATGCAAGGAGAATCTGCTAAGGTGGGGCTGAGCCAGGAAGTCCCGCCCCTCCTGGGCCGGGAGGACTCTGGGAGTTGTAGTTCGGCATTTTGGGGCCGCCCCCCCACCTCAAAGCTCGATGCAGGTAGAAGCACTGACACTGGGGGTGGGCTTGGCACTTCTTGGGCTGCAGAGTTGGGAGTGGACTGGCCAGGGCTGGGGCCACATCTGGGTTTGGGGTTTCTGTGACGAGTGGCAGGAAAAGGACTGTCTTCTCTCTTCCCCCCGCTTAAGTTCTGGGATAGAGAGGAGATGCCAAGATGGAGGACTATGCTGAATGGGCAGCTGAGAGACATCCAGTTTCAACAGAACCCTCAACCCACACGTTCTGGTGAATTGAGATTTGCCCAGAGAGACAAGAAGTTCTCATAAGGTTAGGGGGGAGAGGTGGCAGGCAGTACTCTATTATAAAGACTGTTGGTTATTCATGCGTTTAATCCAATTAAGCACAGTATTTTCTGACTACATACTGTTTGCCAAGCCCTGCCCTAGGCACTGAGAATCAGGACTGAACTAAAGAGACAAAAGCTCTTGCTTCCAGAAGTTCTAGAAAGGGCACCAAACAGTAAACAGGGATTTGCCTTTGCTGATATAATACACACGTAATGGAAAAACCCTACTTTAAAGGTGGATTTTGAGGCATTTTTACTTTCAATCCAACTATTCTCCCTACCTCAAAGACACCACCCTGGGCATGGTTGTCATATTTACTTTTTATTTATTTTTTAAAATAATTATGTATTTGGCTGTACAAGGTCTTAGTTGCGGCATGCAGAATTACCAGTTGTAGTATGCAGGATCTTTTTTTAGTTGCAGCATGCAAACCCTTAGTTACGGCATGTGGGACCTAGTTCCTAGACCAGGGATTGAAGAGAAGGAAGGGGTCCTGGGAAATGCCCTGAATGGCACTGTCCCCCCTCCTTGGGAAGAGAAAAGCCAGGGCTGGGAGTAGGGGGAACACAGAGTCCCAGCAACTGCACATCCAGGGAAGCGCCTGGTAGTCGTATTTTAAAAGCCACTGAGTTGGATCCTATTGACGACGGTTCTCCAGACATCCAGCTGATACAGGAGATCATTCTAAGCTGCAAGACGTCATAGAGCCACTGCCTCACCATTTCTGGGTTCCATCACTATGGACAAGTCTCCTAGGGAGCCTCAGAATGCTCCTCGATAAGATACAGAGGTGCTGATCCTTGCTCCAAAAGTGCAGATTAAAAGAAACAATGGATATCTCTTGTAACAAGAGTCCCTTCTCCTTACACACACACACACACACACACACACTGAGAGGAGGACAGATAAGGGAGCTCCCTGCCAGATCTCCTGGAGCCAAACAGCATTACATTCTTTTTTCTCTTTGACTTCACTGAGGTCTAACTGACTTAGTTTTTTAGTTATTGTCTCCATACATTGCCTTCCTAAGGAAGGAAGCACGAGTCCCAAATGCAATTCAGCTTATTTGTGCAAATATTGTTTACAGTGTCTGTAAGCTCTATGAGAGTCTGTATCTTGCTAGCTGTATTTTGTCTGTATCACCAGTATGGTGAAGTCCTCACCAGTATGATGGGTCCCTGGCATCCAGCATACTGTAGGTGCTGAATAGAAACCTATGGAGTGAAATGAGTAAAGGATAGCAAAACAGACATTTTCTCGTTCAGGAGAGACTTCCTACGATTCTCTCAGCTTGTCCAAAAAGCCTCTATTCGGCTCACCCTTCATCCCCCACTTCAACATAAGGCCGCAGGGATGGCACACTGAAGAAGCCCCAGCGGAAATGAGCCGCCCCGGGTGCCATTCCCCCGCTCGCCGCGAGGAGGCGCGAGCGCTACGCACAGGCCGGGCTCGCTCCAGGCGCCCGTAGCCTGAACGATTCAATGGGCGAGGCTCTCCAGAGCGCCTCCTGAGTTCCCAGGTTGCACTAGGCTCTCGGGCGCAGACCCCAGGCTGCGCTTCGCCGGGTGTGTTGCGGATGATTCCCGGCCAGAGCCGGGGGCTAACCCCGGCAACGCAAGCAGGCATCACGAACAAATAATCCGAGTCGGGCGAGGCAGGGTCGGGACTCAAGGGCCGGGAGCGCTTCCGGGAAGAGTTTCGGGGGAAACTCGCGACCTCTGACCTGCCGGACCGTCCCCCCGGTCCCGGCGCCGAGCGAGAGCTCGAGTCCGCGGGCCGAGCTCCGCCCCGGGGCCCTCCGCGCAGGCGCCGCCGGCCGCGGTTCCCATGGCGACGGGGGGCGCGTCCCCGTCCGAGGCCCCGCCCCCAGCAGGCTAGGCTGCGCCGGGCCGCGGGCGGCGCAGGCAGGTGCCGCGGGCTGCGGGCAGGTGGCGGCGCGGCGCGGACCGGCGGCTGCGGCGGCTCTAGGGTAGGTTGCGCGGCGGCCGCGGCGGATCGGGGCCGGCCATCAGTCCCGTCCCCGGCCTGTGAGGGGATAGAGGAGGCGGTGGCCGGCGGTGGCTGCCAAGTTTCTGCTCCTCCGAGGCCCCCGGAGAAAAGTTGACAAAGTTAGCCGGGGAAGAGGTGGGGACCTGGTGAATCTCCTTGGGCTCTGGATCTGCGGGGAGGGGGCATCCCGACTTGAGAGCCGGAAGGTCTGTCTCTCCAGACTTGGAAGTGGATTTCGCGGGAAGATCCAGCACTGGGCAGCCAGTAGATCCCGCGCCACTCGGCTGGAGACCTGCGAGTAGACCCGGAGTGGATCGGGCGCCGGTGACCCGGGGTCCCATTGGGTCCCCAACCTGGGGTGACTGTGGACGGTGATTGGAAACTGGGAGCTAGTTGATCCCTCTCCCCTGCCCCCCACCGGTCCGAGCCTTGGGAGTGATTCCGAGAGGAGACCTGGCGGCCGGGAACTGGGGGATCGTTTGAGATCCGGGCTACTCAGCCTGTGACTGCTAGGATCTGGACGACCGTGCGGGTTGGAGGCCCAGGAGGTGGACACTGGGAAGCGGGGGTGCGGATCGAGGCGGAGCGGGAGGCGAAGGGCTCCTGCGGGCAGCGGGGGCGGTGGAGAGAGCGGCGCGCCGGGCCCCGCGGGCTCCGGACGCGCCCTCCCCACCCGGCCTGCGCACCCCTCCGCGCGCCTTCCCACGGCAGAGGCTCCCTGATGGGATTAAGTCTCAATCCCCCTGCTCCCCGGCAGGCTCGGCTGGCTCACACCCCGCTGGCGCCGCCGCCTAGGGCCACAGGCGGGGCCCTGGGGAAGGGAAGCGACGTGTTGACCCCCGACCCGAGCCCGACCTTTCCACACCCTCCTAGCAAGCACCCGGCGCGTACCCGGGGCGCCGCTCCCTGAAACCCTGCTTCTCCGCTGGTCCTTGGCGGGTCCGTAGTGGCGCGGGCGTATGACCTGCGCGCGCCACCTGGGTGGCCAGGGCTTCCTGCCCGCGGGACTGAACTTTCTCCGGCCAGGAACTGCCACTACCTTTTAGAAAGGAAAGGACTGTACCTGTTGCACGAAGAAAGTGATTTTTCTTTGTAGCTTTTTTGTGACCTTGGAGAAAACGCTTAACATCTCTGAGCCCAGATCTCCCTTCGGGGCACAGTGGAGTGGGGGTGGGGTTGCAGCCCTCCCTTTCCGACTGGCGGGAGTAATCGTACAAAAGGTTTGAAGCAGGTGTGGGCTGTGTAAATACTAGTGGACTCTCTTTCTGTGGCCTCTCCTCCCCCTGGTCTCATCCCCTGCCGCCTCCCCTAGGGTATCTGAAGGAAGGCTCAAGAAACTCAACTTGCTCTCTTTTTAGATTAGAGAGATATTTATCTTGGTCTTTCTTCCAAAGGGGTTTAATTGCCCCTCTGATCCCCCTTGCAGAGAGAAGCTCTAGGGTTTGGCTAATCAGTAACCTGGCCATTTGGACAAGACTTCTTCTTTGGCCCAGCTTTTCCTTTGCTAATGCATCAGAGCTCCTGGACAAACATGCATTCACCCCCAGACACTGGCATCTCACCCCTGGGACAGTTCCAGAGGGAGTTGTGCAGACATTCATTGAGGTCCTGGTGGTTTTAGGGGGAATCTTTTTTGAAAGGATTGGCATGCTTGACAAGGGTGCAATTATCCTAGAGAAGTAACTTGTCTGGGTACGCGAGCGGCTCTTTGGTCAACCAGGGTGTGTATTGAGTGCCTGCTATGTGGAGGACACTGGAAATGACGTGACCCAGGGCAGTATAGGTTCTGTCCTTCTGGCTTGCAATCTTGGTATGAGCAATCAACTTGCCCTGCAGTTGTAGAGACAACTGTACTGATTTTGGATGTTGGGCGTACAGCCCTCACCCCAGATTCTGGAGGTGCCCCACCCGCTTTGAAGGTCCTGGGGGTTGGTTTTTATTCAGGACTGATCTTGGCAGGAGAATAGTCCACCATCTTTTCCTGAGCCTTTCTCCCCTCTCAGCACCCCCAGAATACATCTCTGACCAACTCAGAAAGAGAGCCCCAGGGGGAATGTTTTAAAAGGGCATTCATTCATTCAACAAATATTTCAAGACAGTGTGTCAAAGAGAAGGCTAGTGGTCACACCCTTAAGGGGCAAAGTCTATGTGAAAAGAGGCAATTGTCTGGGAGGAGGGGCTGATGACTTCTGGCCTGGGGAGGGATGGAAGGCAGGGAAGCTTTCTTGGAGAGCTTGTCTACCAGTGGGTAGAGGATGGTGTTATGCGCTGTAAAGAGAGAACAGAAAGGCCTGGACAGAGGAGGGAGCATGGGGTGTTGGCAGGAGAAGCTGGCAGCGGCCAGGTCAGCTATTCCCAAGGATCTGGACTTTATTCCAGGGCAGTGGGGCACTGTGAAAGTTTCTCGTGGGGAGAAGGATGGCGTCAGATGTGTGTTTTGGGAAGCTTGCCCATCTCTTGGGGAGGTTGGTTGAGGGTGTGCCAGGAGGCTGGAGACTGCTCAGAAAATCCAGGTGAGGGGTGACAACGGTACTGAACTTGGAAAGAGACAGTGGTCGGTGTTGTGTTTAGAGAGCTGCTCAGTTGAAGACCCTTTCTGGAGGCCGGGCAGTCAGTCTGGAGAACGAAACCCCCGGGGAAAGTGGCCTAAATATTTTTTAAATGTCTGTGTTTCGTTCCATTCAGCACACCTTCCTGTGCATCAGTTGTCCACCTGCTCTGGGAGGGTCATGAAACATCCAGGTCCTCCCGGGACTTCACCCTGGAGTCCTCACCACCTTCCTTTGGGAGGAGGTAGGGCTCGTTCTTCCCGATGTACAGATTCATGACTCAGTGGTGTGGCAGCGAGGTCTTTGCCAGCCCCCAGTGGCAGAACAGGGATTTGAACCCACTTCCCGTTTGCAACTTGTGCATGTTTGGAGTCAGGGAGGTTGAGCGAGAAACCACAGAGGTTGGTGAGGTTGGGTCAGGATGCAGCAGGGGTAAAACCCAGAGAGGCTTCCAGGAAGAGGCAGAGACAGAAAGGAGGAGGCTGGCCAGGAAGAACTGGGGGGAGAACTTAGGGGCAGCACATAGCACAGCAGGACAACCACTTTGTACCAGACCCTTTACAAGTGCTGGGCTCTGGCGAAGCTCTTTTGTTCTTTTCTAAATTCTTGACAACAAACCCAGGCGATGCTACTTCTGGGACCCTTGATTCTGCTGCAAGGAGTCCCTCTGCCCAAGCCCACTACTCAAACTCCTGTCACTTACAGGGAAGCTCAAAAGCTTTGAATTGAGGGATAGACACGCACACATTCTTTTTCCCTTCAACATGACGGATATTTTATCAAGCATCTTCTGTGGGCAATTCAAAAGATGGTCCCCCTTGCAGAGAGAAGCTCTAGGGTTTGGCTAATCAGTAACCTTAGGAATTCACTCTGCAGAAATCTGGTCCACCGAATGGGAGGTAGGGAGGGGGAAGTCAAAGTGAGACAAATATGGAAATGATTCTGGATTGACTTCTGGGAAGTAGTTATCACTACTGCATTTGCTAATTGCTCAGTTGAGTGACCTTTGAATCTTGTCTCCACTGAGAATATAAAATATGTCCCCAAAGCCTGCTCTTTGGATGTTTACATCACTGAGTCAGAAGAGATACACACACACACACACACAGAGTATAAAAAATATGTAATGTTATATATGATGACATATATCATGTTGTTCCTATAATAATATATATATAATATTATATATAATTATATATATAATATAATTGGAGAAGGAAACGGCAACCCACTCCAGTATCTTGCCTGGAGAATCCCACGGACAGAGGAGCCTGGTAGGCTACAGTCCATGGGGTCGCAAAGAGTCGGACACGACTAAGTGACTTCACTTTCACTTTCACTTCCTATAATAATATATATAAAGACTTCCCTGGTTAAGACTCACTCCATAGAGTCCAGTGGTTCTACTGCAGGCGGCAAGGATTGGATCCCTGGTCCAAGAACTAAGATCCTGTGTTCTGTGCAACACAGCCAAAATAATAATAATAATAAATGTGTTATTGTGAAAATAACATGTAACACACCAAACACTTCAAAGATGGCAAAATGATTTTATGTAAAGTAAAATAAAATCCCACCCAAGACCCCCAGTCCCATTCCTCAGAGATAGTGCAGTCAGCAGTGTCCCTTGACTTGTCCAGAAACTGCACGTCCATACGCTCTGTTTACTTCCTTCCAAGCCCTTATCACACTCTATTTTAAGTTGTGGGTTTTTTTTTGTCTATTCTGGAGCAGTCTTGGTTCTGCCACTTATCAGCTCTGTGACCTTGGGCAGGTGACTTAATCTCTCTGAGCTGCAGTTTCCTCTTTGGTTTTCTTGTTATTTGGTCACCAAGTCATGTCCTACTCTTTGCAACCCCAGGGACTGTAGCCCGCTAGGTTCCTCTGTCCATGGGATTCTCCAGGCAAGGATACTGGCGTGTGTGCCATTTCCTTCTCCAGGGGATCTTCCTGACCCAGGGATTGAACCTGTGTCTCCTGCATTGGTAGGTGGGTTGTTTGTTTTTACCGCTGAGCCACCAGGGAAGCCCCTTCCTCATCGGTCAGAGGTCATCTTACCTCTGAGGGTTGCTGTGAGGAGGAAATGAAAAGGCACGTGGTCAGTGCTCAGTGTGTGTTGATTGTTATCATGATTCTCGTTCCTTGAGGTGGTTGTAGCGGAGTTGGTATTGCTTCTTTTCCCTCTAGACAACCCTCCAAGAAGGTGGAAAACCCTATTTGTCTTCACTGCTATTTCCTTAGTGAATAGTTGTGGAATAAACATGAACAACAGCAATCATAAGTCAAAGAATTTCACACAGAAGTTAAACATAAATCTGAACCCATATTAGACTGAACTGACTTACTGTACTCTTTTGAAAAACTGAACAATACGCCAAGGCATGAAGGTGCTGTTAGTTACTGGGCAGATGCCCTGCTGCCGGACATTCTGAGTGGGCTGTTATCTTGCCGGGATACCCAGTGCCACAGTAGACATCCCTGGTCGTGGGTCTTTGCATACCTGTTGCACTCGATAACAGGACAGATGCCAGGATGGGGAACAACTGGAAGAAAAGGTATTTAGGATGCCGGCCTTTCCTGTTTGGAAAATGGACACAAGGTGCTTGTGACCGTTAGCAATAAGGACTGTGAAACACTTGGCACCAAACAGATGAGAATAAATGATCCTGTGAGTGTGGAGCTGGGGTGGGGGTTCCCGGCTGGGTTACATTGAGGAATTCTGCCGAACTTAAAGTTGGTTACAGAGTTAGATAGTCCCAACATCTCTTGGGAATACTGCAGAGAATCAAGATCCAGACTGCTTGCGTTCAGACCACAGCTCCACTGCTTTCCCACTGTGTGACTTTGGGCAAAGTAGTTAAGCTCCTGGTGCCTCAGTTTCCTCGTCTGTAAAATGGGAGTAACAGTGGTGCCTGCCTCCTGAGATGGAGGAGCATTAGATGAGTTAATACATAATGCCCTACCTAAAAACAGGTGAAATCAACTTGTGTATGAAACAAACGCACCTGCAAACATGGAAAGCAAGCTTACGGTTCCCAGCGGGAGGAGGGACAGGGGGGATCACTTAGGAGTTTGGGGTTCACAGACACAGTGTCTGTATGTAGAATAGAGGACCAATGAGGACCTGCTGTTCAGCACGGGGACCTATACTCAGCGCTGCGCAGTAACCCATCAGGGAAAAGAATCTGAAATATAGCTAAATCTATATATATAAGCTATACATATGTAACTAAGTCACTGTGCTGTACGCCTGAAACTAAGCACATTACAAATCAACTATACATCAGTTTAAAAAATGCACACAAAATACATAGTGCCCTGTACTGAATGTGCGTGTGCTAGCTAATGTTGTCATCATTAGTATCATATTATTCATGATAATGGTCTGGTTGAGGCTACTTCTGGTTCTTGGAGCTCCAGGGCCTTGGGGAAAGGAGTGGCTCAGACCCCTGCTGCAGTGTTCTTCCCCTTCTGCTCTAGCTGGAGGATTGTCTGTCAATAGATCACTGTTTACAGGATTCTCTGTCCCCAGGCCGAGCCTTGACCAGCCCATTCTGGCCGTGGGGGAGTCTCGGATGCTCTGTGTTTAAGGTGTATTCACACTGCCCCATTGGGAAGGCTGTTAGCAGGTTTAAGGGAGCCGGTGGTTATGAGTATCGGCCAGAGGCCACCGGAGCTAGATGCAGGGTTACAAGTCATGTGTTCGTTCAGTGCATGTTTATCCTGTACCTGTCACTTGGCAAATCCTGGGCTGGCTGTGGGGAAAATGGGATCTGCTGGATATTGGAGCTGGATTTCCAGAGGGAAAGTCTGGAGTGGGATTGCTGTGTGACCCCTGCATAGGTTGCTTCACCGCTCTGAGCATTTCCGCATCTGTGCAGTGAGTCTCAGATGGGCCACGGTGTCCCTGAAGGTGAGAGAGGACAGCCTTTGCCCAGTGTGTGCCTGGCGGTCTCTGCCCTGGCCCCTGGCCCCCTAGAGGTTTGGGGGAGACGACTGAAACTGCTGTTCCCCCATCTGCGGAGACCTGGCTTTTGAGAACTTTAAGTGTCACGTAGAGTAAGCGAAGAAGACTAGGTAGAGGCTGTTCATTCTGTCCCACGCACTGTGCTCAGGATGGTTTGATTCTCACGTCCCCACATTACAGGCGGGACCACTGAGGCTCAGAGAGGGAGTCCCACGCCCAGGGCCACTACTAGGAAGAGGCAGTGCTGATCCTTGCAGCCTGTCTCAGCCCCTGTGCCCTGGATCCCTCCCCTGCGGCCGCCCTGGAGATCAAGCAGGGCTGAGCTGGACGATCCCAGTGTTCCGTCCCATCTCTGCTGTGCCATCTCTGTGTGACTTTGGGCAAATGACTTTTCCTCTCTGAGCCTCAGTCCTCTTCTGCAGAAAGAAGACGCTAAGATTTTCCCTGTGGGGTGGTTGTGGGGTGAGGTGAGGTAACTGTGCACATAGTAGGTGCTTTTAAGAAATGGGAGCCCCACCCCATAAAAAGATCAGTTTAGAGTTTTTAAAACCTGTGTGTAGGTTATGCCAAGGAATGACTTTTTGAGTCACTATATAAATCTTCCCTGTTTGTAGTAGCAGAAAGAGCAGCAGTAGCAGTAAGTCAAAATAATAATAAGCAGTGATGGACAGCTTCTTGTGCGTTGTTTTATCCAGTCCGTTCTCTGTGCTGATGTTCCTGATTTACAGATGGGGAAACTGAGTCCTGGTGAGGTGAACCTCCTCACCCAGAGCTCCCAGCTAGTGAGAGCCCTTTCGCGTGTGTATCTCCTGGGCAGAGACACAGCCGTACTTTCAAAGGCTCCAGGTCAGGGCTGCAGCTGCCAGCCGGCTCTGTGTTGATGTTTCTTTTCATTTTGCTTCCTTAGTGACCAGAGCCCTTTCTGGGGGCCGTCCTGTTTACCCACGGCGTGGTGAGGCACCTCTGGGGGAAGGAAACGCGGGGTGTGTGGGGCCCCCGGGGGTGGAGAGGCCTGTGGGTGTGTTGGGTACACAGAGGCCACTCCAAGGACTCTGCTGCCCCCCTGACCGGAGCTTGGCCCTAGTGGGCGCAGTGCCTGCCGAGCCCAGCCCAGTGCCCTGGACTGGGCCGGGGAGTTGACTGGGTTGAGGAACTCCCAGGGCCCTTTGACCTAGGATGTGACCCCAAACTGTCCTCTCCCTTTTGTTGTGGGCCCCAGCCCTAGAAAGCTCCTGCCTTGTTTCTAGAACGGATTACCTGCAAGCCGGGGGCCGCATCTGGCACGAGAAGGGGTCCGGGGCCCTGGGAGAGAACAGAGAATATATTAGAGTGAGTTCTAGGCCCTAGTCAAGCCCCCAGAGTGCTAGCGCTGCTTCCCTCCTGTGTGTCCTTGGGTAAGCCCCTTCCCATCTCTGGGCCTTTTTCACAGGAGGAGGGAAGAACTGGATGAAAAAATCCCAGAGCCTCTCATTCCTGCTGCACCTTGTGGGAAGAATCAAAACCAGACCTTTAGCTGAAGCTCGCCAGGCTTTCCCGACCTTCGCTGTCTCTCTGAGTTTGCTCAGACTCAAGTCCATTCAGTCGGTGATGCCATGCAACCATCTCATCCTCTGTCACCCGCTTCTCCCCCTGCCTTCAATTGTTCCCAGCATCAGGGTCTTTTTCCAATGAGTTGGCTCTTTGCATCAGGTGGCCAAATTATTGGAGCTCCAGCTTCAGCATCAGTCCTTCCAAAGAATACTTGGGGTTGATATCCTTTAGGATTGACTGGTTTGACCTCCGTGTTGTTCAAGGGACTCTCAAGAGTCTTCTCCAGTACCACAGTTTGAAAGCATCAATTCTTTGGCACTCAGCCTTCTTTATGGGAAAAATCATAGCTTTGACTATACAGACTTTTGTTAGCAAAGTGATGCCTTTGCTTTTTAATACGCTGTCTAGATTTGTCATAGCTATTCTTCCAAGGAGCAAGTGTCTTTTAATTTCATGGCTGCTGTCACCGTTCACGTTGATTTTGGAGTCCAAGGAAATGAAATCTGACACTGTTTCCACATTTTCCTCTTCTATTTGCCATGAAGTGATGGGACCAGTAGGACCCAGGAAAAGCCACCGTTGGTTGGAGACTTACCACGTGCTAACTCCTTTGCTGGGGAAGTGTTGCATGTCTGTCTGCCTGTCAGTCTTCAGAATGACTTGGAGGTAGTATTACTAAACCCCTTGTACAGATGAGAAAACTGAGCTCCAGAGACCTAAAGCCTTCCCCAAGGTCACGTAGCTTGAGGCAAGAGGTGGCAGAGGCTGAATCTGAATTCAGGTCTGCCTCCTAGAAAGCCACCACCCCTTACTCAACGCAGTGGGTCTTCCCACTTCCCCTTAGAACCGTGGTGGAAACAGTGTCTGTCCTTTCAGAACTTCAGGCCGGAAGATCCCTGTCCTCCCCTGAGACAGCTGGTCATTTTCATCTTTGATATTAAGCCTCTACTGTGTACCAGGGCCTGGGCTGGTTCCTGGGTGTCAGAGCAGCCTGCCACAGCTCCTGCCCTCCCGGAGGAGGGAGGATGCTGGGGGTTGGGGGGGCCTTGTGCCCAGGGCTGCAATGGGAAGTGTGGGGCCCATGAGGGCACCAGGGTGGGGACCGTGTTCTCCCGGCCCCGCCTTTTGGCAGCCTTGAAGCAAAACCGTTTCCCTCGACACGCTCAGACTTGGATGAGACGGGAACTTTGGCAACCAGCAGACCACCTCCTTCCTGGAGAGGTGCCGCATGCCTGGTCATCGTCAGATTTCACTGCAGGGAGGTGGCGATAAGACGTCCAAGCGTCGCCTCTCTCCAGAGGCCTTCATCACAGCCCCTCTGCCTTCCTTCATTAAAAGCGGGGGATGGGGCGGGGGAGGGGGGGACAGCAAAAATCTCTGGCGGAATCGTTGGAATGCCCAGAATGCTGGCTGACCCGGCAGAGCAGTGTGAGCCATCTGCCCTGGCTTTAGTCGGCGCAGCTGGACAACCTCGGGGGCTTTCAGGGTGTCACCCAGTTCCTGTGCCAAGGCGTCAGCCCATCATGATGACACTGCTTGGTTGGGAGCCACGCTGCCCCAGGGTCACCTCCTGCCTCTTTTTTGCCCCATGGCATCCCCTCTCTGCCTTGGCATCCACACCCATGGAGTGGGGTGCCAATGCCTGTCCTTCAGCCTGGCCGTGAGCTCCCAGCGAGGTCCCGTGGGTGAACTTTGGGGTGAACGGCCAGTCGGTGTTGGCGCCGGTCTGTTGGAGCGGGTGGTGATATTAGGTAAAGCCCCCACTGTGTGCATGCATCTCTCTGGGGATCTTTACCTTTACTGTTTACCCTTGGCCGGCCCTTCTGCCTTACCATAAGCGTGAGTCTGTTCAGTCGTGTCCGACTCTTTGCGACCCCATGGACTGTAGCCTACCAGGCTCCTCTGTCCATGGAATTTTCCAGGCAGAAATACTGGAGTGGGTTGCCATTTCCTCCTCTAGGGGATCTTCCCGACACAGGGGTCAAACCTGAGTCTCTTGTACCTCCTGCATTGGCAGGCAGATTCTTCACCAACTGTGCCGCCTTAAGGGGCTGGCGAGATAACCTGTTCAGTGCCCCACTGGGCCACTCTCAGTTCATTTTCCAAATTTGTCATTTTTATTCTCTGTGTCTTTACTACAGTACATTTAGTAGTACTTACTGTAGTAGTGCTCAGCTGGGCTTATACTGCTCAGCAATGATACGCGCTTATTGTCAAATATTTAGAAATACAGATAAAGAGGAGGAGGTAAAAAGTCATATAATCCCACATTCGAAAGATAGCCAGGGCCCATCTTTTTCAGTTTTAGACTCTCACATTTGAATGTGTGATGGAGAGGCGTCAGCACCGCATGGGAGGCTCCAGAATGTGGGCTTCGTTGTCTGGTGGCTTGGATTCAGATCTTGGCTCTGGAACCTCCTAGCTGTGTGACCTTGGGCAGCTCACTTCCCTCTCTGAGCCCCTGTTTCTCTGTGAAATAAGGTGGCTGTGCAGATCAAACGAGCCGCTGTCTGTGAACTGCTTAGAGAGATGCCTGGGATACAGCAAATGCTTCATGTTTACAGCTGCTACTGTTTTATATGAATGGGTATTTATTTTCATTTTGAGGGCTGAGGCCCTTTCTAACAATGCTGTCATCTGCAACTGGTGGGTTTGGACCTTAGGCTGGGGGAACACCCTGACCACCTCCTCCTTGCAGGGCCCGTGGTGGGGGCTGGAGAGAAGGAGGGTTGGGCCAGCTGGTTTGGCCGACACAAAGCACCCGAGCACGCTCACAAGCCGGCCTGATCTTTATCGCTCAGGGATGCTTCCTGTCCCCACTGAGGCCTGGGCGTTTGTCCAGATTAAAGCCGCTGGCCGTTCCCAGCAGGCTGGAGGCGGCCCCTGTAAATGAGCTCAGCGAGAACCCTTCTTCCTCTTCCCTTGGCAGCAGCAGGGACTTCAGAAGGATGGGCTCACCCACACCTGGGAAGAGGGACAGGGTCGGCTGGCCCCCTCTGAGCAGGCCTGAAACCAAGAGGGCACGTAACACCACTGGGGACCCTGAGGGCCCGGGAAAGGAAGGGGCTTGGAGAGCCGTCAGGCAGGACAGTTAGTGGAGCCTGGCTTTCAGAGGTGAGTTTGGGGTTGGTGATGTCCATGGGGGCAGCTCAGTGACCACAGGGGAGTTAAACAGCCTCATCCGCCTGTAGTTTCCTCTGTGTGTGCGTGCGTGCACAGTCATGTTGGACTCTGCGATCCCGTGGACCGTAGCCCACCAGGCTCCTCTGTCCATGGGATTCTCTAGGCAAGAATACTGGAGTGGGTGGCCATTTCCTCCTCCAGGGGATCTTCCGGACCCAGAAATCGAACCTGTATCTCCTGCGTCTCCTACTTGCCCGGCGGATTCTTTACCCCTGAGCCACCTGGGAAGCCCCTCCTTCTATGTAAAATGGGGCTGACAGTAGGTCTCCCCCGGTAGGCGGTTGTACTGTGATGAGTGAAGGTCCGAGCACAGCTGGGCCTGTAGTCAGTGCCTCCTCCTCCTCCTTTTCATCATCATCTAGTACGTTTAAATCAACACTGCGCCAGACGCTATGCTGAGTATACTCGCCAGGATATGGACGCAACCTAAGTGTCTACTGATGGATAAAGAAGGTGTGGTGTGTGTGTGTGTGTGTGTGTGTATGTACATGCATTCCTTCCTAGTCATGAATTGTCATTGCCATGATCATCGTGTGTGTGTGTGTGTATGTATATACATGCATTGTGTGTGTGTGTGTGTATGTACATGCATTCCTTCCTAATCATGAATTGTCATTGCCATGATCATCGTGTGTGTGTGTGTGTGTGTGTATATACATGCATTGTGTGTGTGTGTGTGTGTGTGTGTGTATGTACATGCATTTCTTCCTAGTCATGAATTGTCATTGCCATGATCATCGTGTGTGTGTGTGTGTATGTATATACATGCATTGTGTGTGTGTGTGTGTGTGTGTGTGTGTATGTACATGCATTCCTTCCTAGTCATGAATTGTCATTGCCATGATCATCATTGTGTGTGTGTGTGTGTATATACATGCATTTTGTGTGTGTGTGTGTGTGTGTGTGTGTGTGTACATGCATTCCTTCCTAGTCATGGATTGTCATTGCCATGATCATCATTGTGTGTGTGTGTGTGTGTGTATGTATATACATGCATTGTGTGTGTATATACATGCATTGTGTGTGTGTGTATACATGCATTGTGTGTATGTGTGTGTATACATGCATTGTGTGTGTGTGTGTGTGTATACATGCATTGTGTGTGTGTGTGTGTGTATGAATATACATGCATTCCTTCCTAGTCATGAATTGTCATTGCCATGATCATCATTGTGTGTGTGTGTGTGTGTGTATATACATGTATTCTGTGTATGTGTATACATGCATTGTGTGTGTGTGTGTGTATACATGCATTGTGTGTGTGTGTGTGTATGTATATACATGCATTCCTTCCTAGTCATGAATTGTCATTGCCATGATCATCATTGTGTGTGTGTGTGTGTGTGTGTGTATACATGCATTGTGTGTGTGTGTGTGTGTGTGTATGTATATACATGCATTCCTTCCTAGTCATGACTTGTCATTGCCATGACCATCATTATTTTTTCAGTTGTATGGATTTTGGTCAGCTGCGCTGGGTCTTTGTTGCTGTGCGCGGACTTTCTCTAGTTGGGGCGAGCGAGGGTTACTCTCCAGCTGTGTGCGGGCTTCTAGCTGCAGTGGCTGCTCTTGTTCTGGAGTGTGGGGTCTAGAGTGCTTGGGCTCAGTAGTTTGTGGCACACGGGCTTAGTTGCCCCATGGCACTTGGGATCCTAACTCCTGGACCAGGGACAGAACCTATGTCGCCGGCGTTGGCAGGCAGATGCTTAACCATCGGGCCACCAGGGAAGTCCCTGTCATTGCACTTATTCATGCTGCTGTCTTGCTGTCTGATTCCACGCCGCTTGGCAGTGTGTTTAACGTGGCTTCACACCTCTGAGCCTGAGATGCAACACACAGCACACAGTGATCAATAATGGGTTATTAGGGTTAGTCTTGCTGGCGCTACACGCAGCTGTCGGACAAAAGGCTGCTCCCTCGCCAAGGTCTGTAATCTGGAGCGTCTGCCCCGTTGAGTGTTCTTCTGGGGCTGATCTTGAAAACCAGGTTTTCCTTGTCCGTTGTCCACTTCAGTGCCATGCCAAGTTGCCATGCCTGGTCCCCCTTCGGCGGCCCTCCAGGCTTTGTTTATCCACTTGAGCTGCTCTGAAGGGTGGCCTCCATGTCTTAGGGGTTCCGCACAAATATCTCTCCCAAATTTGGAGGTGATCAATCTGGCTATTGTTTTTGGGGGGTGGTACGAAACTTGCCCCCAGAAACTGTAATTTTAGGGAGTGGATCATGGAGGCAAGGTGTCAGGGGGATCACTGGTCCTCTGGGCTGCTGGTTTGGGCTCTGGCTGGAATCTTCATCCACAACTGGTTTGGTTTGGCGATGGGGGTTTCCTGTAACAGTGATTGCAAAGGCAGAACGGGGACTCTGCAGTTCTAGAGTGTGTCTAGTGTGAGTGGAGTGGGTAGGGTGGAGCTGGAACAGACCAGGACCCCAGCTGGGTTTCCCTTCTATCTGAAATCCAAGATCATACTACAGAAAGATGCTGCGTACTAAATATAATTCTTTGGGTGGTTCTCTCAGTACCAAAGCAAGACAGAATCATTGTAGAACACAAGCAAAAAATAAAAATGAAAACCATCCAAAAT
Source organism: Moschus berezovskii (assembly GCF_049115385.1). Classification (NCBI taxonomy): domain Eukaryota; kingdom Metazoa; phylum Chordata; class Mammalia; order Artiodactyla; family Moschidae; genus Moschus; species Moschus berezovskii. Next base: position 68,413,038 of record NC_142478.1, read on the forward strand.
ATTACCACCCAGGCAGATAGCACAATGGTTTAACAACAGGGAAAATAACAGTGTTTATTGAGGACTTGCTAAATGCTTTACATGTTTTATCTCACTTCACCTACTCAGAAAATGGTACTCATGAGAGATCTGAATTTGGGACAAAGTGCTCGTGATGCTGTGGTCAGAACCGACCAGATCCCACCCAGAAGATCTGGTCCCTCATTGATTCTTCCATCAATCTGCTAGGATGTGCCAGACACTGTGCTAACCCATTTTATTCTCATGGTGATTCAGAGAGGCAGGAATTGTTGTTCCCATTTTCCAGATGAGGAAACTGAGGTCTGGAGAGGTCAAGTCCCTCACTGATGGTCACTCAGGAGGTGGAATTTGAACCCACATAGAGCCTCTGTTTTGACGATTTAATGCATCAGTTCTGTGTTTCCCAAACTCCAGTCATTCTTGTATTACCTTGAAAAATTTTCTTATTTATGTACTACCTGGGACCATTTCTAAGTTAATGTTTTTCTTAAATTTGACTCACTTTTTTAAAATAAGAGCTTTACTGAGATATAATTCACATACCATATGATTTGTCCATTTAAAGTGTACAGTTCAAATTACAATTAAAAATGGGTCCAGCAACTCCAGTTCTGGGTATTTATCCAAAGAAAATGAAAACACTATCTTGAAAAGACATCTGCCTGTCATTTTCATCACAGCATTATTCCTAATTGCAGTCATGGAAGCAGTCTAAGTGTCTGTTGATGAATGAACGGATGAAGAAGTGGTATGTATATATGGATACCCACACATACGTACAATGGAATATTGTGCATGTGTGCGTGCTAAGTCACTTCAGTCATTTCTGATTCTGTGAGACTCCGTGGACTGCAGCCCACTAGGCTCCTCTGTCATGTGATTCTCCAGGCAAGAATACTGGAGTGGGTTGCCATGCCCTCCTCCAGGGGATCTTCCCTTCCTGACCCTGGGATCAAACCCCTGTCTTTTTCATCTCCTGCATTGGCAGCTAGGTTCTTTACCACTAGTGCCACCTGGGAAGCCTACAATGGAATATTACTAAGTCATAAGAAGAGTGAAATCTTGCCATTTGTGACAACATGGATGGATCAAGGGCATTATGCTAGCTGAAATAAGTCAGAGAAAGACAAATACCATATGATCTCATTTATATGTGTAATCTAAAACAACAATAAAAAAAGCCAGAACAAAAACAACACCTCCAGTTCATAGATGCAAAGAGCAGGTTGGTGGTTGCCAACATGGGGTGGAGGCAGGGGTTGAAATGGCTATTTAAAAGGTACAAATTTCCATTTAAAGAATAAGTCCTGGGAATACAACGTACACCGTGGTGATCATCAGGCCAGTTCAGTTCAGTTGCTCAGTCGTGGCCGACTCTTTGCGACCCCATAAACCGCAGCACGCCAGGCCTCCCTGTCCGTCACCAACTCCCAGAGTTCACTCACACTCACCTCCATCGAGTCGGTGATGCCATCCAGCCATCTCATTCTCTGTCATCTCCTCCTGCCCCCAATCCCTCCCGGCATCAGAGTCTTTTCCAGCGAGTCAACTCGTCGCATGAGGTGGCCAAAGTATTGGAGTTTCAGCTTTAGCATCAGTCCTTCCAATAAACACCCAGGATTGATCTCCTTTAGAATGGACTGGTTGCATCTCCTTGCAGTCCAAGGGACTTTCAAGAGTCTTCTCCAACCCCACAGTTCAAAAGCATCAATTCTTCGACGATCGGCTTTCTTCACAGTCCAACTCTCACATCCATACATGACCACTGGAAAAAAAAAAGCCTCGACTAGACGGACCTTGGTTAGCAAAGTAATGTCTCTGCTTTTTAATATACTATCTAGGTTGGTCATAACTTTCCTTCCAAGGAGTAAGCGTCTTAATTTCCTGGCTGCAATCAGCATCTGCAGTGATTTTGGAGCCCCCCAAAATAAAGTCTGACACTGTTTCCACCGTTTCCCCCGTTTCCCCATCTATTTCCCATGAAGTGATGGGACCAGATGCCATGATCTTCGTTTTCTGAATGTTGAGCTTCAAGCCAACTTTTTCACTCTTCTCTTTCACTTTCATCAACAGGCTTTTTAGTTCCTCTTCACTTTCTGCCATAAGGGTGGTGTCATCTGCATATCTGAGGTTATTCATATTTCTCCCGGCAATCTTGATTCCAGCTTGTGCTTCCTCCAGCCCAGCGTTCCTCATGATGTACTCTGCATATAAGTTAAATAAGCAGGGTGACAATATACAACCTTGACGTACTCCTTTTCCTGTTTAGAACCACCAGTCCGTTGTTCTATGTCCAGTTCTAACTGTTGCTTCCTGACCTGCATACAGGTTTCTCAAGAGGCAGGTCAGGTGGTCTGGTATTCCCATCTCTTTCAGAATTTTCCACAGTTTGTTGTGATCCACACAGTCAAAGGCTTTGGCATAGTCAATGAAGCAGAAATAGATGTTTTTCTGGAACTTCCTTGCTTTTTCCATGATCCAGCGGATGTTGGCAATTTGATCTCTGGTTCGTCTGCCTTTTCTAAAACCAGCTTGAACATCTGGAAGTTCACGGTTCACGTATTGCTGAAGCCTGGCTTGGAGAATTTTGAGCATGACTTTACTAGCGTGTGAGATGAGTGCAATTGTGCGGTAGTTTGAGCATTCTTTGGCATTGCCTTTCTTTGGGATTGGAATGAAGACTGACCTTTTCCAGTCCTGTGGCCACTGCTGAGTTTTCCAAATTTGCTGGCATATTGAGTGCAGCACTTTCACAGCATCATCTTTAGTTAATGATAATACTGTATTGCATATTTGAAAGTTGCTGAGAGTAGATCTTAAAAAGTTCTCATCATAAGAAAAAGAAAACTTTATGTATGGTGACAGACGTTAATCAGATTTATTGTGGTGATCATTTTGCAATATATACACTTAAAACTAATACTGTATATCAATTATACTTTAATTAAAAAATGAAATGAATTAAGAAAATATACAGTCCAGTGGTTTTTAGTATATTCACAGAGTTCTGCAACCTTCACCACGATCAGACGTAGCTTTTATGATCACTAGAATGGAATATGTACCTGTTGTCGGTCATTCTCCGTTTCCTTCAATTACCCCAGCCCCTGGTAACCATTAATCTACTCTATGTTTCTGTGGATTTGCCTGCTTTGTACATCTCATATAAATGGAGTCATGCCATGTATGCTTTTGTGCTGTCTTCCTTCACTCAGTATTTTCAGGGTTCACTCACGTTGTCTGTATCAGGACTCCATTTCTTTTTATGGCCAAATGATGTGCTATTGTGTGGCCAGACCACATTTTGACTCATTTTTTGTTAAAACTTAAAAATATTTTTAAACTATGTTCATCATACTACTTTGATCTAAAGCACAGAAAATACATCCCTTAAAGTATTTTTTTCTTACTAAACCTGGCGATTTATTGCATTCTAACGCAGAACATTTATAAATTCAGTCTCTTAATTGAAAAGCTTCTTCTCTTTTTCTGTGTACAATTTTGTTTGTTTGTCTCTTTTGTTTGTGTGTGATTTGCAAAACCGTTCAGAAACTCAAATATATGTGCACAAGTCTGCAAAGACTGCAAATTTAGGATATGGTAAATGCTTTACAAATTTAAAAAAAAAAACTGTCTGCCACAACTGGGCCTTTACAGTGCTTTTTTTTTTTTGAGCAAAATATTTTGATGTCAGCCTTCCCTCCACTGTCTTATCACCATGGTACATACACACTCCGTGCTCTGATGTTCTTGGGACTTTACCTCATAAACTCTTAACAGGCCATTTCCCCCCCTCACCGCCCCCAACCCCGCGACTCCGTCCCGCAGTGGGATGTTTTGACAGGCTGTTTTGGGAGAGTGGGTGTGATAAGATATTTTCCATTTTGTCCCATGAATGAGAAAAGAAACACATTCTTCTGCTGCAACTGAGGAAAGACTTAAATTTCAGCATGAATTGCTCCTGTGCTGAATACTGTTCTCATCCACGTACTGGACTGAAACATACGAAAGTGCCATTTTTGTTGGCTAGCTAGTGATACAATGTTGTAATTTCATATGGCACAACCTGAAGATGACCCCACCATGTCAGCAATAATTTGGTCCCTTTTTTTGGCAGATGAGAGTACTGAGCCCTCAGAGGGAGGTGACTCTGCAGACACAGCCGGGATGGGCAGAACTGGGAGCCAAAGTCCCTACTCAGTTCTTCTGGCCTCCCTTGGCTCTTAGTGACAAACACTGCTGACTCACCCGCAGTGGATGGGAGCTTTGGCTTATTTTTTCAGCAGCAGGGATGGGTTTCCATCCACACCAGCCTTGCTCCCCACCGTTCGGAATGGGCAGGCCATCTGACTACCCTCGTGGCTATTGGCATGCCTTGCCGGAGGCCGCTGGCTGGAGCTTGAACAAGTTTACCCATCTCTGGTCTCCAGGGCCCCCGACCACCTGGTCCTTCCTGTTCTCACCCTGAGTCAGTGACTCAGGGCTCTTGGCCCCCGCTGCAGCCTGGAACGCTGAGCTGGGTGCATCCCTCCCCGGAGGATTGGTCCATATTCAGCAGCTCCCTGTCTGTGGAGGGGGATGGCAGCATCCCCAGAGGCAGGTATTGGATCCGGGCCCTAACTAGGCTGTCTGGGGTTTTGTGCCTTCCCTTTGGAAGCTTTTCTTTCCAGGGGAGGGAACAAAAGGCCTCGAGAGGATGCTGTTTTGCTCAAGGTCACGTAGCCAGCCGGGAGCTGCTGCTGCTCGGGAGGAAATGTCAGGATTCCTGCCACCTAATCCCTATTTCTTTCCGCCTGGTACCCTCCCCCAGACCTGAACCCTTCTGTGGTTGGAGGCACCCGTCCTTGCTGCCTTCCCCGACCCCCAAGCCTACGGCAGATGTGAGTTGGCTCGGGGTACCACGGCTCCCAAGCAGTCTGGGTGGAGCTTCAGGACCCACCGGCCGCCGCCAGGTGATGTGTGGCGCCCACCGGGCAGGCCACGGCGTGAGGTGCTTCAGCACCCAGCACCCAGAAGGTGGAGGAACTGGTTTGGGCCCTTTCCCCACCCATCTCCCCGCACGCCTGGCCCCGGTTCAGCCCACAGGCCACCTGGCTCTGGCTGGGCCTGAGTGCGCCGGGCTTTGCAGGAGAAATGGTGCCTCAGTCTTCCCTGCCCTAGGAGGACAGAGCTTCCCCGGGACCCTGCCAGTGGGGAGGGGAAGGGGGAGACATAGGCAGGGTAACTGGACCCCCAGTGTCACAGCCCAGTGAGGACGACCACGGCCCCACAAAGAGACAGACCCCAGTTCCAGTCCTGCCCCCAGACAAGTCACATCAACTGCCTCTGCTTCCGTTTCCTCATGGGCAAAGTGGGTATGATAGTGAGGCCAACTTCAGAGGACTCGTAAGGGTGGGGCCTGTGGTAGGGGCTCAGAAAAGTGGTCTTGGAATCAGAGAGGGGCAGATGGAGCAGAGCAGGCAGGCTCTCGTGTCCAGAAAGCCTGGGCTCAAGTCTTTGGCTTCACCACTTGCTGCTCGTTGATACTCTGGGCAAGTTCAGTCCTCAGCCTCACTTTCCCTGTCTGTACAATGGGGATGAGAGGAGAGCCGCTTTGCATGTGCCGTTAGGAGGATTGACTGAGATGCTGCCTATGAAGTTCTTATTAGCTGGGCCGCATCCCAGTGGGTTTATTGGGTGAGCTAGGATGCGTTTCTTTGAAAAGGGGGAAACTAGTCAAGGCTATGGTTTTTCCAGTGGTCATGTATGTTTGTGAGAGTTGGATGTGAAGGAAGCTGGTCGCCAAAGAATTGATGCTTTTGAACTGTGGTGCTGGAGAAGACTCTTGAGAGTCCCTTGGACCGCAAGGAGATCCAACCAGTCCATTCTAAAGGAGATCGATCCTGGGTGTTCATTGGAAGGACTGATGCTAAAGCTGAAACTCCAATACTTTGGCCACCTCATGCGACGAGTTGACTCACTGGAAAAGACTCAGATGCTGGGAGGGATTGGGGGCGGGAGGAGACGGGGACGACAGAGAATGACATGGCTGGATGGCATCACCGACTCGATGGACATGAGTTTGAGTGAACTCCGGGAGTTGGTGATGGACAGGGAGGCCTGGCGTGCTGTGATTCATGGGGTCGCAGAGAGTCGGTCACGACTGAGCGACTGCACTGAACTGAACTGAACTGAACTGAACTGAAAGGCTGATGGAGGCAGGGTGATGGATGAGGTAACCCCTCAGGGCACTTCCTTTCCAGATATTCTGGGTAAAATTTTTGTCCAAGGCCAGGGACTCTGTGTTCTGCCTGACTGGGCCCTTGACAAATGGGGTTGTTGGCCTTGGTGAGGCCAATGTGTGGATGGCAGGCAGGTTCCACACCCCCCACCCCCCGCAACTTCCTGCTGCGGTGAGTCAGAAGCAGAAAGGCCCGAGTGTGTCCAAGCCCCTCTGACCCTGTGGTCACTTGTGGGCATCTGGCATCCCCTCCTCGCTTGGGGTTCCGGTGGAGCCCAGGTTGGTCCATGGGCTGGTTTCTCGCCCTTGGATTCACAGCAGGGTGGGATGGGAGAGCTGGGGTTGCTAAAGCCTAGAGAAGGCAGGGCCTTGGCCTGTGTCACCCAGCAAGCCGAGGGCAGAGGGCTGTTGACCCCAGGCTCCAGGCAGGGATATGTTATTTATTGCCGGATTGGCCTCTGTCCTCAGTGAGTTTAATTTCTCCACTTTCTCACCTTCGGCATGTCTTTATTCCTCGCTCATAAATGACACCTGGCATTAACCAAACCATAAAGCCAAAAATACACCCCCCTGGATGTACATATTTTTCACTTGGGTACTCAGAACTCCCTCTGTCCATCAGGGTGTGGACGGGGGATGGTAATAATAGCCACCACCGTCATACAAGTGTTCACACATTGAACACATGCTGTGAACTGCTGTTCTCTGCTCAGCATTTAGTACCACAAGGAGATCCAACCAGTCCATTCTAAGGGAGATCGATCCTGGGTGTTCATTGGAAGGACTGATGCTAAAGCTGAAACTGCAATACTTTGGCCACCTCATGCGACAAGTTGACTCACTGGAAAAGACTCTGATGCTGGGAAAAGTTGGGGGCGGGAGGAGAAGGGGACGACCGAGGATGAGATGGCTGGATGGCATCACCGACTCTGTGGACATGAGTTTGAGTGAACTCCGGGAGTTGGTGATGGACAGGGAGACCTGGCGTGCTGTGATTCATGGGGTCGCGGAGAGTCAGACACGACTGAGTGACTGAACTGAACTGAACTGAACTCATTTCTGCTCCCAGTGGCGCCCCTGAGGCAGGGATTCTTATTCTATACCCATTTTACAGATGAAGCAACACGGAGACAAAGTAACTTGCCAAAGGCCAGCAGGGTAGAATTGGGATTTGAACCCAGGCCCCGTATATGGCACCAGATTAAAAAATAAAAATTATTTTAAAATTGTGATGACATGCACAGAATATAAATTTAGCATCTTAGCCATTTTTAAGTATATAGTTCGGTGGCATTAAATACACTACCACCTCTACCATCTATCTCTAGAATTCTTTCCATCTTGCAAAACTGAGACTCTGCACCCGTTAAATCTTAGCTCCCCATTCCCAAATCCCTGCAACCCCTGAGAACTATTATTCTACTTTCTGTCTCTATGAATTTCACTACTCTGGGGACTTTATATGGACTTGTGCAATATTTGTCCTTCTGTGGCTTATTTCACTGAGCATAACATTCTCAGGTTTTATGTTGTAGCATCTGTCAGAATTTTCTTCCTTTTTAAGGCTGTATAATATTCCATTGTACATAAATACCATACTTTGTTTATCCAGTCATCTGTCGCTGGACACTTGGGTTACTTCCACATTTTAGCTATTGTGAATAATGCTTCTGTGAACACGGGTATACAAATGTCTCTTTGAAATTCTGCTTTCAATTCTTTTAGGTAGATCCCCGGAAGCTAGAATTGCTGGATGATATGATAATTGTATTTTTAATCATTTGGGCAGCCACCACACTTTTTCACAGCCGCTGCACCACATTACATTCCCACAAGCTATGAACAGCCACATCCCACCAACACCCCTTGTTTTCTGGGTTTGTTTTTAAAACCAGTCATCGTAATGGGTGTGGCTGGTACCTAATTTTTGTGGGAGGCTCTTAGGATCTGTATTTGTGGGGACTGAGTGCCTGTGAAAATGTCTGTTACCTCATGTTTTCTGGAAATATTTCTACCTCCCCCGCCCGACTGTGAGCTTTCTCAGGATGAGCCCCAGTGCTCCCACAGGGTGCCGGCCTGGGTTAGATGCTGTTGTTGTTCAGTCACTAAGTCGTGTCTAACTCTTTTCAACTCCATGGACTGTAGCCCGCCAGGCTCTTCTGTACATGGAATTTCCCAGGCAAGAATACTGGAGGGGTTGTCATTTCCTTCTCCAGGGAATTTTCCTGACCTAGGTATTGAACCTGCGTCTCGTGCATTGGCAGACAGATTCTTTACCACTGAGCCACACCTGGAAAGCCAGGGTTAGATGCTGAGGAAACACTAAAGAACTTGCTTCTCACTGACCCAGGGCACATGTGTCATTTTGGGGAGAAATGTTTAAAGCCTGGATCTAATTCTTCCAGGGTGCTCTCTGGACACCATAGTCCCAGTTCCTGGGTCAGTGGGTGGGGAGTGCTGGAGGTGAGAAGGACCAGCTAAATACCTGGGACTTGGCTGTTCGTAAGAAACCCCCAGGCCCAGGGAGTCCCCTGGCAGTCCAGTGGTTAAGACCGTGCTTCCAGTACAGTGGGAGTGGGTTGGATCCCTGGGTCGGGGGAGGGGACTAAGATCAAAAAAGAATGCCCACCCCCATCCCGGGCAACTTTAAGAAAATACAGGTGCTGGGACCACCATTTGGGTGATCTGGGGTCTAGTGTGGGGCCTGAACACCTGTATTAAAAAAGAAATCTCCCCTAAGTGATTCTTATGGGCACCTGGCCCAAGAGACACAGCCGTATGACATATCACTCTATTCTGGCGAGAGCTGAGGGATTTATTACAAAATTGCTGGAGGTGCCATGTGTGTGTCTCGTCTTTGCTAAAGTGAAAGAGTGAGTGAGCAGATGGTGAATGGATGCGGGCAGAGTTCCCCAAGCTCTGTCATCCACGCAACCGTCTTCATAATTTTTCCCGCATCTATCCAGACAGACCTCAAAGACATTGCAAGTTCGTTCTGCTGCTGCTGCTGCTAAGTTGCTTCAGTCGTGTCCGACTCTGTGCGACCCCATAGACAGCAGCCCACCAGGCTCCCCCGTCCCTGGGATTCTCCGGGCAAGAACACTGGAGTGGGTTGCCATTTCCTTCTCCAGTCAAGTTCGGTTCTAGATCACTGCAATAAAGCCAATATGACAAGAAAGCGGGTCACGTGAATTTTTGGATTCCCAATGCACATACAAGTTATAAACATAAGTTATACTGTAGTCTGTTGAGGGTGCAATAGCATGATGGCTAAAAAAAGAGAAAGTGTACACACTTTAATTTAAAAAATACTTTAATGCTCAAAAACACCGCTCATCATCTGAACCTTCAGCAGATCATCCGAACCTTTTTGCTGGTGGAGGGTTTGAAATATTGCGAGAATTACCAATATGTAACACCGAGCTCAGAAGTCAGCAAACCTGTTGGAAAATGGCACCAGTAGACTTGCTCCACACAGGGTGGCCACAGTGAAAAACGCAGTATCTTTGAAGGGCAATGAAACGAAGTACGCCTGTATGCCATCTATGTTATTAGTCACTCAGTGCTTTAAAGTCACCCCACCTAGCTGTGCTCAAACACATCTATGTATCCTTACCGTAAACTGGAAAAGCCAGGACCTCTGGCCATAAAGTTTACTTTCAAGATACAAAGGGAACTGGGACTTCCCCGGCGGTCCAGTGGTTAAGACTCCATGCTTCCATTGCAGGGGACGCAGGTTCCTGGTTGGAGAAACAGGATTCCACAAGCCTCAGAGGCCAATAAAATAAAATATATGTGTATATAATAATATATCATATGTGTATGTATGTGTACATATATCGAGAGGATAGGAAGGAAACCAGACCATGTCAGCAGGCATAATCATCCCTTGGTATCTGTGGGGGATTGGTTCTGGGACCCACTCAGGGTGGGTACCCAAATCTGAAGATGGGTAAGTCCCATCTAGGATAGTCGGCCTTCCATATACTGGGACTTCCTTATTCTCCGATGCAACCAACTGCCAGTGCTAAACACAGTACTCGATGCACGGTTGATGCGCGGTTGGTGGAAGCCGTGCATGCAGACAGAGCAGATGCGGAAACCACGATGCAGAAGGCAGGCCGGAAAGGCTGCATGCCCCCAGGGGATTTGAGCCGGGGGTCTTGCTCTCTTTGTTAAAAAGGGTGACGACCAAGTGTTACATAAGTGTTAAGGGCAGCCTTGCACCCAGTGGCCACGTTCTCCCGCCTGGAACTATTCCTCCGTGAGTCAGTGCTGTTTGCCGTCCGGCCCTTGGAGACCTGCAGAGTCAGGCGTTGAGGGTTGGAGGGAGTAGCCGGGGTGACTGGGAGGGTGATTCCCATGGGCGAGGCCCACCATCTTGAGTGACCACCACGGGAACTGCCCTCTGGGCATGGGAGTAACCGAACCCCAGGGCGACCCTTGCCCCCACGGGGTCCCCTCGGAGGATTACAGAGGCTTTTATCTCTGTAATTGAGATAAAAGTTTCATTGAGTTGAGATGAATCCCTGCCAAGGTCAGGCCCCTAGTCGGGCGCAGAGCCCAGAGGGCACGGGCCTGGCAGCTGGCAATCAAGAGGGAGAAGAGACCTGCCCTGCTGGGCTGGAGTTGGTGGGGGGCGGGTGGCAGCAGCACAGGGCTCCTCTGATCCTAGGTGTAGAGGCCAGCGGTCTGCCTCTCCCTGGAGTGTGGCGCTGGGTGAGTCCCTTGACTTTTCTGAGCTCTCCTTGATGCAACTGTCAAATTAATTCATTTGGAAACCACCTGTGGATGCCTGCTGACCCAGGGCTCTGAGCTGGTTGCTCTAGGGAACCCCGCAGTCAAGACCCCCTCCTCCCTGGGAGTTTATGGGCAGGCATAGAGGCGGGACATCACAGGAGAGGGGAAGAGGGACAGGGAGCGTCCTTTCTTCTCCCAGCTTCTGGTGGCCTCCAGCAACCCTTAGTTTTTCTTTTATCTTTGGCAGCACGGCATGGCTTCTGGGATGTTAGCTCCCGGACCTGGGCCCTCAGCAGTGAAAGCACAGAGTCTGAACCACTGGACCGCCAGGAAGCTCCCCCTTTAGTGTCTCTTGGCTTATGTCTGTGTATCCACATTTTCTTTTCTGATGAGCACGGCAGTCATCAGTTCAGGGCCCCCCCTAATCCAGGATGACTTCGTCACTGGCATCATGGTGTCTGCCAAGACCAAATAAGGTCGCATCTCTAGACTCCAGGTGGACTGGAATTTGTGGGGGGGGACACTATTCAACCCACTGTGCTGAGACCTAAAGAGGTGTGCGTGGTCAGGGTGGGGTGGGGGTGGAGGGGTAGTAGGGTCCTTCCAGGCAGAGGGAGCAGCATATGCGAAGGCTTTGACTGGGGCGGGATAGGCAGGGGCATCAGTGAAAGCTGAGGGCGGAGAGATGGGGCTGTGACACAGAGCCCCCGGAAGCGCATGAAGTTCATCCCAAGCGCCTCCGAGGAGTTTACATGGCACGTAACATGGTTAGACTCCCTTTTTAGGAAAAGGTCATTCTAGTTGATATACAGTGTTGTGTTAATTTCTGTTGTATGGCAAAGGGACTCAGTTATATGCACATACATTTTTTAAAAATATTCTTTTCCATTTATGGTTTCACAGGATGTTGAATATGTGTTCATTTGTGTGACTTGGCGACTCCATGGACTGTAGCCCACCAGGCTCCTCTGTCCATAGAGTTTTCCAGGCGAAAATACTGGAATGGGTTGTTGTTTCTTACTCTAGGATCTCCCCAATACAGGGATCGAACCCGCGTCTCTTTTTTTTCCTGCTTTGGCAGGCGGATTCTTTACCACTGCACCACCTGGGAAGCCCATCGAACATAGTCCCCTATAAGGAAAAAAAAAGGTCGTTCTAACTATAGCCTGGGAAGTGACATGGTAGTGACAACAGTGTATGTATTTTTTTTTTTAAGGTTTCTTGATGTGGACCGTTTAAGTCCTCTGGAATTTGTTACAGCATTGCTTCTGTTGTATGTTTTGTGTTTTTGGTCCTGAGGCGTGTGGAACCTTAGTACCCCACCAGGGGTCGAACCTGCACCCCCTGTGCTAGAAGGCGAAGTCCTCATCACTGGACCACTGGGGGCGTCCCTAGTGTGTGTGCTTTAAGGTTCACCCCCAAGCACATTGACTTCTGACAGGTGTGTTAATCCTCAGCGCCCTGGAAGGGAGGGTGGGCGTGTACTATACTTTGAGGAAATGAAGGCCCAGAGAGGTTAAGCAGTTTTCCCAAGATCACACAGCTAGGATGAAGAGTGCCCAGGACAATCACCAGTGTCTTCTGGCCTGAGAATGCTCAATGCCCTCGGAGGTGAAAGTCCTTGGACCTTGAAGGTCCACTTTCAAAGACAGCTGGGATTCTGGGGTAGGGCTCATGCCCTGATTTTATGCTCATTTCTGCCTGTGCCGTGTCACTTGCCCAGCCCAGGGAAGCTTTAGCTTTAGTGGGGATAAAGTAGCCTCAGCAACTTAGCGTGGAGTTAATTCCCTTATATCTGTGAGCTGCTCAGATCCTCCCCTTCAGAGCAGAGCTCCAGAGAAGGAAAAAGCAGGCCAAGGGCAGTACGTACTGCCCTTTTCACCAAAGAGCGTTTGGGAGGGCTGCGATAAAATCTTGGGCCGAAGCCCAAAGGAAATGGCCAGATAGTTAAGACTGTTTCAGAACCTTTGGGCTGATGTTTCTGTGACATTTGGGGCATCTTTTCACATGGAAAAAAAGACCTCTCTGCTTGAGAAGTAAAAAATAACGTTTATCTATTCAGATGAAACATTCCCAAGTGTGAACATACTCATTCAACGCGCCCGGGGATTGAAAACATAAATTAAGTGCCATCTCCCAGGTGCAGAGGACGCTGATATCCTCCTAAGAGACAGGCTTATTTGCTGTATCTGAGATTCCCAGTGTGGTGCAAGGTCGTTATTTCCTGCTCGTTGGTCTCTTGTTTCTTTAGTCCTCTCTTTGTCTGGACGCTGAGAGAAAGAGAGGGAGGGAGGGAGGGATGGTGAGGGAGAGGGAGCAGGAGGGGTTGCTCTGGAATGCCCTCGCCTCTTCTTGCTTTTATTTTTTTTAATTATTATTTTTTGGCCACATTGGCGGGATCTTAGTTCTCTGACCTGGGATGGAACTTGTGCCCCCTGCAGTGGAAGCCCCAGAGTCCTAACCACTGGACCACCAGGGAAGTCCCCAGAATGCGCCCCCCCACCCCCACCACACACACACTCTGATGAGGATTTGTCTCCAACTGTGTTTTGAGGGAGCTGTGGGGTACACCTTGGGGAGAAAGCTGACCTAGACGCTGCTGACTCCCGCCCCCAGCGTGGCTCCTGAGGTGGACTCCTGACCCAGCAAGGCTGAGAGATGCTGCGTGCATGCGTGTGTGTGTGTGTGTGTACACGTGTTTTATGTATGTGTGTGGGGGGTGGTGTGTGGCAGAGAGGAGTTAAATTTGGTTTGGGATCTGAGGGCTGGTTTCCTTCCTCTCCTGGTGAAAGGCCTGTAGAATGAATCACATCCTCTCTTTAGAGTTTAGAGGCCCATAGAATGTCAAGGCCAGCCTGGTACTGTCGGAGGGACGCCCACCCCGCGGATGTCAGGCTCTGGTTTGGGACTCCGTGGAGGGACTTTGTGCCGCCCCAGGGGATGACCCCTGTAACTTCTCTCTGGGGTGTTTTTATTCCATCCATCCATCCCTCGTCACCCACTCATTGCAAACCTGGGTGATGCTCGACCCTTTGCTGGAGACGGGTCCTCTCTGCTGAGGTTGTCACGTGGCTTTTTCTCTTCTCCAGGCAAATCTCCCTCTGCCTCTCTCTGTTAAAATTTTTAAAAATTTATTACATGGTTCTTTTAAACAATATTTATTTGGCTGTGTCGTTGCAGCGTGTGGGTTTAACTGCTCTGTGGCATGTGGGGTCTTAGATGCCCAACCAGGGTTTGAACCCTTGTCCCCTGCAGTGGAAGGTGAAGTCTTAACCCCTGGACTGCCTCCCTCTTATGAGGACACAGGTGATTGCATTTAGGGCCCACCCAGGTCATCCAGGCTGATGTTCCCCTCTCAAGACCTTGAACTAAGGTACATATGCAAAGACCATTTTTCCATGTATGGGACCAGGCATCCTGCTTCCAAGACTTAGGACCTGGATATTTTTTGGAGCCCTTCCTCAGCGTCATGCTCTTGGTCCTGAGAATGGATCTCTGGAGCCTCCAGCCCCGGCAGGTGCCTCCCCCAACAGCTAATCCTCTGGAGTCCTGCAAAGTTGGGCTCCTTATTTCTGCTGTACAGCAAAGTGACTCTGTTTCGCGTGTGTCCGTATATGTGTGTACTTGGATATGTATTGGATATGTATTCCCAAATAGTTTCTTATTCCTTTCTATTATGGATGAAAGAATGTTTCATATTCCTTTCTATTATGACTTTTCACAGGATATTGAGTACAGTTCCCTGTGCCCTACGGTAGGAGCTTGTTTTTTATCCAACCTTTCCGTACTAGTTTGCCTCTGCTAGTCCCACACTCCTGATCCCCCCTCCCCACCCCCGGGGCAGCCACATGTCTGTTCTCTGTGTCTGTGAGTGTGTTCCTGTTTCACAGATGTGTTTGTGTCCTGCTTTAGAGTCCACATGTATGTGCTATCGTGTGGAATTTGTCTTCTTTTTCTGACTCAACTTTGCTTACTGTGATAATCTCTAGGTCCATCCACGTTGCCACAAGTGGCATTATTTCTTTCTTTTTATGGCCGAGTAGTATTCCAGTGTATGTATGGACCACGTCTTGTTTATCCATTCATCTGCCACGGGCACTAGGTTGCCTCCATGTTTTGGCGGTCGTGAACAGCGTTGCTGTGAACGCCGGGGTGCATGGGGCTTTTCCAGTTAGGGTTTGTCAGGATGCACGCGCAGGGGTGGGCTTGCTGGCTCGTGTGGCAGCTCTGGTTTGTGAGAAACCTGCATGCTGCTCCCCATAGCGGGCTGCACCGGTTCACGTTCAGGGCGGGAGTTCTGAAATCTCACGTTTCCGCTCCGGAGGGCAGCTCACGCTCTTTCTCTCACCCCACGTGCAGCCCCTGAGCCAGTCCTGTCATCTGTGTTTGAAGCCACACTGCCTCCTCTCTCCAACTCCACCATCCCTGAACCAGCCCACGCCGCCCCCTCCTCCACCTGGGAGGCGGCCGGGGCCTCCACCCTTGTCCTCGGCAGTTTACCCTCCTCTGGGCGCCTGGAGTGGGCTTCCAGGCAGCTCAGAGCGCTGGTAAAGCCCGCATGGGGTGGATCCCCCTGCCTGCCTGCAGAGGCTCCGCCTGACACGGGCTGGCCGCCTGCCCCTACAGACCCTGTCCTCCCCTTCACACCTGCCTCCTCTTCCCTTTGAAAGGCTCTTTCCCGGGCTGTTTGCAGGGCAGGCTCCTCCCCTTTCCATGGGTCTCAGCTCAGATGTCACCTCCTCGGAGCGTCCTCCCCAATCCCCCAGGGTCCAGTTGCTCCTGCAGCCCCGACTCTTATCACATAACCCTGGTCGGCTCCGAGCCAATCTCATCCTTGCCTTTCGTTTACTGAGACCTCCTCAGTTTGCTCTGAGGCTGCACCCCGATGCCCGGTACACAGTCGGTGCTTAATTGATGTGTGTTTGTTGAGTGAACGTCTGGGTGACGCCCCGGCTTCCTGCATGTCTTTGGGCAACTTTCTTCCCCACCTCGGGGTCTCCTCGCCAGTGTAACCCAGGAACTTGGGCTGCGCGGTCTCCAAGATGAAAGGTCCTGGGCCTCCAGGCCCCAGGAATTCAGGGCTTGTCAGGGCTCTGGGGGGACACGCTGGCCCGAGGGATGATGTGGGAGGAAAGATGACCTCGAGCCACAGGAAAGGGAGGGCCCCTGGGTGGGGAAGAAACTATTTGGGAGGAGTTGCCGGTTTAACCAGAGCTCACAGGCCCCCTCCCCAGGGGCCTCCCCCAGAAGACACTGACTGTTGTCTTAGCTGCCGAGTTGGGGCTGGGAGGGTCTGCGGGGCAAGCGTCCACCCCACCAGGGACTTCTGCCAAGCAGGCTTTTGTTTATTTGAGATTTGAACAAAAAAGAAGGCTATCCTCTTGAAAACACAGCTTCAGAAACCTTGCCGGAGTTGGGGGATCTGGGCAGACAGCAGGGAGCTTTTCTCCCTGTTCGTTAAATTAAAAAAGAAAATTTAATGGAATATCACACACGCCAAACATCAGGAAGAAGAAATTTCATCCAGAAGCCCAGCGCTGTTAGACAATCACTGTGAACTTTTGACAGGGGGATTTTTGTATTTTTAAGGGTGTTTTGTTTTTCCTGTAGGTTATGTTGATAACGGGATTTCCCCAATGGCCCAGTGGTCAAATAATCTGCCTGCAATGCAGGAGCTGCAGGAAACGTGGGTTCTATCCCTGGGTCCGGAAGATCTCCTGGAGAAGGAAATGCCAACCCACTCCATTATTCTTGCCTAGAGAATCCCATGGACAGAGGAGCCTGGCAGGCTACAGTCAATGGGGTCACAGAGAGTCGGACTCAACTGAAGTGAGTGACTTAACAGGGACACATGTTGATTACACGGCTGTATACAGCTTCAACGGAGAAGGCAATGGCAAGCCACTCCAGTACTATTGCCTAGAAAATTCCATGGATGGAGGAGCCTGGTAGGCTGCAGTCCGTGGGGTCGCTAAGGGTCGGACACGACTGAGCGACTTCACTTTCACTTTTCACTTTCATGCATTAGAGAAGGAAATGGCAACCCACTCCAGTGTTCTTGCCTGGAGAATCCCAGGGATGGGGGAGCCTGGTGGGCTTCTGTCTATGGGGTCACACAGAGTCAGACACGACTGAAGTGACTTAGCAGCAGCAGCAGCAGCATACAGCTTCAAAGCTTTCCCCCCTGCCCTTAAATCATGCCATTAACTAGTTTCTTCCATCTCCCATGTTGATAAACTTCGTTTGGGACAAGTGTGTAAAATTGCCAAATACTGTGGTCTTGGTTAACCAATCTCCAGTTTAGATTGTTTAGACATTTAGATTGTTTCTTATTTCTTGGACCATGTCTCGCCTAGAGTACCTGGCGTTCTCTCAGGCCCCGGGTTCCCTGCACTTTGGGTTCCCTGAAAGTGTCTCCTGTCTCGGGGCCTTTGCACAGGCTATGCTGCTTCCTCTCCCTCGGTTATACTTTCTTGATGTGTCCCCTTGACTTTCATCACAGTTTGTATGGAGACCTATCTTGGGTTTCTCTCTGAGTTCTCCCTGGCTCCCCTGACCCATGACTGTGAGCCTCCTGAGGGCAGGGGTGTTGCCGTCTCTGGTGGAGTCAGGAGATTGTTATTTCCATGCTCCCTAGATGTTCATTCTTTTTTTATTTAAAGTCTATTTGTTTTTGGCTGCACTGGGTCTTTGTTGGTGCACGCAGGTATTCTCTAATTGTGCAGAGTGGAGGCTACTGTCTAGTTGCAGTGCTCAAACTTGTCCTTGCAGTGGCTCCTCCTGCTGCAGAGCACAGACTCCAGAGCACTGGCTCAGGAGTTGGGGTACACGGGCTCTGTTGCCCCGAGGCACGTGGGGTCTTCCCAGAACAGGGATCAAACCCACATCCCCTGCACAGGCAGGCGTATTCTTAACCCCTGGGCCACCAGGGAAGTCCCTGATGCTCATTCTTGAGTTATAAAACTGGGGCCCCGACTTCTGTGTCTTAAGTAGTTGAGTGGGGTGGTGGTAAGTTTTATGGTGAGGGTGTGTTAGTCGCTCAGCTGTGTCTAGCTCTTTGCGACCCCATGGACTGTAACCCACCAGGTTCCTCTGTCCATGGGATTCTCCAGGTAAAAATACTGGAGTGGGTGGCCATTTCCTTTTCCAGGGGTTTGTCCCGACTCAAGGACTGAACCCTGGTCGCCTGCATTGCAGACAGATTCTTTAACATCTGAGCCACCAGGGAAGCCTGTGGTGAGGGAAGGGGATCCGTTTTTATTTTAGCCCCCCAAAGCATGAAGCAAAGATGAAAATGAGCCCCACAGATGTGTGACACTCCATTGAGTTCCTCCATTGACATCCTCTATGTATGTGGACCCACATGACCATGGTGGTTACCATGGAGATCCTCAGATGTCCTTGTCACCACGCTGAGAGTAAGAGCTACTCTTTCCTGAACACATAATTTGTTTTCTTCCTTTGCTTCTTATCCAGCCCCTGAGAGAGGCTCTCAACCTCCCCATATTACAGAGAAGGAAACTGAGGCTTGGGGAGGTGTTGTAATTTTCCCAGGATCCACACAGACTAGAGGC
The DNA here is from genome assembly GCF_049115385.1 of Moschus berezovskii. Lineage (NCBI taxonomy): Eukaryota > Metazoa > Chordata > Mammalia > Artiodactyla > Moschidae > Moschus > Moschus berezovskii. Next base: position 68,431,593 of record NC_142478.1, read on the forward strand.
GGCTAAAGTAGGCTGTACACTGAGGCAGGATGGTTCCAGGGTCAGAGCTGTTGACGACAGCCCTGCCCCACTGCGTGCACATGTGTGCGCCAGGTGAGAGCACACAGCAGCAGCTGCCCTGGGTGCCAGGCCCCAGTGTGAACAGGTCACCCCTGCGTGTCAGCAGGCTGGCCCAGCAGGCATTGGCTCAGGCCTTGGTCTTGCCCGTCCTTGAGGCGTGGAGTCACGGTGGCCTCATGGTGACCTGGCCTTGCAGGTGGGCAGCCTCAAGGATGCTGGCCTTGGGCTTCTGCCAGGGCCCAGATGGCTGGCCTTCCTGCCTCACTGTGGGAAGGACCCAGGGTCTGATGGGTGTGCCTGGCCCTTTTTCCAAGCTGGGGAAACTGAGGCCCAGGACACACAGCCAAAGTCACAAGCCCCGACCACAGGCCTCCCCTTGACGACTCAACCCCTCCATCCTGCTGGGGGCCTGGCCCAGGCAGTGCCTGCCACTCGGGCTGGCTTCGGGGACCCTCCCTTCCGTATTTTTAAGGTTGTCTTCTCTCTTGATTCCTGCCAACCCAGCAGAGGGCTTCCGCCTTTCAGGTCTGAAGTTTGACAAGATGAGTGGCCTTGCACTGGGCTTTTAATTTCCTTAAACTTCCGTTTCCTCCTTTGTTAAGCAGGAGGAACACTGACACCTGTAGTCACCGGGTATTTGTGGGGAAGCGAGGGGATCGTCTGTGTCCAGAGTTTATTTTAGGGCTGGGGACCCGCACAGCAAGCATGGAGAGAACGCCTGCTCTGGGTCAGGGTTGTTTGCACTAGTGCGGGGAGGTCAGGACCTGGGTTTGCCTCGCGTCCCCTCCTTCCTCGGCGGGGGCACACCGCACGGACGTTTGCAGCCGTGGGTCTGGGGACCCCTCCCGCTCCTCTCCAGGGCGGGCAGGACGTGATTCACGGCTGTGCTGGCGGACACTGCCCTTGGCATAACTGACCACGCCCGGCGTAACTGACCACGCCCGGAGCCATCCTCCCGAGAAGTTGTCTCTGGGGCTTAGGGATCTTGCCAGCAGGGACAGGGGTGTAGGGCCCAGGGCTTGGACCCTGCCGGAGCTGAGACTGACCCCTAAAGAGCTGGATTCTTGAAGGATGCCCGTGCCTGGGTCTCTGCCAGGAGATGGGAGTCTAAAATTGCAGTGTTCATGTCGTGGCTGTCGGCTCTTGGCTTTCAGTAGAGGACAGGGTCTCAGACGGAGGGGACGCATCAGTGGTGTGCTTGTAAAATCTTGTCTTTGTGATTACCAACTTGTGTGAACGTTGTATGGCTCCCCTGTCTTCCCCGCCCCAGCCCCACCCAAGCTGGCCCTGTCTTGTTCCCAGCTGCATCTTGGCTCCTGGTGCAGTGCCTGGCACATAGACTAGTATAAATGGCTTCAATAAATTAGCACTGCCAAGTGCTTGTACATCCTTAGCAAACCTTTCAGCTACTTTTGGAACTGGAAGGGGTTATACACCCATTCTACAGGTAAGGAAGCTGAGGCTAAGGAAGCTAAGAAGGGTGCCCCAGCACACAGAGGTTGGATGTGGGTTGGAGTCTGAGAACTGTGAGGCTGCAACCCGAGCCTCTCTCCTGACTCGGAAGCCCGCCGGCCAGGTGCCAATCTCCGAGCAGCCCTCTCTGCTTCTCCCTCTCCCTTCCTTGAAGCCAGCAGTTCTCACCTGGGCACACAGGATGGAGGATGTTGACACGTGAGACGCCCTCCCCCGGGAGTGCGGGGCCCAGCGAGGCTCCTGGCAGGCAGGCTGTCACTCCACCCTCTCCCACTCCGGAAAGCAGCGGACGGGGGTGGGGGTGGGCAGGAAGTGGTTCTGGGAGAGCCCCACTTGCACTCCCATAGGTATCCTCAGAAGTGCCTCCTGTCCAGATTCAGTTTTTGCCACTTTGTGCCACTCCACCCCAGCCAGGTTAGCAGAGATCTCTGTTCCTTCAATGACCTTAGGAGGTCTTTTCTAACCCTAGACCTTATGCTCCTTCCTTGGCTGGCTCCCTCTGATCCCTTCAGTCATGCAGCTAAAATGTCACCTCTTCCAGGAAGCCTTCCTTGATCACCCAAATTCATGGGATTCAACCATGATTCACACAGCAGACCTCATTCCCTTTACCTCCCTTGTCACATGCTGCCATCTTTGTCCTGGCGTGTTGGCTTAATCCATTCCCCATCTTTCCCACTCCCCAGCTCTAAGCTGTATATAAACAGGGACCTTGAGTTTCGAGTTCATCAGTATCTCCCCGTCCCCAAACACAGTGTCTGGCACATAGTGGGTCAGTAAATCTTTTGAATAAATTGGTAAAGGAGCAACTCCAAATTCAGCCAGTGCATACGTTGGCACCTCCCACCATCTTGGTCGTCAGAGGGTAGCAGACCGTTTCACAACGCAGTATGTCTCACCATCATGTCACGAGGCCCTCGGGGAGAATTGGTGTTCTGAACAACTCCATCTCTTGTGAGTCAGGGATTCTAGGAAAAAGAGGAGTGTCTTAGGCTGGGCTCCCTCAGAGGCTCAGCCTGAGGTGAGGGTGTCAAGACAAGTGATGTACTTGGGTGGTGGGACACTGTTAGGGTTTGCTGACCTTCAGGGTACTTCTGGGGACACCTGGGGTTGTAAAATGTGCTGGGAACCTTGAGGAGACTCCGGAACACGCCTTTAAACTGTCCCAGCAGCAGTAGAAATCTGTACACCCATGCCAGGAGGATTTGCGGGGGGGGCACCGACAGCATCTACTACAGTGGGCAGGCTCTTGCCCCGGTAGCTGGCGTGCTCGGCGTGGTGAGCTCTGTCGGGGATCTGCCGGCTCCAGCAGACAGACAGGGATGGGGGCTCGGGTGAACCAGCGTGTGAGCCCAGAGCCTGTGACTAGGAAGAAGTTGGCAGCTCGTCTTTGTTTCTGCCGGAAACCTGGGGCCGTTTGCAAAATAGTTGCCATTTTGGGCATAAAAGGATCTCCAAGCCCAGAGAGGTCATTTTCTTGGGTACACCTTCTGAGGAGGAATTTTATGATAAGCAGGTTTCCTGCATACCGAGCGCCTGCTATATACACTTCCTAAGCCTCTTTGGTTCCTTGTGTGGTTTGAGACGCCGGACAAAGCCTGTCCCTCCCCCAGCTGCCCACATCTGTCCTGCCCTTCATCTGACTCCACAGGCTCCTCCCATCCCTCATACTCTCTCTCAGCTCAGGTCAGTCGCTCAGTCGTGTCCGACTCTTTGCCACCCCGTGGGCTGCAGCACGCCAGGCTTCCCTGTCCATCACCAACTCCCGGAGCTTACCCAAACTCATGTCCATTAAGTTGGTGATTAATAATAATCTTGTTGATAAGGACTGTAACTGATGCATATGGCGCCCACAGGCAGTGCCCTAACCATTTTGCACGTGTGATCTCTTTTAGTCCTCACAAAAGCACATGAAATAGCTACCCATGATTCCGTTTTATACTCGAAGCCAAGGCTCAGAGAGGTGGAGTGACTCGCCCGCGGTCACACAGCTGGTGAGGTCAAGATGGGCTTGGACACCAGCTGGTTGACTCTGGAGGTCCTCTTTCTGCATGGTAATAACTGCTGATTACACTGGGCAACATTAGGGTCTGGAAGAACTGAGAGCAGGTAGTTTTAAATCTGAATTTAGGAGATCGTAGTGTTTTCTGTCACCAGATGGCGGGTAGGTTGCCTTCAGGGGAGGGGTCTGAAATGACTCCTCAGGGAACAGACCCCTGTCTGCCAAGGTGATTCTTCTCAGAGCTGGTGGTTGAGTGGGATGGCTCAGGGGAGGGCCCTTGCTGCCCTCAGAGGGACTTTGCAGAGCTTTGTTGCTGGTGACCGAAAGCAAGAAGGTTTGGATGGGTCCTTCTCCATATCTTTTAGAGATGAAAGGATTTGGGAGCATAGGGTAGACCCTCTCCCAACACACATGCATGCACACGTACTTGCACGCACACACACACACACACCTGCTCTGGATGCTGCCTCTCCTTAGAGCTGCACTCCTGGCCCATCCCTAGTCTGTCATTGTCATTCACTTTAGACTTACCTGTGAGAGGCAGTAGGTCTGCCTGGAGTCCAGGTGGGTAGAGAGCCTGGAGTCTGTCTGGAAACAGGCATACTGTGGAAATGAGTGATCAGAGGGGGAGACAGTGCCCTCAGGAAGCGCCATCAGGCGAATGTGGAGGTGAGACAGGGAAGTTAAGGAGCTAACGTAGCCTGTGTCACCCAGACAGCACCTCGGAGTTTCCCCCAGAGAAGGAGGGAGCTGGGGTATGGATACACCAGTTGCCATCCGTCTGAGGTGGGAGGCTACCCGTGGGGCACTTCTAGCCTGTGCTCCAGTGGCCAGAAAGCAAGCCAGAGAATCACGGGCATCTTCAGTAGGCAGCCTTCTGCATCTTAGGATGAGAGCTGAGGGTGTAGGGCAGGGCACTCTAGGAATCAGCTGCACCCTTTTGGAGAAAGGTTTGGGCTCTCTGACATGTGTCTTATATTCAGAAAGTTATTCTGTTTCACTTCATGCTTTCACGCATCTAGCATTAAAAAAAAATAATTGCAATTCCATTTTTTTTGTCTTGTCTTTTTATTTATTTATGTTTGGCCACACCACAGCGCATGCAGGACCTTAGTTCCCCGACCAGGGATTGAACCGGTGCCCCCTGCAATGGAGGTGCAGAGTCTTAGCCTCTGGACCACCAGGGAATTCCCACATATCTGGCATTTTTAAAATGTGTCTTTTTTCCTGTCACGAGCGCATGCGTGTGATCAGAAGTCAGTGCAGGAAAGGAGCCCAGGTGGTGGCCTTCGTGGTCTTTGGTGTCTGAGCCTCAGTTTATAAAATGGGAGTAAAATACTACACACTGGGTCTTTGCCTGTGAAGTGTTTCTCCTGGAAACCGGCTACTCGTTCAATAAATGGTAGCTATTCCTGTTGTTATTAGTAGGATATAAAATTTAGATATTATAGCTAAGCAAAAAAAAAAAAAAGGATTAAAATCCCCCGTGGTCTAATTTCCCTCCACTTAGAGTCAGCCCCTCTGGACATTTCTTCGTCTGTCTGTTTGTTTGTTTGTTGGCTGCACTGGTCTTTGCTGCTGTGTGCGCGCTTTCTCGCATGTGGGGCTACTTTGGTTGCGGTGTGCAGGCCCCTCATTGCAGTGGCCTCTCTTGTCGAGGAGCACAGGCTTCCTCAGGCGCGCGGGCTTCAGCAGTCTCAGCCGCAGGGCTCTAGAGCGCAGGTTTGGTAGTTGTGGCGCGTGGGCTGAGTTGCTCCGTGGCATGTGGGATCTTCCCAGATCAGGGATCGAACCCGTGTGCCCTACACTGGCAAGCGGACTCTTGCCACCGGAGCACCAGGGAAGCTCTTGTGCTTCCCTGGTATTTCTTATATATTTTTCTGACACTGTCTCTCGGTATCCATGTGTTCATACTTGTATGCCCATCCATGCACATCTATATAAAACGAGAGAGGGGATCTGCATGGTCCCTATCATACCTAAATGTTAAAATTTGACTGTTACATATTCATGTGGCCAGGTTAATATACATTCACAAGGCTCAGAATGCAGTTACCAAAGTGACATCAGTGAGAAATCCCCCTCTCTGGCCCTCAGTTCACCCTTTCCCTGCCCACCACCCCAGGGCATGAATTGAAAGCATATCTTTAGTTGTATTTCTGCCCCCACCCCCACCCCTGAAACTCTCTGTAACTGCCTCCACCTGAAAGTGTAAAAGACTTGAATGTGCTCACGATAACTCATGTATCACACAGAGAGGCACCTGTATCCTTGTCGGCGGCAAAGGTTACCTTGGAAAGTGAACCGTGTTGGCCTCCTGTGTCGATGGTGTCATTCTGGCCCTGTAGACAGAGGCTTTCTTAGTACCACCTGATAAAGATGATGGATTTGGGAGTCACAAGGCCACTGGCTGACCCCTCGAACACGTGGCACTCTTCACTTTAAACCACAAGTGCTCTGTGACCGTAATGAGTGGCTGGATCCTCTGTTAACCAGAACCTTTCATTAACCAAGGCCTCTCCTCTGCCTCCCTCGCCTCTCACCCTGCGTTTAAGGCAGAGAGAGAAAGAGGTCAAAATAAACTATTCTCAGCAATGCTAAAGGTCATGACTCCTTACAGTGGGTGAATAATTCGTGGTTCAGTTAAACAAGGTTGGGCCTGGGGTCAGGGCAGTCAGCCTGGTGGCCCATTCCTTCAGCATGCTGAGGGGGCTGAAGATGAAGCTAGAAGATCCAGGTGCTGAATGCCAGCTTGTCCCTTCCTGCCCCTGTGACTCCCGCTCTCTGAGCCTCAGTTTACATATCTGTATATCGGGTATGTACAACCCAGTCCGATAGAACTTCCTGTTCTGATCAGTAAGGTAGCCAGCCTCCTGTGCTGGTCGAGTCCTTAAAATGGCACTGGTGTGACTGAGGCACTGAATTAAAAATTGCATTTAATTTTAATCAGTTGACATTTAAAGGTTAGCACTTACATGGGAAAGTGCAGTGCCAGAACCTACCTTGTAGGATTTGATACTCAGCCAATCACTTTGCTTTTTGTTCGTTTGTTTTTACTATTCATTTGGCTGCATCAGGTCTTATTTGCGGCATGTGGGATCTTTAGATGCAGCATGTGAACTCTTAGTTGCAGCATGTGGGATCTAGTTCCCTGACCAGGGATCGAACCCTGGCCCCCTGCAGTGGGAGCACAGAGTCTTAGCCACTGGACCACCGGGGAAGCCCCTCACTTTGCTTTTTGAAACCTCAGTTTACCTATCTGTAGAATGGGGATAAAAATAGCATCAGCTCCAGAAGGTCACTGGAGAGATTAACAGTACCCAGCACTGCCAGGGGTAGGAGGGGTTCAGGGTGGGGGCAGGGAATGGCATCATTTAAGCCAACAGCTGTTGGCTACTGTGAGGATGAACTAGGTGGGTTTGGGAGTGAGACTGTCATAGAGTTTAAATCCCGACTGCATCTCTCAGGCAAACTGCTGAACTTTCCTTGAGGCCTCCACTGTCCTCATCCATCAAGTGGGCCTAATGTCGCAGCCCAGCTCAAAAGATGGATTAAGTGGGGACATTCATTTAGTGTGTCGTCTGGCACAAAGTCAATGCTCCATTCATGTTAGTGATCTGACGATGACAGTTATTAACACAGAGCTTTCCTGGGGCCCAGCTTCACAGGTCTGAGGACAGAGCAACTGAATAAACTTAGGACCGTTCATGGGGTTCTCTCATTGGTGGCTGGGCCAGGTGTATTTCTTCAGCTCCACGGAGACCTCGGTCCCTGTGCCAGGAGCAGGGCCTGACTGTCGTGCCCCGAGACTGGCAGAGCCGGGCCCTGACAGGTCCACAGGGGTGCTGGGAAGTTGGTCCCAGAGGAGGAGGAGGAGTCAGCTGCCTGAAGGGCATGGGAGGTGCGGTTATTGTCCTGAGAAAGTCAGGAGAGGACGTGTCAGCTGGCACCGCAGGTTCATGGCCATGGGCAGTGCCCTGATGGTTATGGCTGGGGAGGGGTGGGATGGGGTGGGTGCAACAGCCGGGGATGGACCTGGGGCTGTTTACATCCCTGGGTTCAGTCTTGACCATCCTTTCAGGATTTTCTTGTGCCTGGCTTCTCTTTGGGATCTACGTTTCTTGGCGCTGCCCTCTGATTTTAATTAAGGCTTGTGTAAATGACAGGCTCGTATTGGATCTTAGGCCAGTGTTGCAAACAGTATCCACTTATTCAGTCACTCTTCCTTCTTCTCTCCCCAGCTGGGCAACTGGGGTACAGTTTGAGAGTCAGGGTGGAGTTCCCCGAATCACTGTCTCTCTCAAATTCCTTCATCCGAGAGCTATTCCTTTAAGTCTAGGTTAAAAACAAAACTCCACTGACATACCAGTGCCTCCAGCAGGCTTCATGTTCTGTTTCTTCGCTCGTTATTTACCACGCATTTGCAGAGTCCTGCTATGTGTGTGTCACCTATACTGATGGTATTTTACATGGACCGTCTCCTTTAATCCTCAGAATCCTTTGAGGTAAGTATCACTGAACTTAATTTACCCCTGAAGAAACTGAGCTTTCAGGGGTGAACTGGCTTGTCAAAATCACGGCTGCATTCACTGTGTTTACTTGGAAGACATTTGTCCACTTAGCCAATTTGTACCAAATTCTCTGTGTCTGTTAGGAATGCTTTTGCCTTCATTAACAGAAACTTTAATGAACAATGGCTTAAACAGTACATCATTACTTTTCACATAACAGTGACAGCAACAAAAATCCAGAGGAGAATAGTTCAGTTAGTGCAGTAGCTCAGCTGTGTCATCAAGGTCTTTTTCATGTCACTTAAAGTAACACTTGTGTGCCCATGGTCCCAAAATGGTTGCCTTGGCTCCAGGCATCACATCTTTGTTCCAGGCAGGAAGATGGGGAGGAAGCACCAGAAGTTGCATCTGCCTGTTTTTGAATCCACTGCCGTGTTCATTCTACTTTCCCTGTGATTCTAGCCTCAGGGACCTTTTGCCATTTCCACATAACCCCTGTACCATCATTTTCTTTTCAAACTTTTCACTTTTCTGAAAGTTAAAATTTTAAAAGAACCATTATGAAAATCTCTATTATAAATAGCAAACCAGTGTCTTGTCTTAACTTGATAAAACAAATAGTTTAAAATAAAACAATTGTTTTTAATTGAAAACAACAGTAAAATTAAATATAGTGAAAATAAAATTATATTTTAAAATCCACTGCTGAAGCTGATGGTCTAAGCTTGGGGCTGTTTTGTCTTTCTTAAACTGGGAAGTATACTGTCTTTCAGTATACTGACGGCATAACAGGTAATGTAGGTGTTAAAGTCATGGTGGCACCAAACAGAGATGGCCTCAGGACTTCATGGGAAGGCACCCTTGAGAGTCACAAAGGAAACAGTTTTCACAGGATGTCATTCACAAAAGCTTCGTGCTATACCTGGATATCAAGGCATCGTGTGTGTGTTTGTGTGTGTGTGTGTAAGCATGTACACGCTTGCTCACGCACTCAGGCATGTACAAGTCTTTGCCACCCCATGGACTATAGCCCGCCAGGCTCTTGTGCATTGGCAGGCAGATTCTTTACCACTGAGCTACCTGGAAAACCCTTCAGAGCACCCTAAGTGTTACCAAAGACCACCATGTGTCCCTCATGGACTGCCTTCCACCTCTGGGGAGTCCCATGCTCTCCTATTCTGCCTTGCGTCTGCCAGGCATCACGTAGGTTCTGGGAAGGGGAACCCAGAGCCAGAGGGGGTCCATGTCCTGTGCCAGCTGGGGAGGAATCCTTAAATTTTCCCAGGGGAGACCCTCAGGCTTTGTCTCTGATGCAAGGTTTGATGCTCAGGAAGATTACCAAAGAAGGTCGGAAGATACTTTGGCTTAGGAAATCAGCATCGGCTTCCTGGAAGAGGTGTCCCTCCATCTGCCCTGAAATCACAGGTGGGATTTGGGCAAATGGAAATTTTGCTGTGGGGTAAAGGGTTCTCCATGGAGAATAAGTGAAAAAGATACTCAGGTCATGGGACCTCTTTGGGAATCTGGAAGTGTAGGCAGGGCCTATAATATAGATCAAGTTGTTTAGTTTTGGCCTATGTGTGGGTGGCTGGGTACAGATGGTCTAGAATACCTTCCCCAAGGCAATGGACAGTGGGAGCCATTTATTTTGAAGCTGGGGGGTGGGGGGTGGGGGGTGGGGGGGGCTGGTGCGCGAGATGATCAGACCTTCCCAGGGTTTGAGTCTGAACTTAAGGCAGCTCTTCGGCCAAAATAGGCTAATTCTTCCAGGAATCTATCTGTGCTTGGAGAGAATTACTTATTTACTCTTAGGCCCCCTAAAGAGAGCGCACTTTACGCTCACATTCTTGCGCTGTGCGTGTGTAGAGTTGAGCTCGCAGGTTCAAGTGCCTCGGCTGTGAACGTCATTTCCGGGGTGGGGCTTCCTTCCCGCCCCCTCTCCTAAGCGCGCTCAGGCTTCACAGGACTTTCCGGCCCGGCCTAGACTCATCTCTCCCTGTGACCCACTGGTTCTATTTGCACTCGCAAATTTTACAGTCAAGTGTGTGATGGTCCGACTGTAAATGAGAACCAGTAAAGATCCCAGTGATGGCCCAGCCAGCCCCCCCAGGGCCCTGCTTTATTGCTCATTAGACATCTTTACTGGGTCTGCCCCAGGGCAGAGGTTAAGAACCCTGGCCTCCTAAGCTTTGAAGTGAGTCATCATGGAATGTTTTTTCCTTTGGTGTAAAGGTCCATTCTGCATATATCCAAAGCTCGGGAAAAGAAACAACGGTGTACACCCTTGGAACCAGCCAGCCCACTTCTAGGCAACATTTATCTTGGGAATGTCATTGCATGTGAGTGTCCATTGCAGTGTTGGTTTTAACAGTCAGCGATTGGAAACAGCCTAGGGATACAATTGTGGGGGATGATTTCGATATAATGGTGAGATAGCCTTGTAATGGAATACTACAAAGCATAAAAAACGGCAGTAGAGGTTACTCAGCTATTTGATGTGAAAGATGTTTATGACATGAATTTGAAATTAAATAAAACAAGGCATGTTCCCAAACAAATAGCATGGCATGCCCTGATTCCGTTTTAGTTTTGAGAGTAAGTCCCCACTTTTATTGGAAATGGCCGGATTGATGGACATCAGATTGCTAATAATGGCTATTGGTTCTGGGTGGTAGGATTTAGGATTATTGAAAACATTTTGCTCATCCATATTTTTGAGTTTTTCTGCAGTTGTCATGTAGAGAGCCTGAAAATATTTAATGAAGGCATGGGTGTCTGCCAGAAGTGTGAGAGCGTTAGGTAATTTAAAGAGGGGGATGTCATATCCTTGGGAAAGTGCAATCGGTCTCTCAGGGGACTGAGTTCTCCACAGTCTAGAGCAGTGGTCACAAACTTTCTGTAAAGGGCCAGAGAGTAAATATTTAAGGCTCTGTGGGCCATATGGCCTCTGTGGCAACCACTCAGGTTTCTCCTAATACCTTGGAAGAAGCCATCAATTACATGTAAATGAGTGGATGTGTCCGTATTCTAATAAAACTTTATTTACAAGAACAAGCAGTGGGCCGGATGTGGCCTGCAGACTGTAGTTTGCCCATCCTGGATCCAGAGAAAAACAAACAAAGCAAAAAAAGCTGCTTGATTAATGGTTTGGGGTGAGTGCATAGCCAGTCCCGAAATAGCACCAATAGTAGGAAGGAACAGGCCAATGAAAGTTGAAAAGACGGATGTTTACATAGAGGCTTAAAGGTCACTTGTAGCATTCTTTCTCCAAATCAGCAGTTGCACCTGGAGGAGGGGTGCTGGGGTGAAGCAGCTTAGATCATACTCTGGAGTGTGTAAGACGCCAATTAGCTCACACCAAAGGCTCCAAAAAGTCTTGCTGGAAGGACATGAGTTTATACACATCAGCATTTCCCAAGCGCTTTCTATAAACCACAGGATCCTCTGTGTGGGTGTGAATGCGTGCCACCCACATCTGTGGTGGTCTGGGGCCAGTTGGGGGATAACCCCTTCAACCTGTTCCTGTGGATTCCAGTCTGAATGGTCAGATGCCCCAGCTCTTAACTCATTACAACTTGAAATTGACACAGAAGTCAAGGCCTTACTGATGAAGGCAGTTCTTAACAAAAATCACACACATTCCAGTAAGACACTTAGCTCTCTACTTCTGTCAACACGGAATAGGAATTTTATTGAGTTCCCAACAGTCCTTTATTCAGCACGAGTTCAGAGGGAATCATGGGCGACCAGGGGGTGGAACAGGCAGCTCAGAATCCAGAGAGCTGGGCTCCATGGTGGTGGGGTGGGGCTGGGGCTGGGGTGATGAACCATGGACAGAGAAAAGTTGCATAATGCGGACCTGATAAGTCCTGGGGTTGAGCCAAATGAGAATCATAGAATCTGGCGGGGACTTGTCCAAGCCCTCATTGCGAGTTGGTGGAGGAACTGAGGCCAAAACTAGGGTGAGAGACATGTTGGATGATTCCATTTCTTTGAAATATCCAGAAATGGCAACTGTGGAGACAGAGAACAGAGTGGTGCTTGCCAGAGAATGGGGGCGGAGGAGGGACGGCAACGAGGAAGAGGGAGTGATGCTTAGCTTTTGGGTATAGGGTTTCCTTCGCAGTGATAAAAGCATTTTGGAACTAGACAGTGGCAATGGTTGCACAATGCCATGAATTTACTAAATGTCACTGCTTGCACACTTTGAAATGATGAATTTTATGTTATTATGTGGTTTCTACCAGGGTATTCTTTAAAAAGTAGGATGAGAGAATAATTCACTGCCCCAACATGGGCACTTTTGAGAATAATAGCTGCCCTTATGGGTGTTAAGTGTCCTTTACATTGTAACATCATAAAAAGCATGTGTTCTGGTTAAGCCCATGTGGACTTTGGAAGAAATCCTCCAGGCAGGGAGCCTGGATCAGGGTAACTCCCACCTCCCACGGCAGACCCGTTTGCTACACCAGCTTCAGTTTCCTCACCAGTAACATGGGCTTCTGTTAGGGCCTTCTTTTTTTTTTTGGCTGCTCCGCAGGCGGGATCTTAGTTCCATCCCAGCCAGGGATCCCAGGCTGGGATGGAACTTGCACCCCTTGTGGTGGAAGTGAAGTGCCTTAACTGCTGGACTGCTGCACCACCAGGGAAGTTCCAGGACCTGCTACTTTGTGTTGTTAAGGAGATGCATGAGGTCATCTTCCTAAAGCACTTAGCACAGTTCCTGGCACATGGTATGGTGCTTAATAAATAATATTTATCTTTATCCTTGGCTTTGGAAAGCTCTGAAAGTGGGCAGGAAGGGAGCCTTGGTGCCTCTCCATCTTGAATCCATGGGGAGAACACAGCTCTGAGGGGGACTTCCGGTATTGAAGCCTAAAAAGAAATCTGTTTGTACAAACAACATGAATGGAAATAAGAAGGAATCGCAAAATGAAAGGCAGTTTATAAATATAGCAGTTCCTCTCCAGGTCCCTGACACATTTTTATTTTTCATCTGTCCTTTTTCTCTTCCAGACCTTGACTATTTGTTAAAACAATCTTTGCCATTGTCACAGCCTTGAATACAAAAAAATATCCCATCCGAGGACTTCCTGGTGGTCCAGTGGCTAAGACTCTACGTTCTCATTGCAGGGGGCCCGGATTCGATCCCTGGTCAGGGAACTAGATCCCACATGCTGCAGCTAAGAGTTCACACGCCGCAACCAAGACCTGGCGTGGCCAAAATAAATATTTTTAAAACGTTCCATCTGTCACCCTCTCTTCAGTGGAATTCTCATAAGCTCTTCCCACTTTCCTACGCAGACTCCACCACCCCACCCCTCCAACTCTCACTTTTAAGATATGCAGAATAGCCTCTTACATGTGGCTGAGAGGCGTTCACCTTTTGGAGAGAATGTGGATTATTTCTGAGTTTTTGCCATGACTGCCATGGCAACCATCTTTTCTGATCACAAACTCAGCCCCTATAATGTGAAGGGATTTTTGTGCCACTTGTGGGCAGGCTGAAAACCAGTGATCTGGTCTACCCGCTGACTTTGCAACTCTTTGAGATTTCAAATGGCTTTTCAGTCCTGAGTGTTTTCAAATAAGGTCTAGCACCCTAAATCTGGGATGTGTATTATTGCATATTGCAGTGGGATGGATAACACTGCAGAGGGTATCTTTGTGTATGTGATTTTGTCTTTCTTTAGATTCCTTCCAGAGAGTGCTTCCCCTGGTAAAGAATCCGCCCACAATGCAGGAGCCACAGAAGACGCAGGTTCGATCTCTGGATTGGAAAGATCCCCGGGGGGAGGAAATGGCAAATCACTCCAGTATTCTAGCCTGGGAAATCCCCTGGACAGAGAAGCCTGGTGGGCTACAGTTCACGAGGTTTCAAAGAGTTGGATACGACTGAGCGACTAAACACGAGCATGAGAGTCCTTCCACGGCACACGTTTTTAGACTTGGGACTACCAAGTTAAAAATAAGTGAATGTTTTTGGGGTGAGGTATATGTGGAGAAAACACTTGCTTCATAGTCAGAAGATTTCAGCCATAACATTCCCCCTCACTAGCTTGAGATCTGATTCATTTTCCGCATCTGTAGAATGGTGGTCATACAGGGGAGAAGGCAGAAGGTGCAGAGTCACTTAGTTGTTGACTCTTGATGGGATCTCCAAAAATAATAGCGGGAAATGAATATTGCCACTCTGCTTCTGTCACTTGCATTGTCCCCAGGAGCAGGTGAGCACGTCAGCTTCCCACACCCACACCTGCCCTGGATACTATTATTTCCTTCTTTCAGGCATGCTCTCCCAGGAGGTATTTTTTGCACACTGACCTCATGTCTGGTATGGTGCCAGACTCTGGGGATACAGCTATGAACTGGACTCGGGACCCTCCTGGCCAGGAGCTCCCAGGCTGGAGGCGGTTACCACATGTAGCATCAGCGCTGGGCTAGGGAGGAACTAGGGGAGTTGGATAGCAGAGCAGGGAGGCGGTACCTGAACCCACCCTGGGACATCAGGGAAGGCTTCCTGGAGGAGATGGCTGGTGCTGAGGTTAGCCAGGCAGGAAATAGCAGTGTAGAAGCATGAAGGCAAGGAAGAGCATAGTGGGTCTCGTGACCCACCCAGGGTTCATGTGCTGAAGAATGTGAGTGAGCGTGAGGGGCAGACAGACAAAGGAAGAGCCGTCCATCAAGAGGCTGAAGCTGGAGAGGATCCAGACCCTGCCGTGGGCCCCCGGGGAGTTTGATCTTCCTTCCGAGGGCAGTGGGGAGACCCACCCAGGTGGGCTTTGAGCAGGGAGTGGCCTGATGACCCCTGTGTACTGGAGAATCCCTGTGGCTGCTGTCAGAACAGATTGGAGGAGGCGCCAGCAGAGAAAGTCACTTACCTGATTGTCTATGTGTCTTGCTTGTTTATGTCATTTATGGTCTGTCCCCACCTTCATCATTGTCAGCTCCATGGGAACAGGGCTTTCTATATGTTTTTGTTCACGGCTGTATCCACAGAGCCTGACGCATGGTGTGTGTGCGTGCTAAGTCGCTTCAGCCATTTACGACTCTTTGCGACCCTATGGACGGTAAACTGCCAGGCTTTTCTGTCCATGGGATTCTGCAGGCAAGAATAATGGAGTGGGTTGCCATTTCCTTCTCCAGGGGACTTTCCCAACCCAGGGATTGAACTCGTGTCTTTTACATCTCCTGCCTCGGCAGGCGAGTTCTCTATCCCACTGGCACCAGCTGAGCAGATGCTCAGTAACTGTGTATTGGAGTGCACGAATGAATGAGCTAGGGCCGCAGCCTGGGGGCAAGAGGAGGGTGTGCACGCCCTCCGCTGACGTGACATGTTGGCCCCTCTCCTACTGGCGTCTGTGGGTGGACCAAGTACCTGCGTTTATCATAGTCTTGCTCTCCTGGGGGCAGCTGGACGTGCACTTGGCACCTTGCTTGGGGTGCCACGTGGGATGGGTTTGCAGATTTGGGAGGCCAGGTCACATTCCGGAAGATGCTGGGAGATGTCGGGACTGGCTCCCGGCCCTCAGCAGATGGTGGCATTCCCAGGAAAACGGCACCCAGAGATGGCTGAGTGAATGACTGTGAGCTCTTGGATCAGATTTAGGGGTGTAATTATGAGAGATCGACAACAGCTGTTAGGATGAATCAACGCCTCCGAATCGGAGAGAGAAGCTGCCAAACAGTCGGGGTCTGAATGGAAGGGCTTCTCCTGCTCTGTCCCTTCGAGCTTCTCTCGGATCCGCCCGGAGCCCATGCGCCCCACGGCCGTGCCCCCGGCATCCGTCGCAGAGCCCGACTTCTAAAAGGAAGGTCAGAAGGATGGAGGGATGAATGCTCTTGACCAGACGCCTGTCTGATTTCAGCCACTACTGTTGTTGGTGACTCAACTCCCAGGAGCATGGTTTTTCCCTGCGTAAAATTGCAGGAAGTGGGAATCTCAAACCTTGCAGATCATTTCAGGGAGATGGAGCCTGTGGACTTGGCAGGTTCAGGGACAGCAGAGGTCCACCCGCTGCTACCCCCATGGCTGCTGCCCACAAATCCTCCGCGTCCTGGTCCACCCTGGCCTCCTGACCTCCCAGAGCTGCCCGTCTGTCCCTGTCCGAGCTGACCTCCATGTTGATTCGTAGATAAAACCAGACACAGCTCATACCTGGTGTTCCTGCTTTCTCCAGGGAGCTCTTGTTTACCTGACTCTGGCCACCGTGCTAATATATTTGAAAAGAGCGAGCCAGGCCACCCCAGGAAAAAAAAAAAAACCAGCATCTGTCTTCTGTGTGAGTGGGCTTCTGAAATGTTTTGGAAGAGACTAACATCTCTTAAATTAAGCATGACATATGTGATGCATTTAAAGCAAGATTTTAAAGCGTGCATTTCAGTCGGTTTCCTTGTATTTTGCAACAGGTTAAAGGAAGACCTGAGACTCATGGGTTTCTAGGTTTGGGAAAGACTTCAAAATATTATGTAGCCATCCACTCCAGTGGTTTAAAAGCTCTTTCCCCCCCCCACCCCCACTGTGTTCACTGATTGACAGATTCATTCATTGATTCGTTCCTGCAACCATATTTATAGATCAGGCATCTGGCTGGCATTTTAAATGGAAACTTGAGAGGGAGCCCAAGATAGAAAGGAGATTACGGATAACAGAGACACCCTTCTGGTTAAGAAGGAAGTGGACCAAGAATGTTTTATCTTGTTTTCCCCCTGTTTCCTCCCCTGCAATCTGGCCCCCTTAATGGGCTCAGGGATCCCAAAGTTGCATGGCGACATTTGTGAGCCATGGACCCTGCTTCAGCAACGATGTGCTCGGCGGTCCTTCCCAGGAAAAGACGTACAGAGAAGCATTCGTTCATTCCACCTTCGGGCAGATGAGCGCGTGTGGCCATGTGGGGTTAATGCCGTCACAGCAGCTGTCTGACGGTGGCCTGTCCCCGGCAGTGGGGCCTGCCCAGCGGGGCTCTTCACAGCTTTGGTTCTGTCACTCGGTAGCACTTGACCCACGGCCACACCAGAGCTTGCCACAGGAACTTCCTCACCTTGTGTCCTAGACTGGTCAGTGTCATGAAACTCAGGACTCCTGCCCTTACTCAGAATCTTAGCAGCATCTGGGCAGCAGGGCCAGGAAGATAGCTCTCATTTATGTATTTGCTCAGTAATGATGCGTCTGGTGCTCTTATCTGCCAGGCCACTGTGCCGGCTGCTGGGGTGCCCTCTGGGGACCTCCGTTGGTATGAAGCGAGGGATCCTGCACTATGAAATATAACTGTGTATTTATGAGTTCTGCCGTGGGTCTGTGGGTCTCTGGACGTGTAAGAGTACTGGATTGGAGGCGGGCAGCGGTGTCTGAACTGTGACCCTAGGGCTGGGCCAGTGTCTGTGTGTAGCAACAGGAGCGTCTCAGAGAGCAGACACAGCATGTGCAAAGGCCCCGAGGAGGCGCGTGAGGACCTCCAAGTGCGGCTGAGCAGGACAGCCAGGGGCACCGGCTCCCGGGTTCGCCAGCTCCCTGGTGTTCATGAGTTACCTCCTCCAGGCCAGGGGAGTCTCCTGGGACCAGCACCCCCAGCTCAGGGCAGTTGGTCTTCTGTTTTCTGTGCTCCCATGTCCCCCTTTATTTGCATGCGTGCTCAGTTGCTCAGTGTGTCAGTCATGTCTGACTCTTTGTGACCCCACGGGCCATAGCCCGCCAGGCTCCACTGTCCTCAGGATTCTCCAGGCAAGACTACTGGAGTGGGTTGCCATTTCCTCCTTCAGGGGATCTTCCCCATCTGGGGATCGATCCCATGTATCTTGCAGCTCCTGCACTGGATGGTGGATTCTTTACCATTGAGCCTCCTGGGAAGCCCCCTTTATTTATTTTAATTTTTTGGTTTATTTATTTATTTTTGGCCACACCTTGCAGCATGCGGGATCTTAGTTCCCTGCCCAGGGATCAAACCTGTGTGCCCTTCTTTGGGAGCGTGGGATCTTAACCGCTGGTCCACTAGGGAAGCACCCCGCCATGTCCCTCTTTATAAGCCATGTTTATCGCCCAGCATAGTTGCTTGTGTGTGTGTTTCTCACACAAGACTCGTAATTCCCTGAACAAAGGAGATATTTCTTATTCATCCTTCTGCACACAGTAGGTGCTCAATAAAACGGGTTTCAGAGGAACAGGGGCAGTTTTTATTGAGCGCCAACTACAGACTCCGTACCCTTGATGCCCACGTGTATCCACAAGGCGACGATACTGAAAAGCTGACAGGCGCGTTGAGTTTTACAAGCTGGCAGAGATGCCAGCGGGATGCAGTTGGAGCTCTAAAGCTTTCATACTGTCTGTGCCCATATTTTTGCCAGAACCCCAGAACCGAGCCTGTCGCCCTGTGTCTCCCCAGAACTGCCTGAAACTCAGCCTGCCGGAACCAGCCTACCCCTGTTGCCCCCCACCCCACCCCTTGCCGGCTTCTGCCAGGGGAGTGTGCAGACAGCCCCGTTCATCCGCGATGAGACACGATACTGCTCGCTTTCTCTGGCAGTCACACGTCCGCAGCCAGGACCTTCCAGCTCAGGTAAGTGGGGCGCCTGTGGGTTCTTCCAGGGAGTCTTCTCTCTGTCCCCTGAATGTCCTGTCCTTGTCCCGTGTCTCACATCTGTGTCCTGGAGGTCACAGGAGCTGGCTCTGATGATGAGCAGTCCCGGTTTGGGGCAGGACTCTGCATGCCTGCGCACTCCGCCCCAGGTCACTGCTGACAGATTCCTCCCAAGTCCCTCTCGATTTTCTGGTTCTCTGTTTCCACCCGTCTCTCCTGCCTCTGACCCCGTCTAGACGGTGTTCTCTGCATTGGGAAAAAGGAATCAGTTTAGCACCATCGAGCGTGTAGGGAAGAGAAAAGATAAAAATCTGTCCGCCTTTCTTTCCTGCAGGCTGCTGTGTGAGTCAGAGCCGGGGGCAGCAGTGTGGGGCCCCCAGAAGGGAAGTGGGCGGCTTGCGTTGAACTAAAACACCTTCTACTTTTAGCCCATGCAGACGAGGGGGCAGGCTGGGGGCAGTTTTGTAGGGAAACAGAGCACTGGCATGAAGGTGGGGTTTTTAGGGTAGGGGACACATCGAGAACAGCAAATCGTCTGGCAGTTTTTAAAACCAGAAAGGAATAGGACGTTACTCTTAAAAGGGGAGAGTTGAACGGATCCGGGACTTGAGATCCAGTTTCAGCTATGTGATGGTTGGCGAGTCGAGCAACCTCTCTGGGCCCCATCCTTACAAAGGGAGATAAGGACAAGCCCTGCCTCTCAGGGTCGTTGGAGGATGGATGAGAGAGGTCTCCTGTCCTGAGAGAGCAGAGCTCATGGCTGGAGGAGCACGGGGCTCGTGTCTGAGCCGTTGCAAAACAGGGGCCGATGATCACACGCCCGTCTCGTAGGGCTGTAGGGAGGAGGATGTGACTTGTGAGGCAGAGGGAGCCCTTGGCTTCCCTGAGGCCTGACTTGTGCTAACCCTTGTCCTCAGCTGTTGATGCCTTCTTACTGAGACTCTGAAGGCAGTCAGCTTAAAATAGGTGTTCAGCTGAAAAGAACCCAAAGGCAAAAAGTAAATAAATAAATAATGAAAGCAGGTGGAGTGGAAAATGAGGATGCTTTTTTCTTTTTTTTTTAAGGTTTCTGGAAAGACTGGGAAGGGGACAGATAAGGGACGGTCTGGGGAGCTGGAGTTCTGAGCCCACTATCCAACTCTGTGACCTCGGGAACACCGGCTTGGGTGTCTGTGTGAGCTGGCGCTGGTCACCTGCCCTCTCTGTGCTTGGTCCTGTAGAGGGTGAGGATCAGCCTGACGTGGGCAGGCTCTGAAATGGGAAAATACTGCAGGGGGCAGGGACAGGAACCTCACCAGGACTTAACCCTGGGAGCCTGCGGTGTGCGTCCAGAGTCCGACCCAGGTTTGAATCCCAACTTTGCATCTTTTGTTCTCTGAGTGACTTCAGGTCAGTTACTCGGCCTTTCTCCACTGGTTTCCGTATCTGTACAGCCGAGAGCATCGTTTGTTACCCTGAAAGCTGGCCTTGAGATTAAACGAGTTGGGAAAGTCCAAGTGAACGTTGGCACCGTTTGGGCACCCTTTGAGCTGGAATGAACTTCAGAGTCAGGCCTTTTAGTCCGCTGCCCTTGCCCAGAGCTAAGAGGTGGAGGCCACTGGCCCAGGCTTGCCTGGCGGTCAGTGGAGAGCTCTAGTCCAGACCTGGGGCTCCGGTCTCTTGATCCTCATCCATCTCCATCTCCCCGTCAAATCTCTCTGTTTCAACCCAGACACTGACTGAATCTTAAATTTACTTTTTAAATTTTTTTTAGCGGTTGCCTCTCCGTTTCTGACGCGCATCTTCCCCATGGATCCACAGCCGTAACCATGGCGACGCGGGTGGAGGTCGGCTCCATAAGTTCCCTGACAGGGGTGCCGGGCCTGGGCGAGCTCTCCAAGGAGGAGGCCCTGACGCGGACCTACTTCCGCCAGGCTGGCGATGCCCCCGGGCCCCCCTCGGCGCTGCTCTTGGAAGGAAAAAGCCCCCTCAGGAGCCCAGTCCGTCTGCTTCCTCTGCCAAGACTCGCCCCCAAACCCTTCTCCAAGGAGAAGGCTGCGGACGTGACACCCTTGTGGCCCAGCCCAGCCAGGCCATCTCCCCCTGGGGGGCTCTCCCAGGACGTGGCCTCAGGGCGTCTGAACGAGAAGATGCCGGGCCTGGCGGGGCAGGAGGTGGGGAGCGGGGACCGCCCGAGAAGCGTGTCCCTGTTCCCCAAAGCCACCATCCCGCGGCCCACGCCAAACCCCGTGATCTTCTTCGAAAGCACCAAAGCTGGCCCTGCTCTGGGGAAGGGGACACACGAGGCCGACGCAGGAGTGTCTCAGGGACCCGCTTCCGCCCCCCGGCCTGAGGTGGCCGCCAAGCCTGCCCCGCCAGCCCGAAAGCCCGTGGGGAGCCTCCCCCGGCCAGCCTCCCTGCCTCAGGACTCCAGGCCGGTGGCCACCCCAGAGGAGACCGGCCCGAAGGAGCCTCTGTCAAAGGCCAGCAGCGTGGAGGATGCGGGAGGCGCCGCCTCAGAGCCGCCTAGGCCTCGCCCGAAGAGAAGGCCCGTGTCAGCCATCTTCGCCGAGACCATTCAGACTCCGAAGCCAGGCCCCGGCGGGGCGGCGGTGGCGGGGAAGCTGCCCCCCACCCCTCCTGAGAAGACGTGGGTGAGGAGGCCCAGGCCTCTGTCCGTGGACCTCACGGCCCGGTTCGAGAGCAGAGAGGCCTTGGCGAGGAAGGTGGTGGATGAGGCCACGGCAGGGCCCGCCGCCCAGCGGCAGGGACCCGAGAGGCCGGATCCAGAACCCAGGGTGGACAGGGAGTGTCTGGTCAAAGCAGAGGCACCTCCACACGACCCGGATTCCGATTTCCTGCAGGTGGCCCAGAAGATCCGGGAACGGAAGGAGAGGCTGCTGTGCAAGCAGGGGGAGATGGGCAGCCTCAGAACCACGGGGGGCCCGGCCAGGGTCACCCCCACCGGTGCCCAGGGTCTCAGGGAGGAGAAAGCCAAGCTGGACGGGGAGCCAGAGAAGGCAGCCAAGGACCCCCAGTCCCCTCTGCCCAGGCCTGGAAAAGGCCAAGACATGGCTGAGGTCAGGAGTAGAGAGGCTGATGTTGAGACCCGGGTCGGGGGAGAGCAGACCCCCAGGGGTGGCGTGAAGAATCACATTGGCCTGTCTGGGGAGGAGAGCGCCTCGGTCTTGACAGCGGGGTCTGAGTCCCCACCAGCCACCCCCGAGTCCCCAGCCATCCTGCCAGAGCCAGAGAAAGCGGGTGTGAGCGTCCAGGAGCGGATCAAAGGCTGGGCCACCGAGAGCTCGGAAGCGAAGCCGGAGCTCAGGAGGAGGGCAGTCCAGACACGGCCACTGTCAGCGGACTTGACCAAACTGTAAGTGGGAGCACCCCATGGGTTTCCCCCAGCCTCCGAGAGCCCCAGCCCCTCACCGGAGACCCCTCCACGAGGTGGAAGGAGACTGCAGGGCACCAGGCTCTGTACTGGGCACTCTTGGTACCCACAGCCCTGAGAGGAAGTGGCATTAGCCCCCATTTCTCAGGTCAGGAGGCTGAGGTGTGGAGGATAGCACTGCTTCACTGTGCGTGCCAGCAGCAGGGCCAGTGATTTGACCTGGTCGCTTTCCCCGCCTTGAGCCTCTCGGTTTCTTCATCTCATAAAGGGAAATGATGTTAAGACCTGCATGAAAGGATTAAGGCCACAACTTAGATACTGCTGGAGATCGCTCAGCCCAAGGGAACCCTCGACACATTGTATTTATTAATAGTCCCAAATGATATGATGAATCCTGTTGGTTAATGATCATTTTCTAAGCGAGGCCTGGCCCCTGCCATCTCTTCCTCCTTTGTTTTGCCACAAGTGACTTCTCGGCTAAGACAGGGAGATGCCGCCGGGGTGTGTCTACCAGCTCATTAATGGCATGCATGCCACCAACGTAGTTTGTCAGCGATTGAGCTTCCAGGGGGCGGGAGCTCTGGGCAGACTGCCCTCCTGGCCCTGGGAACCAGGCCGACCAGCTTGGCCAGAGCTGAGACCACTGGCTGTCAGTGTTTAGAGTGACGTGGAAAAAAAATTATCGATGCCTGACCCCCACCCCCAGAGACTCTGATTCAGCAGATCTGGGGAGGGCTTCTCACCTTGGTTTTTCCAAGTCTCCAAAGTAATTTTCATGTGCAGCCAGGCTTGAGAATCCCTGAACTCAGGAAACAGAGAAAGAGGGGAACTCCCTGGCCATTCAGTGGTTAGGACTCAGTGCTTTTGCCAGGTTCAATCCCTAGTCAGGGAGCTAAAATCACGCAAGCTACATGGTGTGGCAAAATAATAAAACCAGGGAACAGAGGAAGGGGCACCCATGTCAGGGCTTCATATACCTCCCCCCCCCCCCGAGTCCCCCGCACCCCAGTCCTTCAGGTTATTCCCATCTGACAGGTAGGGAAACTGAGGCTCTGGGTTTAGAAACAACTCCTGCACAGCCTCACGCATCCCCAGAGCCAGCCCTTGGACTGCTGCCCGTGGGTCAAGTTCGAGACATTTGATTTGTCTCACCTCCCTCTTCTCTGCAGGCCCCCAACCCTGAACTAATCTAATCTTTCAGCCTCCGCTCCAGAGAACTCGGCAGAGATGGGGAGAAGTCTAGCTCCAACTCCCCTTTCTCTTGTTTCCCCTTTAGCTGGGAAACAGGCCCAAAGAGTGATTAAAGGCTGGGCCAAGGTCACCCAGAGAGGCAGAGGCAGAGGCAAGCCTCTTCCCTGATGCATTCCCCGACCGCCCACTGCCCCCGAGGACCGCGGTCGGTCTGCAGTGGGGCTGCTGGTGGTTGTGGGGTTGAAGCCATTAATTATCGCTCCTGGGGCACCTTCGTTCCTCTCTCCATACCCTCACGTAGCAATTAGGGCCTTGGGTAGCCTCTTATCTGACCTACAAAGGACGATAGGGAGGCGTTAATTATCCCCGTTTTATAGATGAAGAGACAGAGGCTCAGGTGAGGTCACGAGCCTGAGCCAAGCTCCCTCAGTGGGGAGGCAGGAAGGAGAGCTGGCACAAACACCCAGGCCCTTTCCCCCGAGCCCGGGGCTGCTGCCGCCCCGGTGATGCTGTGCTTAAGGTAGGCTCTCTCCCTCCCAGGCCGAGAGGTTTGGTGACTAGAAAGGACACGTCCCATCTTGGAGGAATTGGGACAGGGATTCTCTGATGATCTCAGTGCTGCGTTCACCCCTGGGTTCCTGAACTTGTTACGGGGTGTGGGCTGGAGGGAGTCCTAGCTTCTGGCTGTGCACAAGTAACTTGGGTGTCTTGTGCCAGGTTTTCAAGTGCAGCTTCAAGCAACGAAGTCAGATATGAAAAGTGTTTGGAGCTGAGTGGTGAGCTTCCCAGAGAACCAAGGGAAAAGGTAAGAAGCCACTTGGCACGTCCTTTTTTTCCCCCAGTGGGTAGTGATACTTATTGGAAAAAGGGCTTTTACAATCTCGAAGATCCAGGAAAGACTCAGAAACCTCTCATAAGACATTTTTTTTTCCTTTCATGTTGGGACTTTTAAAGTCCCTTCCGGTGATACTCTGCTGTGTGTGTTAGTCGCTCAGTCGTGTCCAGCTCTTCGTGACCCCATGGACTGTAGCCTCACCAGGCTCCTCTGCCCTTGGGATTCTCCAGGCAAGAATACTGGAATGGGTTGCCATTTCCTTCTCCAGGGGATCTTCTTGACTGAGGGATCGAACTTGAGTCTGCTGCATTGCAGCCAGAATCTTTACCATCTGAGCCACGAGGGATGCCCCATGATTCGCTGTTCTTTGGTGTTGAATACTGTTTGCAAATATAATCGTCAGGCATTAATTTTTGTCTGTGCAAACAGGAGGACGTGGCTTTCCTATGTAAGAATGTCTGCTTTTTTGAGAAATTAATGAAGATTTTGAAATGTTGGGATTTCCCTGGTGGTCCAGTGGCTAAGACTCCCAGCTTCCAATGCAGAGGGCCCATGTTTGATCCCTGGTCAGGGAACTAGATCCCGCATGCCACAACTCAAGATCCCAAGGGCCACAACTAAGACAGCCAAATAAAAACTTTTGTAAAATGCTCCTAGAGGGCCTCCCTGGTGGCTCGGTGGTAAGGAATCCGCCTGCCGATGCAGGAGACACAGCTTCGATCCGTGATCCAGGAAGATCCTACATGCCTTGGAGCAGCTGAGACCATGCACCGCGAGTATTGAGCCTGTGCTCTAAAGCTCACACTCCGAGACGAGAGAAGCCACCCCAGTGAGGAGCCCGTGCACGACTAGAGAGCAGCCCTGCTCGCCACAAGCCTGCACAGCGGTGAAGACCCAGCACAGCCAAAAAGAAATGCATAAAAATTAAAAGGTGTTACTAGAAACCCCCTCAACTCCCCCCATTATGGCCCCAGCTCCTTTCCTCACCCCCTCATTTGTCAGCTAGGAGAGGGAGAGAAAAATCACCAGCAATTAAATTTCTTAGAATGTATATTCGGTTAGTCTGTTTAATTTTTTTAAAAAAAGCTCATGAAATAACTGCTGGGTATCATGGGCCTGTGATTGATGCTTTCTGAAACTTCATGTTTTTCTTTTATTTCTCTACTTATTTTTAACTGGGGGATAATCGCTTTACAAGGCTGTGTCGGTTTCTGCCCTACATCAACGTGAACCAGCCTTTGGTGTATCCACACGGCCCCTCCCTCTTGCCCCTACCCACCCCCCCCAGGTTGTCACAGAGCACTGGTTTGAGCTCAGTTTTTTCCTGAGCAGCTTTATTGAGGTATAACAGACGTAACGTGAACTGCATGTATTTAAAGTGTAAAAGCAGGTGAACTCTGACTTCTGTGTACGTCTGTCAAATCGTCATTACCATGAAGACAGTGAACGTTTCCAGCACCTGCAAGTTTCTTCTTTGTAACTCCCCCCGTCGCCTGCTGCCTCCTCCCCCAAAGCAACAACCGATCTGCTTTCAGTCACTATAGATTCATTTGCATTTTCTAGATTTTTATATAAATGGAACCAATGCTGTTTTTTTTTTTTTTGGTCAGATTAATTGATCTCTCTTCTCCACTATTTATCTACATGCACACACACCTACAGTTTTTTAAAATGGTATTTTATTATAAATACATAGTTCCTCCGTCTGCTTTTCTTCCATCAACACAATAGCGTTTTAAGTGTCCTTAGATCTTAGGACATTGGGAGCCACCCCCTCTCTGTGGGTCCAAGTGCCTGTGTGGCAGTCAGCTGTTTGCATATATCGAAATTTATTTAGCCCTTCAGACGGGCATCTAGGCTCTTTTGTTTCAGGGACAGTCCTGTGTGACCTTTCTTGTTCACGTAGACTTGTGCACGTGGGCAAAGCAGGAATTCTGGGTGGAAACTGGCCAGATGAAAGGAAATGAGTATCTTAAGATCGTGGCGGACGTACTGAATCGCTCAAGAGCCATGCCCATTTGTCTTCTCGACAACAGGGGCCGAGAGTGCCTGTTTTCCCTCACTGGCTGTGTTCAGTCTGTAAGACTGGATGGTTTCTCACTGCTGTGATTTTAAAAGCTGCCATTTCAGTCACCTCACCTCTTCCTTTCCATTTCAAATCCTTTGACTTATATTGGATTGTTTTGGTACTTCCCTGGAAGTCCAATGGGTAAGAATTCACCTTCCAGTGTAAGGGATGCTGGTTTGACCCCTGGCTGGGGGAGCTAAGATCCCGTACTCCAAATAACCTCAACCATAAAACAGAAGCAGCATAGTAACAAATACAATAAAGACTTAAAAAATGGTCCACATCAAAAAAAAAAAAACTTTATTGAATTTGTTATAATGTTGTAGCAAACCTTTACAAATAAATATCAAAAGAAATATTTTTCAATCTTTAAAATTAAATAAATAAATTGAAGGATTATTTCTTTTTTTTTTCCCAGCCAAAGGACAGACATGGAGTGGAGGGAACATCTGTCACAAGAAACCCCTGGAAGCCTGGTCCGCCTCCGGAGAAACCCAGACAGACAGAGCGGAAAGACAGTTCTGACCGTGTCCCCAGCGGTGCTCGGGGTGAAAGCACAGTGGGGGCCCGGAGCCCTTCTGAGGGCACCCCGGATGATGATGGAAGCTTCCAGACTGTATGGGCCACGGTGTTCGAGAATCACGTGGAGAAGCACACCGTGGCAGCCCCCTCGGGACACAGTCCCTGGGCCACGACCCCCAGGGACCTGGCCGACGTCTCGGAGCCCAGATCCAGGCTCCTTGAACCCAGAAGCTCTTTCCCACAAACCACAGCCCTGAAGCGAGAGTGGCTGGAAGATCCCGACCTAGAGCGAGGCAGAGGGACCGCCTTCTCCAGCGGTGAGCCCAGACAGCATCGCGCATCCTCCCTGCTGGGAGGGCACCCTGGGGGTGAAAAGGGCAGCCATCACCCCTTCCTCAAGCTCCCGGAGAGCGCCCCCACACCCGAGAGGGTTGAGCCCAGGTACGACGTCGTGCATGCTGTCGGGGAGCGTGCGCACAGCGAGGCTGTCCCCACGGCGCCTGAGGAGAAGGCCCTGACGCTCCGCAGTGGCCGGTCTTGGCCCCCACTGTCTCAGGAGGTCACTCATGCCGTGACTCCTGCCGACCCCAAGTGCAGGCCGGAGGGCCAGGTTGGGTCCGTCCAAAGGGCCAGTTTGATCTGGGAAGCCAGAGGGACCCGTGAGGTCAGTGGGCCAAAGCCCGAGTTCCACCGAGAGCCTAAGGACACGCATGGAGGCAGTTGCCCGTCACCCAGATGGACAGGCGGGGTGGGCGTGTGCTGGCACAAAGCCGCTGTGGGGCTCAGCGAAGGGAGAGGCTCAGAGCTGAGCCCCGAGGCCACCTCCGCGAGGACCACCCTGGAGGCCCAGCACCTGGGGGCCGAAGGGGCCGGAATCCAGCCAGGGGAGAGAGCTCCGCCCCAGGGGGCGCCTCCGGAGCCTCTTCCCAGGGCCAAGGATGAAGCCGATGACTCCCAAGTGCGGCCTCAGGCAGACGTGCCGGGGCAGATGGGGCCCCTGGCCATGGCTGGCAGCCAGGAGCCCGAAGTCAGGAGGCGGAGGGCGAGCCCTGGTGACCAGAGGCTGGACAGGTGGAGGCGGCGGACCCTGCCCCACGATGTGAAGTTTGACGAGTTCAGCCTCCTGCCCCCAGAGCACTTGTCCAGGGTGGAGCCGAGAGGGGACCACCTGAGCCCTGTGGCCCCGGGTGCCTTAGGAAAGCCCCAGCTACTCCCGGGTCGGGAGGGGACCCGGCAGGGGAGCCCAGGTGCATCACTGGACCAGGTTCTTCCCACAGCAAAGCAGGGGTCGCCTGTGGAACCCAAGGCGACTTTTTTTGCTGTGACCTATCAGATCCCTGACACTCAGAAAGCCAAGAGCGTGGTTAGGCCCAGGCCTGAAAACTGGACAGAACCTTCTAGAAAAGCAGCCCCACCCCTATCCCCTCTTTCTTACACCCCTACTTTGGTTTCTCTGAACCGTGAAGAGCTGCTGGAGACTGTGGGAGGTAAAAACCGGGCCCCGGGCAGAGAACACGAGCACACAAGCTTTCCAAGGCCGACAGAGCATCCGGCATCTCTCGGGGACAGGATTCCGGGTCCCCCCGGTGAGAGGATCTCCGACGCCGATGCCGTGTGGGTTCGTCGGGGCCCTGAAGGTGGCAGCGGTTTTCAGAACAGCTGGAAGGACAACGGGAATAAGACGTCCCCTGGCGGCGCTCCCCAAACACCCCCAGCTTTCAGAAGTCCCCTGAAAGCCAGCGAGCGCCTGGTCCGAAGGAAGACAGAAGCGGTCAGTGAGACATTCCCAGGTAAAGCCAAGGCCGGCTACAGGTCCAGCGTCCTCGATATCGATGCGCTGATGGCTGAGTATCAGAGGCCGCCGGCCGGAAGCCCGCGGGAGGCTCAGGAGTGGATGGCGGGTCCACCCGCAGAGCTCAGGGGCTCAGACCCCGAGAGGCCCGGGCCGCAGGGCGAGGCGGATCAGAGACGGAGGAGCCTCAAGGAGCGCCCTGAAGCCGAGGCTCCCCAGAGACAGGCCAGTTTTAAGGAAACCAACCCTGGTTCCACTCCTGGCTCCGGCAAGTACCTGGCAGAGACACCGGGGGCAGCCGCGCACAAAGTCAGCTCTCCCCTCTGGGGCCCGCCCCACTCGGCTCCTCCTGAAAAGTATCCAGGGATTTCTTCCGGCCCTGCCACTGGCCCCAGGAAAAAAGGCCCAGGGATCCCTGAGGATGAGAAAAAGACCTTTGTTAGTAAACATCACAGCGCGAAGTGCCAGCATCCCCCTGCCGAGTCAAAGCCTGGCATTGCCTGGGAGGATCCAGGCGGCGGGGCCAGCGTGCAGCCCAGGTCGTCCCCCACCGACCAGAGGAAAGGGACCCCGAGGAAACCCCCGGGGAGGGGCGAGGAGAGCGGTGTGGCCCTGTGGGCCGACCACCCGCGGGACTTCGGAAGGTCACCACTGGATGTCAAGAGGGCCTATTCGGAGAAAGGTCCGCCTCTCAAAATCCGAGAGGGCCTGTCCATCATGCAGGAAGCCAGAGAGAGGAGGCAGGAGCAGCCCAAAGGGAGGCCCAGCCTCCCCAGGCAGAGCGCGGAGGCCAGAGACACCATGATGATGGGGCTCTGTCGGCAGGAGCTGGGGAGCCGAGACAGTCAAAAGGTGAGTGTGCAGGCTGGTGCAGTTTTCTCAAACGCCGGGTAAACATGCAGGCCAGAGGTCTCAAACTCGGGACCTGCGCGGGCCTGGTGGGCCTGGGGGTGAGTGGAGTCGGGTGGGGTGTGAGGCGCCACGGAGTGCTAGGACTTGTGGCAGATGGAGCGCTCAAGCCGTCTCTGAAGGGGGCCACCTTTGCACAGTCCGAGCTGGTTCTCAACAAGCGGGGAAAGCGGTCCTGAGATGGCAGATCCGATTTATCAAGAGAATTTGAAAGATCCCCATTTTGGCCAGTCGTCCCCTCCCCCATCAGGAAATGGGGGCAACGTATTCTAAAAAAAGAAATGCTGTTTTGTTCAAACAAAACTTGTCTGCCAGCTCTGTGTACAGCCCATGGGGTTATCAGTTGAAACCCTTGGCCTAGAATGGTGACGCTAGGTATCCCTTATTGAGCGCCTGCTGTTTTCCAGTATGCCACACCGGGTCCATCATTGATGTATCCCTAGACTCCAGGACCATGCCTGACGTCTCGGGATCATTCACAGAGAAGTTGTTGAGTGAACGATCTTATGTGAGCCTCAGGACAGTCCACGAAAGAGGGACTGCCGTGGTTTGGGTTTCTCCAGAAGCACCCGCCTGTGGGTTGTTTCAGGAGGTGATCCCAGAGGAACTGGGCGGGGTGGGGGGAGGGGAGAAGTGAGGCAGGGAAGGGAAGGCAGGTGAGAAAGTGTGGGCACCTGAGGCTCGTTCTTCCTGGAGACCCGTGGGGAGCCGCACAGGTCGCCTCTGAGCGATCCTGTCCAGGGGTCAGGGGACCTGGAGCATTTGTTTCTTCATTTCTCCCTATCCTCGCGTGAGGCTGTGTCTGGGGGCTGTTAACATTCAGCTCAGTGGCGGAGAGGAAAATCCTCACGCAACACTGGCATGGATTTGAGCATCGGGCAGGGCGCCCGTAGCGTCTGCCGCAGGTGCGATCATCTTGTCCAGAAGAGGGAAAACAAACAAGCAGACATAGGCTCAGAGAGGTTCATAACTTATCCCGCATCACACAGCCCCAGAGCAGCACAGCTAGTGTTCGCACCCAGGTCTGACCTGATACCTGAGCCCTTGGGATCATGGAGGTGGGGAAATCTGAGGCATGGAGTCTGCCCTCGGGAAGCTTTCGCTCTGTGTACAGAGATGGGAGGTGAGAGCATCCTTGGTAGGAGCACAGTGCCGGCAAAGGTCCAGAGGTGAGGAAAAAAAACAGTCTGCTCTGCGGCCAGTGTGGAAACTGACTTAGGGCCCCTCCAGGTCACCCCGCCATTCCAACCTAGAAAAGGGAGGTTGTGGAAATGAAGTGATCAGAGAATTCACCTGAGGTTCAGAGTGGCTTTGAACCCACGTCTCTTCCAGGGACCACATTCGGGCTTGCGTTGGAATCTCCACTCTGCCACTCACGGGCTCTGCTGTGTGCAGAGCAGGCACTGGCTTCCTCCAGCCTCAGTTTCCCCCTCCAGAGTTAGGAGTCAATGGGGATTCCTTCCTCGAGGCACCACAGCTAGTCAGGGAGGAAATAAAGCACCCAGCATGGGTGGGCGGGCCATGGGCTCCACAGGCCCTGGGCTCCGCAGACTTGCTGAGGGTTTCACCTCCCCCACCCCCTCCAGGCTGTCGTGCGAGCCCGCAAGAGGGAAGAGGCCGTGGAAACGTGACACTTCATCTGTGAGCCAGCCCCGGCTCAGGGGCCTTGCAGAGGGGCCCCCAGCCCAGCCTTGGACGCCCGCCCGGGGTGCCGGGGCCCCAGGAGCGCTTGTTGTCAGGGGATCTGTTTTCTCACCACGGGGACTGGGAAGCCTTGGATCAGCTCCCCGTTTCTCTTCTCTCCTGCCCGAGGATCTTGGGTTCTTGACATTTAAAACATAAATAAGGGCAATGCTGCTGCTGTTGCTGCTAAGTCACTTCAGTCGTGTCCGACTCTGTGTTACCCCATAGACGGAAGCCCGCCAGGCTCCCCCTTCCTTGGGATTCTCCAGGCAAGAACACTGGAGTGGGTTGCCATTTCCTTCTCCAATGTGTGAAAGTGAAAAGTGAAAGTGAAGTCGCTCAGTTGTGTCGGACCCTTAGTGACCCCACGGACTGCAGCCCACCAGGCTCCTCCATCCATGGGATTTTCTAGGCAAGAGTACTGGAGTGGCGTGCCATTGCCTTCTCTGAAATAAGGGCAATACCGAAGGACAAAATGTTGGCTGTTGAAGATTCAAACCCAGGTAGAGAATCCGCCTGCAACGCAGGGGGCCTGGGTTTGATCCCTGGGTCAGGAAGATCCCTTGGAGGAGGAAATGGCAACCCACTCCAGTGTTCTTGCCTGGGAAATTCCATAGATAGAGAGGACCCTGGCAAAGAGTCAGACACGACTGAGCACACACAAGCACACCAGTGTATAATGTGTGTAAAAGCATGTCCCCCCTCAACCCCCTTTCCTTTCCCGTTCCCCCAGATGCAGACACGGTTAGGGTTCTTGATCTCCTTGGAGACTTTCCGACGCTCCAGAGTGGCTTATAAATCAATATATGTATTGATTTTATAATTGTATTTTTCTTCTTGCAAGGATAGTGAATGCTTGGGCAAGATTTTAAACGTCATGGAAACATAAGGTTTGGGATGGAAAGCTGCCCCAGATGAGGAGTTTGGTGCTCTGGGACCCACCCCTCCAGCCCTGTTGGTGGTCCTCAGCCATTTGGACCGTTTGGCTCCCAGGGCACGTTTGGCAAAGTTTCAGGCATTTTTTGTTGTCACAACCAGAGTAGAGTTTGCTCTGGGCATCTCGGTGGGTAGAGGCCAGGGAAGCTCCACCACCTCCTACAATGCACAGGACAGCTCCCAGCTCAGAGAATCATGCCGCCCCAAGTGCATGACGTGGTTTCCAGGCTGAGGGACCCTGGTCCAAGCACAGGTCGGTCAGTGTACCCTGTCGTACAGAAACATGGCAGCATTCTACAGAAAATCTCACAACTTGCTTTGTTCTTTCCCCACGGATTAAAATCTTTTTCTTAATGTTTTGTACAATTTTTTGAAGACTGCTGTCGGCTTGCAGTTGTAACAGAACATTGGCTGTGCTGCCCGTGTTGTCCAGTATGTCCTTGAGCCTGTCGTATACCCGATGGTCTGTGCCTCCCCTTCCCCTACCCTTATCGTGCCCGCTCCCCCCTGCCACCCCACTGGTAACCACCAGTTTTCTCTGTATCTGTGAGTTTCCCTCTTTTGGGTGCAGGTATCTTTCCGAGTTAGTGTTTTTTAATACATACTCAGGTAGCGTGCTTTTAAAAATTCAACAGTGAGAAACGGGGCGTCCATCATCACCTGATTATTTTTAATGGCGACAAAGCAGTTTGTTATGTGACTGAGCCCAAGATTTTTTTATCAAGGCTCTCGCAGAGGTACATTTGGGTGGATCTGAGTTCTAGGGCCCCACTGAGCATCCTGAGGTACATGTTTGCTTCCCGGGATGAGGATTCTTGATGGACAGCCAGTTCTGCTCATGGACCCTGCCATGGGGTGTGATTGCGATTAAGGTGATTCCTCCTTTCTTCTCTTTGCCTCACTCCCTCTTTGTTTTTTCACTTCAGTTCAGTTCAGTTCAGTTCAGTTGCTCAGTCGTGTCCGACTCTCCGCGACCCCATGAATCACAGCACGCCAGGCCTCCCTGTCCATCACCAACTCCCGGAGTTCACTCAAACTCATGTCCACAGAGTCGGTGATGCCATCCAGCCATCTCATTCTCTGTCGTCCCCTTCTCCTCCCACCCCCAACCTTTCCCAGCATCAGAGTCTTTTTCCAGTGAGTCAACTCGTCGCATGAGGTGGCCAGAGTATTGCAGTTTCAGCTTTAGCATCAGTCCTTCCAATCAACACCCAGGATTGATCTCCTTTAGAATGGACTGGTTGGATCTCCTTAATATTTATTAAAACTTTGTCCCAGGCCCAGTTATGGTATTCCCTTTCATCAAATGGTTTATTTTCGTTTCCAGAAAGAATAGTTTCAGGTACATGTGTGCTGAGGCGCCTCAGTCGTATCTGGCTGTTCTGGGCACCAGGGATGCCAGGGGGACCCAGGCCACCGATTCAGTCTGTGCTGTCCATCAGCCACTAGCCACGCGGGGTTCTCTCAGTGTAAGTCAGTTAAAACTAAGACCCCGATGCACTTTCTCAGTCACACTGAGAAACGGCCGTCGCCCTGGGCAGCCCAGATAGAGAACGTCATCGCAGTCACAGAACTTTCCAGTGGACAGCGCCAGTCCAGACGGGCAAGCCGAGCGAGGGGGTGGGATCACTCAGAGAGTGGTAAGTCCTGGAGAGACAGAGTAACCTCCCCGGCACCCCCTTTTTCTAAGGGAGTGACCCGACAGATGCTGTGGGAGTGAAGGCGGAGCCCCAGGCAGGCCAGAATCTGCAGCGAGCAGCAAGTGGAAACACCCCAGCGTGGGGATGGGTGGTCCTGTGGATGCTGGGGGCACCCCAGTGGGCCCCGGGGGTGCTGGCCAGAGCTGAGCTGGAGAGGTGAGGAGGGGCCCAAGCGTGGGGGAGCCACCAGAGGGTTCTGAGCGCTGCTGCCGCCATCTGTGTCTCAGAGAGACCCCCGACTGCTCTCTGGGTGAGGGTAGAGGCAGGAAGGCCCGTGAGGAGGCTGCCGTGGTCCTCAGACAGGTGACAGGGCTTATACCGGGTGGTGGCCATGGAGGGGTTAGCAGCTTTTTGAGGGGATGGTAGCAACTTTGTTATTGTTGTCTAGAGGCTAAGTCCTGTCCGACTCTTTGTAACCACATGGACTGTAGCCCACCAGGCTCTTCTGTCCATGGGGTTTCCCAGGCAGGAATACTGGAGTGGGTTGCCATTTCATTCTCCTGGGTATCTTCCCATCCCAAGGATTGAGCCCAGGTCTGCTGCATTGACAGGTGGTTTTTTTTTTTTTTTTTTTTTACCATTGAGCCACCAAGGAAGCTGGGTAGCAGCTTTGAAAGTGAAAGTTTAGTCACTTAGTCCTGCCCGACTCTTTGCAATCCCGTGGACTGTAGCCTACCAGTCTCCTCCATCCATGGGATTTTCCAGGCAAGAGTAGGGGAGTGGGTTGCCATTTCCTTCTCCAAGGTAGCTGCTTTACTGAGATAGAATTTTCGTGGCCCATGCAAGAACTCATTTATTTATTTAACATTTATTATTTGCTTATTTGACTGGGCTGGATCTTAGTTTTGGCATGTGGGATCTAGTTCCCTGACCAGGGATCGAACCTAGGCCCCCTGCTTTAGGATCTCAGAGTCTTAGCCACTGGACCACTAGGGAAGTCCCTGTTCACCCATTTAACGTGTACAGTTAATTTAATGGCTTTTAGTATATTCGCAGAGCTCTGCAACCATCATCACATTCACTTTTAAATATCTTCATCACCCCTTAGAAAGCCCTGTACCCGCTGACCAGTCACTGCCTGCTCCCTGAATACCCTCCACTCCCGATTCACCATTCACCTACCTTCTGTCTATAGAGATGCCTATTCTGGACGTTTCATGTAAAAAAATCACACGGAGTGGTCATTTATTACTCGCCTCTTTGACTTGGCAGAGAGTGTTCAAGGGCCATCTGTTTTGAGCGCATGTCGGGACTTCCTTTTCGTGGCTGAGTAATATTCTGCGGTACAGATGCACCCCGTTCGGTCTATCCATTCATCAGCATTAGGCATATCTGGACTGTTCCAGCTCTTTGACTGTCTTGGAGAAAGCTGCTATGAACGTTTATGTACGAGTTTTTGTGTGGACATATGCTTTCATATCTTTGGCTGTCTCCCTGGGAGAGGCATTGCTGAGTCACAGGGTCAGACCTCCAGTCTTTTGCTTTGAGGGGCTGCCAGATTGTTTTCCAAAGCAGCCGCGCCATTTTACGGTCACCCCAACAGTGTGTGAGGGCTCTAATGTTTCTGCACCCCATCTGACATTTGTTATCATCCCTCTTTGGTTCTAGCCGTCTCAGTGGGTATGAAGTGGTGTCTCACGGTGGTTTTTTAACTGAGATATGATTGACATGTGACGTCATAGCAGTCTCAGGTGTTCAGTGTAGCTATTCAGCGTTTGTGCATATTGCATGATGATCACTGTCGTTTTGATTTGCATTTCCTGTTGGAGCGTCCTTTACTGTACTTACTGGCCATTTGTGTACCTTTTCGGAGTAATGTCCATTCAGACCCTTTGTCTGTTTTTAAGATCATTTGTCATTTTATGATCGAGTTGTAATTATTCTTTGTACTTTCTGGGTACAGGTGCCTTATCAGACATAATGGTTTGCAGGAATGTTCTCCCACTTTGTGGATTGTCTTTTCACTTTATTTCGCTTTTTCACTTTCTTAACAGTGCCCTTTGAAGCACCAAAGGGCTTTTCATTTTGATATAGTCCAATTTACTTTGCTTTTGGTGCTTGAGCTTCTGGTGTTCTAAGAAACCCTCGCTTAACCATGAAGGTCAAGAAGATACAAGTGTGTATTTTCTTCTAAGAGTTTCCTCCTTTTGGCTCTGACGTTTAGGTCTTTGATCTATTTTGAGTCGACTTCAATGGTATGCGATCTGGGGTTGGCAGCATGTTTTGAAGGCAGAGTCGACCGGATGGAGAGAGAGGGGGGATAGACGCCGGCCTGAGGGTCTTGGCCTGCCCAGCCAGTGACTGTCAAAGCAAAGACTTGTGATTGGAGCGGGGGAATCTAGGGGCCTGTTTGGGGCTCATGAGGTCTCAGAGCAGCGCGGGCAGTGAGCAGACATGGTCAGCGGGACCTTCAAGTCCGGAGTCCCAGCCGGAGAGACGGAGCCCAGCTGGGACTTACTGAAGCCATGGGGCATGACGCAAAGTCCACCAGGCAGTGGTGGAGCAGAAGAGCGGGCCGTGTGGCTGGCCTGGGTCGCGTCTTGACACGTCCCTCTGAGATGCACGGAGGCGGGGAAGGAACAGCCCTTGAGGTCAGAGGAGAACCAGAGGGTCTCATTAGGCGTCGCAGAAGGGGCTGTGAGGCAAGGGGCCAGCCTTGCCCTTCGCTCACGCTGTGTGTTCTTAGGCAGGTGCCTCCCCTGGGTCGGGAAGATCCCCGGGAGAAGGACATGGCACCCCGCTCCAGTACCCTCCCCTGGAGAATCTCATGGACGGAGGAGCCTGGTAGGCTGCAGTCCATGGGGTCGCACAGAGTCGGACACGACAGAGCGACTTCACTTTCCCCTCTCTGGACCTTTCTTTTCTTGTTGGTTCAGGGACAGTGTGAGCCCCGTAACACGCACCCTCCCGAACCCCATTTTACTGGCTTTGACTGTATCCCCCGTATATAAAAACGACGAGAGTCACACCAGCGCCCCTGCTCCCTCGTATTCGCGTCGGCTCTCTCTGTCTGCGCACATGTGCCCGTGCGTTCCGGTCTGTGGAGAGATGTCTGTAGTGAGGCCACCGGAAGTGACCAGCGGCGGACATTCACAGAGGGCCCCTCACTCGCTGGGCGGGGGATGGCAGGGACCGGGGAGGCTCCCAGGTCTCACACACGTCCGCCCCCTGGTGGCAGCTCTGAGTTCACACCCTTTCCACCTGCTGGTCCTCTTTTGGTTCAGCCCCGAACCTGGAAGCTGAGGACTTGTGTTATGGATCTTTCCCCACGTGGTCAAGGCTCAGAGGGGTTGAGGCACTCACCCGAGGTCACACAGTTATGAAGTGGCTGAGGCTGGGCTGAACCTAGGCCTGTGATCCTGTATGTGACCCCCCCACCCCCATCATTGAGGTGGACCACCCAGCTTGGATGTGGGGCAGGGGTGAGCAGAGGTGGGCATCGGGCACCCTTGCCCTTGAGGTGCAGCGTGGCCCGCCTCAGTGTGACGTATTCTTCCTGCCAAAGGGGAAGCCCCAGTCAAGTTTCCTCCTTGTGTCTCCTGCGCCTCAGGTGTCACCGAGGGACCTGGGGAGGGAGCGTGCCCTCCCGGACAGTGAGCCTCCGCTCTGGCAGGTGAGCCCCACAGCCGCGGGCCCCCGGAGGAGCCACAGCCTCTGCAAGGACAGGAGGAGTGGGCCCTTCGTGGTGAGTGATGCCGACGTGGCCGGAGCGGACGCTGCTGGGGACGTCCCAGCTGGTCCCAGGGCCTGAGGGGGGTGAGGGAGGGCCGGTGACCGTCCGGGAGCCTGCTGCGGCCTGGCTGGGCCGTGGCTCGTGTCATGACATGAGATGGTGTTTGGTGGCTCTGCCGGGGAAGCCTCCCCTCTGGTGGGTTTCTGGCCCCCTGTGGAGGGGCAGCCCCTGGTATCTGGCACCTTGAGGTTAGAACAGGCCCTGGAGTCTTGAGAGCCCTGGATTTACATCCCAGCACCATCTCTGCTTCTTTGAACAACTCGCTTAATTCTTCTGCACCACAGTTTGTTCACTGGGAAAACGGGACTGTGATTCCTGACTGTTTTGTGCTGTTGGGAGTGAGATTGTGTGGGGCGCAGCGCGTCATAATTCAGACAGTAACCGATGGTGTGGTAACGACGGGAGGATGGCAGCATCGGGCTGGTTCTGCAGCTGGATTGCCTGGGTTTATTCATACCCTGCCTCTGCCTGGAGCTGGGCGTCTGACCTCAGTTTCCTCATCTATAAAATGGGTATAATAATAGCATCTACTTCACGGGCTGATGTGGGACTCAGATAACTCGAGAAGTGTTTAGCCTGGTTCTCGGTACACAGTAAACACTTTAATGACTGTTCCGTTACCATTATTATTATGATGCTTTCGTGTACCCTTTTGGCTGTCACTGAGCTCCCTCCTTAGCCAGCACTTCTTCCCTCTCAGCCTGATCCCTCACTTGTGAAAGGAGGCGGGTATATGAGGCAGCAGGACCCCAGGGAAGCCCCCTTCTGCCCAAGCCTCAGTGTCCCCAACTGCGTTCCAGGGCTTCACCACTTCTGACTGTCCGTGATTTTCTTTTCTGTTTTTTTTTCCACTTTCGTTCCACGATCCTTGGAGATGTGCTGAGCTCTGCACCTCCTCCTAAAGTCCCTCCCAGGCCCTGGGCCCTGCCTGGGGACATCTGAGATAAGTCCTTTTAAATGAGCAACACCAGTTCCACGCCCAAGGTCATTCTGAGTTGCAGGACTCCGTGCATTTCAGTGGTCATCTGTGCCTGGTCCCATGTCTCAGAGACGTGGGATCTGGCAGTATTGACATCTGAGGTCTGTTCCTTCTAGCTTTATGACCACCAGCAAGAAATTTCACTTCTCTGAACCTCTGTCTCCTCCTCTGTAAAATGGGGTGAAGATGCTACCCCTGGCAGAATTCTTGCCAAGAGCTGACAGTGACGCTGGGGGTGACCTTGCCCATGAAGGGACCCAGACCTTTGCTGAGAAGCCCCAGAAAATTCACAAGAGTCCACATCTCTGCTGCTGATTTCTTTTTCACCTTTGTCTCTCCTCCCTCTCGGGCACTGACTCAACTTACCTGATTGTGTGTGTGTGTGTATTTGTGTTTGTGTGTGTGTATTTGTGTTTGTGTGTGTGTGTATTTGTGTTTGTGTGTGTGTTTGTGTGTGTGTATTTGTGTTTGTGTGTATTTGTGTTTGTGTGTGTGTATGTGTGTGTGTATTTGTGTTTGTGTATATTTGTGTTTGTGTGTGTGTGTATGTGTGTGTATGTGTGTGTATTTGTATTTATGTGTATTTGTGTTTGTGTGTGTGTGTGTTTCTGTGTTTGTATGTGTGTGTGTATTTGTGTTTGTGTGTGTGTATGTGTGAGAGAGAAGTCAAAGGTTATGGAGGGAACAGCATCCTGGTCCAAGTCTCTGCTTGCTGGCCCTTCTTTCTGTGTGGAGTCCTTGGGTGGCTCGCCTTGGTTCCAGAGGCCTCTGCCCCATTGCAGTGTGTTTGATCACCTCTGGCCCCAGAGGCCTCTGCCCCATCGCAGTGTGTTTGATCACCTCTCCCCTGGAGGCATCCAGGTCTGGTACTGAGCCTGAAGCAGACAGAGCTGGGGCCTCGGACCTGGGTTCCCCTCCTGGACTGACGCCTGCGATTCTGGGGAGTGGTCCCCAGGAGGCGGTGGTGGTGTGTTCGCTTTCTCATGCCTCCAGATCCTGACTAGGGGACTTCAGCACTGGGGCCCTGGGGCTCTGGAGGCTGGAGAGAGTGGGTTCAGGTTCTGGCTTTGGCACTCCATGACCTTGGGCAGGTGACTTCACGGACCCCAATGAGCCTGTTTTTGCTTCTGTAAAAGGAGGATGGTCCTAAGTGGCCTCGAGAGTAGTTTTGTGGCAGGAAGTGAAGTTGCCCCGCACTCAGAAGAGTAAACTCCCACTTCATGCCTTGGCGGCAGGGATGGCCGTTCCTTCTCCTCCTCCGTGGCCCTTGCCGTTCTTCCTCCTCCCCCTCACTCCCCGTCCTCCCCTCCGCTCCCTCTTCCTCACCTGGGCCAACTTTCTCTTTATGAACAGGGAAGTTGAGGCCCCCAGAGGCGGGGTCAGGGTGACCCTGCAGGTGACGCCTGGGGTCCCTGAGCCCCCCTTGGCCTGGATGGCCGCCCTGCCACTCTAGAGGTCGGAGATGGTCAGACCTGTTTTGCATCCCGTGGGGTATTTGGAGAGCCTCTCACTAGTGGATAAACGCCGTCTGCTGTTACTTCCGTCACTCTTTTGATTGATGACTTTGTTCTGTTGGTTTCCAGTTGAGATTCAGGTCCATCTCCCTTTTTTGAGCCTGTGCCCCAAGCCTTGT
Organism: Moschus berezovskii; assembly: GCF_049115385.1. Classification (NCBI taxonomy): domain Eukaryota; kingdom Metazoa; phylum Chordata; class Mammalia; order Artiodactyla; family Moschidae; genus Moschus; species Moschus berezovskii. Next base: position 68,471,567 of record NC_142478.1, read on the forward strand.
CAATCCCCAGTCTCCCCCTCTTGTTAGGGAATATAAATCGCATTCTGCAGAGGAGGAAACTGAGGCTCAGAGAGGTTAAGCCACTTGCCTCCAGCCACACAGTCAGAAAGCCGGGGAAGCTGGAATGGACACTCGGCCTATTTCGCCTCCAGCCTTGGCCCCAGACCCTTTCTGCCTTGGCACTGTGCTTGTGCCTGCTGGCCCCTCTCACCTCTTGAGCCTGCAGCGCTCGGGACATTCGCTCACGAGGAAACAAGACACCCGACCAAGCTCCTGGTCTGAGAATGTGACCTTTGTCCTGCACAGGGTTGGCCACCGTCCAAAGGGTGCCTGGGACACACCAGGGCTCATGCCCTGCTGATCTGCAGAGCCCCGCCCACCCCCGACTCGTCAGACCCTGAGCATGAGGTCAGACTGGTCCCAGCCAGCCGCTTCAGAGAGTTTACCATTCCAAGCCTCTCTTTTCCTCCTCTGTAAAGTGGTGAATCACAGAAATGATAATACCCACCAGGGTGCTTACTGTGGGGCATAGACACTAGTTTATCCCCATTTTGCAGATGGGAAAACTGAGGCTCAGAGCCAGTAAGAGCCTCTGCCAAGGACTGAGTCTGGAGTCCAGGCTCCTAGTCAGCGGCTGACCCTCCCACTACTCTATGATACCATGTGGTGCGAGGACGGGGCTGAAACGAGATGGTGCTTGTAAAGCGCTCAGCACAGCACCCGGTGGAGGAGCTGCCTGATGGATGTGCTTGCTGTTACTGCTGTTAATTATGATTTGCCGCCAGTTGTTTCTGTCCCCTACATTCTCTTGAACGTCTACTGATAGAACAGGAAGTTGTCTCCAGTCTTAGGAGTTATTGGCTGTTGAGGAAACCAGGCAGGTGAGGGGATGGTGTTCGACCCAGGGTCCCACAGCAGCCTGGCTAGGCTGGGACTGGAGTTCTGACTCTGTGGCCAGGGTTCTCCCCGGTCCCCTGCTTCTCTCAGGGGCACCCTTAGGACCTTGGGTCTTTGTGGCAGGTCTGAGTCCCATGCCGTCTCCTCCTTCCCTCCTCCGGGGTGGTGGTGGTGGGTGGGCGCGCCCACTTTTCCTTGTAAAGTGAGCCTTTGGCCTGCACTCGTGGGTCATAAAACATGGTGACTCAGTCTCGGACCATGACCTTGAGTCTCGGTTCACCATGGAGGTCCCTCCTGTGACCGTGAAGGCACAGATTACCAGCACTGGGGGTTCCCTGTGATGGGGCAGGCAGGCGGGACCCTGGGAACCTCAAGAATGTTCTCTCCAATCCCCAAACCCGTCGGTCCGCATTTGCCAGCTCATCTGGTGATGAGTTCACCCCGTTGTGGGCCTACCGTGTTCCAGGGAAGGGAAGGGAGGCTGAGGTGAAGGGACTGGTCAGGTGGGGGCTGGCCCAGCAGACAGAGTGACCCCTCTGCCTGGGTGAGTCCCGACGATGGACTAGCCCTCGGGGCGTGCTGTGGAGCTGAGTGGTGAGGAGCTGGCTGGCAAGCTGAACTCTCGGGAAGCTAGGAGTCCTCTTGGCAGGTGGCTAATTTCATTTGTTAATTGCTTCTTGGCTTTCACTGCTGAGCCCCAGTGGGGCTGGAGAAGAACTGAGTAATTTATATCTCAGCCGATTAAAGTTTCTTTTCGGGATGAAAACCAGCCAGACCAGAAAGCCTTTGTTTCCTAGGTCTTAAAATGCAAATGACCAGTTGTGCCTGAGATTTTTGTACTGGGGAGATTTTGTGTTTATCCAATTACCCAGCCATCTCTCCACCCACCCACCTGCCCACTCACCCACACCCGCCTACTCATCCACGCACCCACCTGCCCTCCCACCCAGGTATGTTCCCACCCAGTTTTAATACATGGAAAGCTCTACAGGAATTGCTCCCGTTCTTAGACTGTAAACCCAGGATGACACAAACTGGTCGTTTGTTGATGTCGTCACTCACTGAATGTCTTGAGTAGCAGAAATGGGTTGAGTGCCTACTGTGTGTCACATGCTTTTTGGACCTTCAGGTGCAACAGTGAACCAAGATGTGGTTCCTGCCCGCCTGAAGCTAATACTCTGGTGTGGGGAGAGCGTGGGGTTTTCCAGGCATTACCTGGGGAGTGGTGGGCATGAGCATATGGACAGGACCCGGCTGAGAAGCACCCTCAGGGTTAAAATAAGGGGCACTGGTGTTTTCCACCTTGGAGGCGTCAGGAAAAGTTATGCCTAGGGCTGTAGGTCAGGGATGCAGCTTGGGGCGCCCTCTAGTGGCCGTTGCAAGGGGCGGTTGGAGTGGGTAAGCTGGAAGCTGGGAGACCACTTAGGAGGTGTTTGAACCATTTGGGTAAGATCGTTTAAAATATATATATACATAGATAGATAGAGTGGTTAAATATATTTAACAGAAACTTTGCCATTTTAACCATTTTTAGCATACCATGCAGTATCATTAAAGACATCCACAAGGTGTAACCGTCACTACCGCCGACCTTTACAGATTGTCTCATCATCCCAGACAGAAACTGGGAACCACTAAACACTAAGCCGCCAGCCCCTGCAGCCGCTGTTCTGTAATACTTTCTGTCTCTATGAGTTTGCCCTTTCTGAGTGCTTATAAATGGAACCGTTTAGAATTAATGCGTATCCTTCAGTGTCTGGCTTCTTCACGTGACGTAATGTCCTCAGGCTTTGTCAGGGGGGTAGCGCGTGTCAATACATCTCTCTTTTCTTTACTGCTGAGCCTTTTCCAGCGTGGACCCCATTCCGTGTCCCTGCCCCTTACACAGGGTGAGGAAACAGGGCCGGGAGGGCTGAGGGTGACCTCCTCCAGAAAGTATGCTGTCGACGTGCCCTTGCGTGAGAATGATGCTCATAGTGGAGTAATCTTGATTCTTATTTCTGGTGAGACCGTGAATGATTAACGAACGTGCACTTTGAACCATCAAGAGTCACAGCTCCTCGCTTCACCCGTACAGCCGACCGAGGCGCCCCGGCAGCCGCCACACCCGGGCAGGGCTGCTGGGTCCACGCGGTTTCCGGTTCCAGGGTGCTCCCCAGGGCACCTGTGTGTGTGTGTACACACGTATGCACACGCACGCGCCCTCAGGAGCCTGGAATGGGCCCCGCTTGGCCTGGACTCTAGTCTCACTTCGTTCGGCTGGGATCACCTTGCTGAGCTTTACTTCCCCCAGCTGCAAAATGGGCTGAAGCCCACGCCGCGCCCGCCACAGGCTGTCGTGAACGTTGGAGGTGGTGAATTGCAGTCGGAGTTAGTGGTCCAGGTCCCAGGCAGACCTCGGGCTTCATTCTAGAAGTGCCTGCTGAACACCTCCCGCACGCTGGGGAGAAGCCAGGTTCACACCCCTTCCTGCAGGATGCAGCCCCCTTGCACTCCAGTCCAGGGGCACAGAGGGCCTCGAGCACTGAGTGTGCTGTGACCCCTGCCCACCCACACGACCTCCGCTCACCGCAGCAAGCCACGCTGGCCGCTGGAATGTTCCCGACACACGCGGGTGTCTTCCTGCCCCGGGGCCTTGGCTCGGGCTGTTTGTTCTCCAGATTCCCTCTTTGCTTCCCTCCTCTCAGGGCCTTTGTCAGCTCTGTGTCACCCCTCAGCGGCGCCTCCCCTGATGGGACACCCAGACCCCTGTTGTCACATACAGCGTCCGTCTGTCCCCTCGTGTCTTCCTCCCCGAGCAGAATGTAGGCTCTGAGAGGCAGGGAACACCCAATTGGTGCTCGGCACATAGTAGGCCCTCAGCCTGTGGGTTTTCGTACGCTTCTGGTATACTCACAAATGTGTGCATCCGTAGAGCAGTCAATTGTAGATTTTCATCACCCCTCGGGAAGACCCAGCGCCCCCTAGCAGTCAGTCCCCCGGCCCCTCTCTGATACCAGTTATCAAACCTCATAGGATGTGCCAGGCATCGTGCTCAGTTTATTCTCACAGGGACCCTTGGAGGTAGGAACTATTCTCGTTCCCATTTTCCAGATGGCAAAGCTGAGGCCCATGGAGAGAGAGAGGGGAAGCCACTTGCCCACATCACGCACCCAGGAGGGGAACAGCTAGGAGGATCTCAGGGATGAATTTGATGTTTCCCAAAGCACTCGTTATTCTCACAGAACCTGGAAATTTCTCATATTCGTTAACTACTTGAACTAATATGTGATTAATGTTTTTGTTGAACTTGGCTCACTTTAAAATAACAGCTTTACTGAGGTGTAATTCATGACATACAATTCTCTCCTTTGAAGGTACAATTCGGTGGCTTTTAGTACGTGCAGCCATCACCACAGTCACCTCTAGACTGTGTTCCTCACCCCAAAAGAGAGCCCTACCTATCACCTGCTACCCCCAGCCCTAGGCAAACACTTTTCTGTTTTCTGTCTCTAAGAATTGCCTAGGGACTTCCCTGGTGGTCCAGTGGATGAGACTCTGAGCTCCCAGTGCAGGGGCCATGGGTTCAGTCCCGGGTTGGGTAGCTAGGATCCTGCATGCCACACAACGTGGCCCAAAAATAAAAGTAAAAAAAAAATTGCAAACTAAAAAGCGGAGTTTTTCAGAGTGGATTTTTAAAAAGCAAGACCCAACGATATGTAAAAAAGAAAAAAAGTTGCCTATTCCAGGCATCTCAGATAAATCACTCACACCCTGCCTGTCCTTGGGGCTCAGTGCTGTCTCACTTAGCCTAGTGTCTCCAAGGCCCACCCAGGCCGCCACGTGGGTCATACTGCGTTCCCTTTTACGGCTGGGCCTGGAGAATCCCAGGGACGGGGGAGCCTGGTGGGCTTCCGTCTATGGGGTCACACAGTGTCGGACACGACTGAAGTGACTTAGCAGCAGCAGCAGCAGCGTGCTCTCACGCCAGCACACCACACTTGGGTTATCTGCGCGTCAATCAGTGGACATCTGGTGCGTTTCCACTCTCTGGCACGCCTCTCATTTGCGTAGTCCCCTGGTACCGGGTCATTCCTTCACTATTCTAACCTCTGTCTGCACTTAACTATTTATTTGTTTTCTGATCCCCCGTCTCCCTGGAGCAAACAGGAATTGCAAGATTACTGGGCTCATGATTCTTTTATTCAACGCCGTGTTGTCGGGACAGAGTTGGCCCTCTGCCAGCGTTTGTTGAATGACTGAGTGAGTGAGTTGAGTGATTCAGCGAGTGGGCGAGTCAGCAGCCAGCAGGAGGACAGGTCAGCACGTGCACAGCTAACTGACCTGGTGAGGCAGAGGGTTCCGTCTCCCTCGACTTGGTTGTGGGGAAGGCAGAGGGTTTGGGATCCCAGGTGAAGCTGGGTCTTAACAGGTGCATAAAAGTCGGGAGGTGGAGAGAGGTGGGAAGGGCCCCCTGGGCAGAGAGGGCTGAGCCTGAGCAGCGACCGCGGGGCTTGACTGTGCCACAGAAGAGGTTTGTGGTCCCCGGTGACCTCCTCGGAGGGGACCCCTGTGCTCATAGGGTGGCCTTGTCACTGGGCAGAGCAGAAGGCTTGTAAGAAAGGGGAGAGTTTTGGCAGGGGGTTGGGCAGTGCCCTGAGGACCCCATTCTGTCTGCCTCAGAAGCCCCCTGACCTGGTGACCCCCAAGTGCCAGCCTCAGACAGTTGCATTTGGGGCGTCTGAATCCAGATTCGTGGGTGGTGTCCCTTGAAATCCTGTATCAGGGGCTTCCCCCCCGGAGTCAGGTCAGGTAGGGATGAGAATTTAATGACAAACCAAAAGAGGATGGCGGGGTGTGGAGGGGAGCCTCCTGGAATGGCCCTGCCTAGGGTGGCTGGACGATCCAGTGTTTCAAGCAAAAGTGATAATGGGGACTTGATCTTGCTGTGAAGTCTCACCATTTTTATACACTGTGCTGTGCTTAGCCATGTCTGACTCTTTGCGACCCCATGGACTGTAGCCCTCCAGCCTCCTCTGTCCATGGGGATTCTCCAGGCAAGAGTACGGCCATGCCCTCCTCCAGGGGATCTTCCCAACCCAGGGATCGAACCCAGGTCTCCCGCATTGCAGGCAGATTCTTCACCATCTGAGCCACCAGGGAAGCCCATTTTATACAGTTCAGTTCAGTTCAGTTCAGTCGCTTAGTCGTGTCCGACTCTCCGCGACCCCATGAATCACAGCACGCCAGGCCTCCCTGTCCATCACCAACGCCCGGAGTACACTCAAACTCATGTCCACAGAGTCGGTGATGCCATCCAGCCATCTCATTCTCCGTCATCCCCTTCTCCTCCCGCCCCCAACCTTTCCCAGCATCAGAGTCTTTTCCGGTGAGTCAACTCGTCGCATGAGGTGGCCAAAATATTGCAGTTTCAGCTTTAGCATCAGTCCCTCCAATGAACACTCAGGACTGATCTCCTTTAGAATGGACTGGTTGGATCTCCTTGCAGTATAAGGGACTCTCAAGAGTCTTCTCCAACACCACAGTTCAAAAGCATCGATTCTTCCGCGATCAGCTTTCTTCACAGTCCAACTCTCACATCCATACATGACCATGGGAAAAACCATTGCCTTGACTAGACGGACCTTGGTTGGCAAAGTAATGTCTCTGCTTTTTAATATACTATCAAGGTTGGTCATAACTTTCCTTCCAAGGAGCAAGCGTCTTTTAATTTCATGGCTGCAATCAGCATCTGCAGTGATTTTGGAGCCCAAAAAAAGGGGAAAAAATATTTTTAACTTAACCACACCCAGCCACCTTCAGTTAACGCACAGGGTAATGGCAGTCTTGACTCACTTATTATCTTGCTGAGCCCTTGGGAAAGTGAGTGACTTGGCCTTGGCTCACCCAATGGGCAGGTGCCACCTGCAGGCTCTGTCCAGGGATGTTGGACTTTTTTTTGGAAACCTCCACCTTTACAGGGCAGCAGAAATGCCCTGAGTGTCCACCAGGGGGAGTTCTTGCTGCAATTTCTCTTCCCTTCCCCCGTCCCCGCAATCCTTTCAGATTGAAAAGACAGAAGCTTCCTGGTGCAGTGCTTACGGGTGACCACCAGAGGGCAGGGTGGGGGTCGATCTATGTTCAGCATTTTGCTTTACTAGTTTTTAATGACAAAATCAAGTTTTCCGCGTCCATTTAGGTTTTTACTTTAACGCCTGTCGCTCGTTTCAGAGCACGTGTCACTCAGCTCGGTTCCCTGCCAGGTGTCTGGTACGTTTCGATTTTGCCGGCCTGTCAGAGCTGCTGGGCTCAAGTTGGGACATTCTTCTGCAGCCCTCACTGCGCTGGCCACCCCAGTTGGTTTTTTTGATGCTGTTTCTCTTTTGAAGAAGCTATTATTGTTTTTTTTTTTTTTCTGGAAAAAAGTTTTTATTTTATTTCTAAAAGAAGTGTGTGTGTGTGTGTATGTGGAGGAGGGTGAATGCATGTGTCTAGCGGATGGGCAGCCCACCATGACAGCCCTGTGAATATAGAAATGGCATTTCTGACTTAAGTAGATGTATTTCCAGAGATGCTGGGTTTTCTATCTGAACACAGGGTCTCTTGAGGATAGGAGCATTCAGTCTTATTTTAAGTCTTGGCTCCAGGCAGCCTCCTCTAAGAAGCCCTCCTGGGTTGCACCTTCTCGTGTGCACTCCCTTCATTCAGATAAAATAAAATAGTGCACCTGCCTTCTCCCCCCTTCCCCCGCAAAAACCCCTGACTTTCAGAGAGTCACACCCGGGGACTACCAGTTTTACATCCCAGTTTTCCTTCGTGAACGTTCATGTTGATTTTAACAGCCTCCTTATCTTTTAACAGAGGCTTCTGCTCATGGCTAAGCCCTCTGAGTAGGTTTGCATGGTTGCTTGTACATTCAGTCATTTTTGGAGAATGACTGACACTAACCAGGATTGCCGGGTGTTTCCTGGGCAATAGAGTGGTTAGGACTCACTGCTTTCACCCCCGAGGGCCCGGGTTCAGTCTCTTGTAGGGGAACTAAGATCTCACAAGCCATGCATCTCAGCCAAAAACAAAACAAAACCAAAAAGGGGATTGCCGAGGACCTGCTGTGACCGGGTGTGGGGTTGGGGTGAGGGGAATCAGGCCGACCAGCGTGGTGGCCCTGGGGGAACTGACCTTTGAGGAGGGATTGAAGGAGTCACAGAGATGAGAATGTTCTTGCAGAAGGAGTGCCGTGGGGTCCTGTGTCTGGGGGCCGCCCTGAACCTGGGCTGGAGGCTGCAGAGGGGGGGCGGGCACACAGAATGGTTAGATCTTAGGCCAGAGACCCCAGCACTGACAGGCGTGAACCCATGGAGCGGAGGGGCGTGTGCTTGTTTCCTGGTCCTGGAATCACCGCTCGCTCGGAGGCTCAGAAACAGTAGACCCTTATTCCCTCTCTGTGCCCGAGGCCAGAGTCTGAAATCCCGAGTCGGCAGGCCCCCCTTCCTCCAGGGGTTCTAGGGGCGGATCTTTGGCTCCCTCTTCCAGCTTTGGGACCCAGCGCTCTGCGGCCTGCGCCCCGGCCCCAGCCTCCGCCTCTGTCCTCTCTGGGCCTCCGTCAGGCGCTCTTCGGCCTGTGCCCCGGCCCCAGCCTCTGCCTCTGTCCTCTCTGGGCCTCCGTCAGGCGCTCTTCGGCCTGTGCCCCGGCCCCAGCCTCTGCCTCTGTCCTCTCTGGGCCTCCCCCAGGCGCTCTTCAGCCTGCGCCCCGGCCCCAGCCTCCGCCTCTGTCCTCTCTGGGCCTCCCTCCTGAGGTTGTGGCTTGTGGACACTCAGTTTTCTGTCCCAAGTGGCACTGGCGGCAAAGAGCCTGCCTCTCCACGCAGGGGATGCACGGGACAGGGGTTAGATCCCTAGGTCGCAAAGATCCCCTGGAGGAGGGCACAGCAACCCACTCCAGTATTCCTGCCTGGAGAAGCCCAGGGACAGAGGAGCCTGGCGGACTGCAGTCCACAGGGTCACAAAGAGTCGGACAGGACTGAGTGACTGAGAACTGAGCACGCTTGGGGTGATCCAGATCATCTCAAGATGCTTAATTAGATTACATCTGCAAAGATCTTTTCCAAAAGAAAGGTGGCGTTTACAGGTTCTGGGCACATGGGTTTTGGAGGGCCACCGTCCCATCCACTACAGGGAAGGAGATTTTTTCCGGCCGAGAAACAGCATGAGTATAGGGCCTGAGGCCACCTGGCTCACCCGGCGGTGGGGCGGGCGTGGGGTCAAATGGCACAGGTGGGAAGGGGCCTGGGGTGGGAGGGATGGGGAGCAAGGGAAGGCGTCCAGGGTGTTTGGGGGTCGTGTCACCATAGTGCATGTGGGTGGTTCCCCAGGCCGGGTGAGAAGGAGTCACTTTCGGCTTGGGCTGAGGGTGCGGCATGGGGCCCAGTGCTCCTGGGGCCCGACCTGTTGACGGTGGCCCCTCCAGGCTGAGGAGGCGGGACTTTCCGAGGGAGAGGTCTGCGTCACTGCTGCCTGCCCACCCCACCCGCCTCGTCGGGGCTCAGCCCGGGTTCTCCTCCTTGGACTCACCACGTCTGACTGTTTCACTTGTTCGTCCTGAGCGCCCCTGCCGGGTCTCCTGAATGTCTGGCTCCACGCCCACCCGCTCGCCCACTCACGCCCCGTGCTCCGCTCTCTGGTCCTGGCCGCCCCTCTGCCATCTCTCTGTCCTTGCTGCCTCTGACCTTTCTGCAGCTTCGTCCCTTCCTGCCTGTGTGTCTCTTCCGCGCCCTCAGGGACCCCTCCTCCCCATCTCGGTCATCCCCTCTGCCCCTCCCAGCCCGTTTCTCTCTGGCCCGTCCCCGTCAGGCCGGTGGGAGGCTGAGGAGTTGGCCGTCAGCAGCCTCCACGCTCCCCGGGGGTGGCGGACTGTTCCTCCCCGTGCCAGTCAGAGTCACCAGCATCCACCCCTGGCACTGTCCTGTTAGCCCCTTGGGGAGCGGGACCGCGCTTTCCAACTGTGCCGTCAGTCAGCCAGCGAGCCAGGGCCCGGTGGTTTTGCAGCTGTGCCATTGTCTGGGACCTGCCTCTGCCCAGACCCCCCGCCTGCTGGATGCCGGGCACTGAGTCGGGCCGGAGGAGCCACGGGCCTGCTTCTCAAGGGCTTTGAGGTTCGCACCATGGGTGGTGTCCTCCGCTGCTGAGCTTAGCTCCCCGCCAGTGTCCTCGCGGGTTTCCTGTCAGCTGCGCTTCTCTGAGCCAGGTTGTGGGGCTGTGTGCAGTACAGGTGGTCCCCGGGGCCTGGTGGGTGTGGGGGGGTGCCTCAGCCAAGGGCCTGCACCCCTTCCCTGTCTGGACTCTGCTGTGGGATGGTCACCGCGTGCTGGTCCAGTTCCGACTGTGATGGGGCTGGCATGATGGAGGTGGTGCTGAGCTGGGGCTCTGGCCACCCCCCTGCCCTGAGCCCGGTTAACCTGGGCAGCGCCCTTTGCCAGCTCCCACTTCCTCATGAGCCTGGTGGAGATGATGGTGATCACCCCAGGGAAGCCCTGCGGGGACTAAACGAGACGCTTTGGTGTTGATATTATTCTACCCTGTCCTGTGCAGGAAACTCTGAAATGCAGGGAAACTCCATCCCACCTTACAGAAGGGGTAAGCGAGGCTCGGGGAGGCGGGGTGACGGGCACGATCAGATCACAGTCTTGGGAAGGAAACGTCCAAGAGAGGTCGCCTTGGGTCGGCCTTCAGGTGTGCTGTAGCTGACAGTTTTAGCTTCTGAAGAGGGATGCCCCCCTGCCCTCACTCCCCGGCTGGCAGGGGGTGGCCTAGGAGCCCCCCCGCCTTGCTGGGCTGCCCACCCGCAGGAGCAGACAGAACCCAGGACTGCCTGGGGTTTCCAGCTCACTGTGTGACCTCGACCAAGTCCCCTTCCCTCTCTGGGCCACCCTCTCCTCCCCACCCCCCCCGGAAAAGGGGGACTTCCAGGGCTGCTCCGAAGCTGGGAGGGACTGCGTGAGCCTGAGTTGATTTCTGTCCTTAATGTGGAAGGAGTTGGGATGGAGGGGGCAGAGGGCTCCCCCTCGGTGTGTGGTTTTGGGGAGGAACTTACACTCACATGACACACTCAGGCACACACTCAGGTCTGGGGCTCCATCCTCACTCCTTCCCTCAGTGGAAAAACCCCCAGGTCCAGAGCACACCCAGGAGGGCCCCGAGTCCAGACCTGAGCAGCGGCTCCCAGCGCCCTGGACAGGGCCATCCTGCCAGCCCCCTGGCCGCCAGCCGGCTGCTGAATGATTCATGCCGCCTTGAACTTGACTCCTGTGTGACAAGCCGAGCGGGAAGAGCTGCCCCTCCAGAGGGAGGCTGGAAGTGTGCGATGCAGGCGGCATAGCCCCCGGCGCCAGAAATGGAGTATTACTACTGCCCCAGTTTGCTGAAGCTCCTGCGGTACCTCTGGGTGAGTCTGGCCGTCCGGACTCGAGTCTTCGTCTCCTGCCAACTTTGCTTCCTGGCTCTGCCTGGCCGCCAGCGCCTCTGTGTTCTTTAGAAACGGTTGTTGTTTCAAGGAGGGAGGGGGGGTTCGGTTTGGGAGGCAGAGGGGCTCGTTGAAGAGGAGAGGGTCCTGCCCACCGTGATCGGTGGGCACAGCGGCTGCCCCTCCGGTCCGCGGGAAAAAAAAACAGGAAAAACGAGCGACCTTTCCAGAAAGCAACGTTTCTTTGATTTACGAGATGGTTCTTTATTCTGAAATTACATCCTTCTTGCCTTTGTTGTGTGCATGTAAAGTTGTCTCGTCTTTTATGAGGTGAAAAGAATAGAGTTTGTTTTTCCTTCGGTGATCTTACTAAGCAAAAGGAAAATGTTGGAAGTCTCACATCGCAGCCTCTTTTCTATCAAAATATAAAAGAGGAAAAAAAAAAAAAAACCCTCCAAACTTTTTGTGGCAGAATGCCGAAAACAGGGAACCCGTGGGGAAGTGCTTTGTGGGGTATAAAGTGCTTCTCAGATCTTGTTTTGACTCTGAGACTGACCTGCTGTGTGTCTGCTGGCAGACTGCTTCCCCTCTCTGGGCTTCTGTTTGCTCATCCCTCGCTGCCCTAAGGGGGCGGGCTGCGGGTGACGGTGGGTTGTGTGACATTCATCGGGGCTCCGTGAACAGAGGGGCTTGGCAGAGAACCATCACAGGTGGTCTTGGGGTTTTTCAGAACATTCACCAACCCAGTTGAGAATGCCCAAGAAAGACAGACTTGGGAAATATTATTCTTTCCCCCTGCTGAATGGTTGCAAATACTTCAAATGCCTTCTCACCCAGGGAATTTTCCGGAGCTCCTAAAAATACAACTTTAGGAAACATTGTCCTCCAGCCACCCCACCTCCCCCTGTCCTAGTTCCCTGCAGCAGTGGAGAAACTGGAGACCCTCCTAGTACTTCCCCTTTGATCGTTGGCTTTTGCACATTGTCTAACTATAAATGTAAAACGACATTAGCTCATTTTTTTTTTTTTAGTTACAAAAATAACAGATGGACACGGTAGAAAACTTGGGAAGTTTTGAAATGCGTGAGAAAGAAAAGAAGCAACCCATAATCATTTGTGTTTGGGGAGCCTGCCACTGGCGGGTCCTCGTGTCTTTGCCGTGCTGGGCTCCAGCGTTAGGGAGGCTGTGACGCACTGATTTATAGTAAGAAGTACACATTCGGCCTTTGTTCCTGTTTCTTCCACAGAGCTCCTAAAACTTTTGGAATTTCCAGACTGATAAAAGTGATAAAAGCGTCTAGATATTCACATGTGACCTTCTGTTAATGAGATGACTTTTGGCCAGTACCTAAGGATGGGGGCTGGTTGCCAGGGAAACCAACCACCTGAGTCCTTCCTGTTTCCCAGTAAGCCACATCAGACGGCAAGGGATCAGCTAAGCACCGATTATTGTCAGGGTCCTGATGTGGGGGAGGGGTGGCCTTCCCCCTCCCTGCCGTAGACTCACATGGTACAGAATACGCACTCATTCCATCAGCCTGGGCCCCTGACTGCTCTCAGCTTTCTGCTCCATGTCACCTCTTCATAATTTTTGTAAATATTTTTAGATTTATAGAAAAGTTGCAAAGATGGTCACGGAGTCCCTGGTGTCTCCTTCACCCAGCTTCCGTGCACGCTAGCATCCTACTGTAACAGCCGCAATACAATTTGTCCAGCAGAGAAATTAACATAGGTCAGTGCTATTGGCTTCCCTGGTGGCTCAGCTGGTAAAGAATCTGCCTGCAATGTGGGGGACCTGGGTTCCATCCCTGGGTTGGGATGATCCCACTCCAGTGTTCTGGCCTGGAGAATTCCATGGACTGTATAGTCCGTGGGGTCGCAAAGAGTCGGACACGACTGAGTGACTTTCACTTCACAGTGGTACTGGTATTAACTAAACTCCAGACTTCATTCCAGTGGTTCTCATCTAGGGGTGACCTCCAGGGCACACTTGGCAATGTCTGGTGGCATTCTTTGATTGTCACAGCTGGGGTGGGGGTGAGGGGCTGCTGGCATCTTGGGAATGGAGGTCAGGGCTGCTTACAAATATCCTACAGTGAGCAGGACAGTCCCACCCCCCAACCCCAAACACCACCGCCAAGGATAACTCGGCCCCAGTGTCAATCGCACCAAGGTTGAGAAGCCCTGCTGGTCTCTCCAGATCGTCCACTGATGTCCTTTCTCTGTTCTACGATCCGGTACGGGGTCCCTCGTCGTATTTCGCCTCTAAATTCCATCCATCGCGGTGAATGAATGGGTGTAGACCATGCGCGTCTCGGTTCACATGCCCATTGATGACGGGGCGTCTGCCCACATCAGGACTCTCTGTGAGCGTGATGTCTAATGCCGGATTAATACTGGCCCTCGCCACCAGCCTTCACTGTTCAGTCGTTCTCCCTGGGCCAGGCACTTGGGTTGCTCCCAGGCATTCACTGCACGCACAGCTTAGTGATCACCGTTCTCAGCCTTAAACCTTTACTCACTTCTCAGGTTATTTTCTCAGTCAGCTTCTTAGAATTGGGGCTAGGCGTGGGCTGCAGCAGGTTTCTGCAGTGTCCTTTGTCAGCGGGATGTTGGTGGTTTCCTGTTGGTGGCCCGAGTCCCCCACGGGGCTACAGTTCTGTTCTGGGGTTGTGGGGAAGAGGCTGTTTCCTCTCCCCCACCACCGCCGTCAAGCCCAGTCACTGCCCGGCATCAGCTGGGAAGTGGGGGAGGGAGATTGGGTTTCTGCTTCAAATCATTAGCAGCCATAGCTGCTGGCTCCCCTGCCGTGGCTGCTTTGAGTTACTTAATCGCCTTTGTTGACGAGATAACCCAGCCAGACGGTCCCAAGGCCGGTGGCCTTGTTGGGCCATTGGCACCGAGCTGGTTATTTGTGATCGTCAATTGCAACAACGGTAATAGCAACAACAGTGGCCACCTGCACCGCCGCCATTCCTACTGAGCACCTGTAAAGTGTCTTTCATGGGCATCTCACGAGAACCAAGAAGCCCAGCTGTAGGTCTCATTATCCCCGTTTTGCAGTTAGGGAACTCGAGGCTCAGAGAGGTTAAGCAGCTTCCTGAAGGCCCCCCCAGCGAGGAGGTGTCAGAGCCTGTGACTGAGTGCGGTTCTCCCACGACTACTTTGTCGAATCTGATCTTCCCGTTTCTCAGATGGGAAAACTGAGGCCCACAGGTTGCGGTGACTTGCCAGTCTACAGGAAAGCCCTCTATCCAGATCAACTTTTTCCAGGTGGAGGATTGTAGAAGGATGTCACCCTGGGTCAGGCTGGGCTCTGGAGCCCTGGCTTAGAATCCGAGCTCTGCCAACAGCAGGTCACGTCGCCTCTCTGAGCCTCAGTTTCCCCATCCACACGTGGACTGTGCCGAGGATCAGCCAAGACAAGGGACATGAGTATGCTTGGCACAGGGCTGGCCTCCGAGGAGGCCCTCACTGTCTAGATGTCCTTGTTTAGGGGGGCTGGCGGGCTCTGATAGAATGGCAGACAGCCCCCCACCAGACTTCCCCCGGCTCCCCAGAGGCTGCTGTCCCACCTGACTGCAGAGCCTGGGGGCTGACTCCTGGCCGGCCACGTCCTTGCCTCTGTGTCACCTCCAGCCAAGGGGGTTGCCGGGCGTCACTCCTGACAGCTTCTTCAGGAAGATGCTGTGTGAGCCCAGGGACGTGCCCCGCGCTGTTGGTGGCGGGTCCCTCCCCTGCCCCCTCTCAGACGCCTCCTTGCTGGGGTATGGGTCCAGCGGCCCCATCTGCATGCAGTGATGGGAACCTGCTTTGTTTTCCACGGTACTTGCTGAGCTTCATCCCTCCACATTCAACCAGAATATTTTTTTTTGGATGGGAAAAATGTCCGAATGTTTAAATGTGGTTGGCCTGGCTGTTCTGTCCCCGGGGCCTGCTCGCTGCCCGATTACTCAGCCATGTCCCTCACTCAGCCCGTTGTCACCTCCAGGAATAATACCAGTCACGAGACAGCGACCTGCGTTCCCCTCTCGCCACTGAGCACTCGTCCGTGCGGCCTCGCGGTTAATCCTCATAGCAGTCTCGAGAGGCGAGTGTTACTATTTTTCCGATGAGAAGCCTGGAGGCCTGGGGCATAGTTGAGTGCCCACCTGATACGGACCAGCCGGCAACGGGTGGAGCCGGGCTTTGAACTTGGGAAGTCTGGCATCAAAGCTGTCGTGCTTGGTTAGGGCTCATGGCTGCCCTCAGGCAGGAAGGATGCCTATCTTCACCCTGCCCCCTGGCCGGTGCCCAGCTCAGAGTCGGTGCTTAGTAGGCAGTGCGTGTGGAAGCTGTGCTGAGGGCTGGGTGGCTGTGGGGGTCACCAGGGCGCCTGGACTCCACGCTCACCTGTCCTGTTACCATCGCTCCTGCTGTTATTTTTACCAACAACCCCTGCATCTCAGATCTTGGCGGCCTCACTCTGCCCAGGGTCTGGCCTGGCTCTGCAACGTCTGTGGCTGAAATAGGAGAACCGGCTATTTTTGTGCATCTGGAGTTGGAGGCTTGGACCCAATGTCACGAGACTCCAGCCGAGCGTGCCCTGTAAACCCAGTGGCAGGGTGGAGAACTGGGGTCAGGCCCTCCTGGCTTCTGGTCCCTATCGAGCTGCTTGTTCATGGGGTATGGGGGGGCTTCGAGCAAGTCTCCTGACCCCTCAGAAAGTCAGTTTTGCCATCTGTAGAGTGGGAATGAAAATGACATCTCCCTTGCAGACTCAAGCAGTTCAGGCATTGCTTGAGGCAGTGCCAACAAAGCCTGGAGCATGGTTAGTCTTGAAGAAATGTTGTCAGCTGATGCCGGTGTGGACAGCTGATGGGTCCTCAATTCAGTTCAGTTAAACGTCCATGCTGGCATGTTCTCAGTGTTTGGGAGAGTCAGTGAACCAGGAGATCCCTGCCTTAGGGACTAACGTTCTAGTGGGGCATGAGACACAGGAACCCTGTATAGTAAGTCAGGAGGTGGGGGCGGCTGCGGAAGGACGGAAGGACGCACTCGGGGCGGCTTGGGTGTGATGCTCACAGGGCTTGGATGGGTGGGCGCACCCTGAGAAGGTGACTCTCGAACTGAGACTTTGGAAGAGAGAAGGGAGTAGGCCCGGGGAGCTTGAGGGGAGAGATAATAATCATTGCAAAGGCCCTGAGGTCTGTGTGTGCACAGGCCATTCTGGGGAACTGGAGGAGGCTGCAGCAGACAGTGAGCGAGGCGGTAGGAGTTGTCAGGGTCACGCAGGGCCTGGCAGCCACTCGGAAACCTTTGCCTTCTGCTCTGAAGCTGCGGGAGGGAGTCACGTGGGTGGGAGGGGCACAGGCTCACGTGGGTTTTGAACACACAAAAGCGGACTTGGGCAGACCAGCGAGGAGCCTCTGCAGCTGTCCAGGTGGGAGCTGGTGGTGCCTCCGCCCAGGGCGGTGGAGGAGGTGCCGAGAAGCGGACAGAGTCTGGATCTGCTCCGAAAGCCGCGCCGCGGGGTCTGCTGGCGGACTGGGCATGGGTGGGGGAGAGAGAGTCACACAGACAGTTAAGATTTGGGGCCTGGCAGTCGGGGTGGGGGGTGGAAAACCGCAGAGGGCAGATCAGGATTCGGCTTTGGACTTGCTGAGTTTGAAATGTCTGTTAGACATTCCCCATTCTTTCCCCAACCTCTCTTTGCCCATCCGTACAGTGGAAGGTAATTCCTGCCCTGCCTGTGTCTGAAGGTTGTTGAGATGCTTTGAAGGGAATTTGAAAAGGCCTCCGAGGAGGGTGATCACGCCAAGCCCACGTTGGGAAATTCTTTAGCCCGTTAGGTGTTTCCCAGCATTTCTGAGCCCCCAGGGAGAGGTACTCAGAGCTTTTTAAGCTCCAAGAGGCCCTGCTAATAACTTCCACAGTAGGATTTATGAGAATTCAGCTGGACCACGGCCAGTTCCCCTTGGCACCTCTCTTGCTGTGAAAACTTCCAGCACTTTTCTACCTGTTAACAGCCCCTCCTGGGCAGGACCACTCACCACCTCAGTCCCCCTCCCGCCTCCCATCTGTCATATAATGAAAAGAGAGCCCTGCTCTCAGATGCTGGTGGGTCCCCAGGCTTGGAAGGCCACTCTCTGGTCCTCCATGGGCCCCAGCCACTGACCCAGGCCACTGAGAACGTCATGCTGAAGGGCTGAAGTAAACTGGGTTCCCTTCTCTCAGAAGGCTGGTCTCTCAGGCTGGCAGTCCTCGCTGTCCCATAGGAGCCATCGCCGGGTCTCAGACATTCCAGGGATTAGAGCCATCAAAAGGGACGTGGCAATCCTGTGACTGCCGGAAGGAATGGTACATGCAGGGTGGAGGTCTGGAGGGGTGCGCATGTGGGCAAAACCCTTCCGGGAGCCAGGAGCTGGGGCGTGGCTTCTGTGTGACCCTGGGGCAGTTGCCTGCCCTCTCTGTGTCTCAGCGTCTCTGTTGGTATACCAAAAACACTCTGGCTCAGTTGGTAGAGAATCCGCCTGCAGTGCAGGCGACGAAGGAGATGTGAGTCCCACCCCTGTGCTGGGAAAATCGCCTGAAGGAAGGCATGGCCGCCCAGGGTATTCTTGCCCACTGTATTCCTCAGTGTTCTTGCCTGGAGAATCCCATGGACAGAGGAGCCTGGTGGGCTACAGTCCATCGGGTCGCAAAGAGTCAGACACGACTGAGCAACTAAACCGCCAAACTGGAGTACTGGGCCAGATTCTCCTTAAGGGTTTTGGCTGTGCACGGTCTCCCAGTTCTAGGAATCCAGTAAAGAGTCGAGCTTTGGAGTCAGGCAGACCTGGGTTGGAATCCAGCCTTCCCCACTGTGTGACCTTCAGAAGGTGTCTTCCTGTCTCTGAGCCTCAGTTTTCTCGTCTGGAGATGAGTAGTTTCCCTTTCTCAAATGGGGATTATGTCAGCGTCTCACTGAGGAAATCAGTAGGGAGGGCACCTGGCACATGAAATGCACTAAATAAAGGGGGCTATATCTTCTCACATTCCTTCTCAACAGTATTATCCAAACTGGCTTAGTACAGGATGTGGGCTGGGGGCCTCACCAGCAGAATGATTTCCAGATTAAGACACTAGAGGGCGTGCCTGTCCTAACAAATCACTTTGATCGGCTTTTTTTTTTTTCCTTTACCATTATGGCAAAGAGTCAGACACGACTGAGCGACCGAACTGAACTGAACTGAACTGATGGTTTATTACAGGATGTTGAATGCAGTTCCTATGCCACACAGTAGGGCCTTCTTGTTTATCCATCCCATACATAGTAGTTTACATCTGCTAATCCCATGCGGCTGCCTTTTGAAAGCCAACGCAGGGCTATCCGCTTTCCACACCTGAGCACATGTGACCTTGTCCAGAGAGGCAGGCACTCTGGTTATCCCCATTTTACAGATGGGGACCCCGAGGAAACCTGACTTGTCCAAAGTCACATAGAAGGGAGGCCTCAGAACTGGCTTTCTGGGGCCAGGTTTTTCCACACTGGAGCCCATGGTCTCTCTCTGCCCCTCAGGTCTCCTGCTACCCCAGTTCTGAGGCCAATGGAGGCTGAGAAGCATGAAAATGGTGTTGCCACCAAGGTTAGTCTCAGTGGGATCAGCCAGGCCAGCCCCAGACCTCCAGTTATTTCAGCTGGAAAATCCAGGATCGAGAGTTGGGGTTATAGCATGGAGTGTCAGCCATGGAGCAGATTATGCTCAGTTTTGCTGAATTCTAGGATGTTTGTCCTTAGAAGCTGCACCTCTTTTTTTCCCTTTGGTTGCAAGTCTGGTTTCAGTCCATCAGCAGTGGCGGGACGAAAAGCTTGAAGCAGGCCAGCACCCGTTCTGCCACCCACTTTTGTCCCTGGTGGGCAAAGGGATTTTCCTGAGCTGAAAAGGCACTTGGATTTGGGAGCTGCAAACTGAATGAGCATATGGTTCCCACGCCCGGGGAGGACAGGGGAGTGGGAAGGCAGCCTGAGCCAGCAGGGGGGCATCACTGAGTTGGAGCCGGGACGCTGGAGTCTGGTCCCAGCTGTGAGACCCTTCGCTGGCCCCTGCCCTTTCTGGGTCTGGCGTCTTCATCTGTGAGATGCAGTCATCGGCTGACCTCAGAGCTGACTTGCTGTGCCGTGCACGGATGTTGGGTGCCTTCTCTGGGCTGGGCCCTGAGCTGGGTCTTAAAGCTTGAGTAGGAGAAGAAGGGAAGGACATTTAGGTGGTGGGACCAGCATATATGGAGGCCTGGAAGTTCTGGAAGAGGTGGGAAGGGACTTGCCTCATGGTCCAGTGGTTAAGACTTCCAGCTTCCAATGCAGGGGGTGTGGGTTCAATCCCTGGTCAGGGAACTAAGATTCCACATGCCTCTGGGATGAAAAACCAAAACATAAAACAGAAGTAATAGTGTAACAAATTCAATAAAGACTTTAAAAGTGATCCACATTAAAAAAAAGTCTTAAAAAAAAAGAAGAGGTTTGAGGTGTTTTTGATTGAAGCTAGAAGAGCACAATGTAAATATCTCTTCAAGGGTGAGGTAGGGCATGGATGAGAAGATTGTCAAGGAATTTGGTCCAAATTAAGAACTCTTTACTTTCTTTGTAGAAAACCTGGTGTTTGGTATAGGAATTCTGAGGTCGGAAGGGACAACTGTTTGCAGATGTATCCTGTTTGTTGTCATATTGATATTCTGTGGTAAACCTACTTGTATTAAAATATAAGCTCATTCACATTAACATCACATTATTTCATAGTTACAATATGTGGAATGGAAGGAGTCACTCAGCCGTGTCTGATTCTTTTGCAACCCCATGGACCGTAGCCCGCCCGGCTCCTCTGTCCATGGGATCCTCCAGGCAAGAAGACTGGAAGGGGTTGCCATTTCCTTCTCCAGGGGATCTTCCCGACCCAGGGATGGAACTTGCATCTCCTGAGTTGGCAGGTGGACTCTTTACAACTGACCCACAATATAAATGTGACAATCTAGTAGTAGATCTTCATGTAAGCCTTCCTATGTGTCATTGTATGTATTTGTTGCTGTTGCTGCTGCTGCTGCTAAGTCACTTCAGTCGTGTCCGACTCTGTGTGACCTCAGAGACAGAAGCCCACCAGGCTCCCCCTTCCCTGGGATTCTCCAGGCAAGAACACTGGAGTGGGTTGCCATTTCCTTCTCCAATGTGTGAAAGTGAAAGTGAAGTCGCTCAGTCATGTCCGACCCCTAGCGACCGCACAGACTGCAGCCCACCAGGCTCCTCCATCCATGGGATTTTCCAGGCAAGAGTACTGGAGTGGCTTGCCATTGCCTTCTCCGATGTATTTGCTAGGGATAACCTATCAGAATACCACTGACTGGGTGGCTTAGCAACAGAAGTCTGTGTCCGTTTGGAGGCCAGATGACCAAGGGTGTCAGCAGGTTTGGTCTCTCAGGAGGCTGTTCTCCGCGGCTGCAGAGGCTGCCTCCTAACTCGTCTTCACATGGCCTTGCCTCTGTATGCACCCCTGGAGTCTGTATGTCCGCATTTCCTCCCTATAAGGACAGCAGTCTCATGTTTACTTAATTATCTCTTTAAGGCCCCACCTCCCATATACAGTCTCATTCTGAGGTCCTGGGTTTCAACGTATAAATTTGGGGGAAGCACAATTCAGCCCATAGCAGCCAGGCTCTCAGCAAAGCACTTTATGTTACTTTGTTTTATCTGTCACAGGAGTCCTGGGAGGGAGATAGTATCACCATCCCCATTTTACAGATGATGAAACTGAGGCTCAGAGAGGTTGTGTCACTTACAGAAAATCACACAGCTGGTTGGCAGTGAAACTGGGATTTGATCCCATCATGTCTTGCCTTGGAGCCCACATGTTTTTAGTTTTCGTTTATGATTTGACTTGAATCTTAGGAAGGCCTTTTTGCTTTGTTTTTAAACCTGTCTCATTCTATTAAATGTACCCAACGTTTCTCCTTGCCTCCCTGTACTCTGCCCTGTCCTTGTTGTAGGTGTGATTGGAAAAGACCCAGAGAGGGAGGGAAGGCCCTTGCCAGACCCCAGTGCTGCCCCAGCTTGCCCGGGCCCTCGCGGAGTTGCTGGCCGCCTTCCCAGGAGGGGTGTGCCTGGGGCCGCCTGCCCGCTTCTCAGCTCCCCGCCGCCTGTGTTTGCCTAGAGCAGCCTGAGTCCAGTGAGAGCAGCCTTTGTCCTCCGTCTGTCCCTCCCAGTGGGATGACCTAAGTCCCAGCCAGGGAACAAAGCAGCAACCTGCCATGTGAGTTCAGGTCAGCCCCACTAACCCGCAGAGTCTCTCAGGCTCAGCCCAACTGGGGGCAGGGCACGTGGTAGCCCAGGCTACGGGGTTGCAGAGTTTGGTGGGATCCGGAAGGCAGCAGAGCCCTCCCCAGTCCTGAGCGGCGATGCCAGGGCCTCCTGAGTGCACGGGACTTTATGGTTTATAGAATTGCTCTGTGCTTTTCCAGGTTTGTGGAGTCTCCCAGACTCTCCGTACACACATGCAGGGCAGGGGCTTGGAGAGGCAGGTAGTAGCCATCACAAGGAACCCTTCAAAACGTCGGGGTGTAGGGTGTGAGGGCAGTCTGGCTGTGACATCTGTCACCCCGCCCATCACCTGGGTTGATTTGGCTGACCTGGCTGGCTCGGCTGGTGTCCCCTTCCTTCCTTACTGCTTCACGTGTGTCCTTCCCTAAACTGCCCCCTCTGTTGAAAAGATCAACCAGCCCCAGACAGAGGAGGACCGGTCTTTGGAAGGATACACTAGTAGCTGTGCTCCTCTGCTGGAACCTCCAGACAAGCCCTCAGAACATCAGGATGCAAGCTGTTTTGCTTTTTCTTGAATCAGTTAGTTGTGTTTATTTTGGGGTGTGCTGGGTCTTTGCTGCTCTGCCTGGGCTTTTTCTAGTCGCCGTGCGCAGGCTTCCCACTGCAGTGGCTTCTCTTGTGGCGGAGCACGGGCTCTAGGGTGCTTGGGCTTCAGTAATTGTGACACCCGGGCTTAGTTGCTCTACGGCACGTGGAATCTTCCCGGACCAGGAATTGAACCTGTGTCTCCTGCATTGGCAGGCGGATTCCTAACCCCTGGACCACCAGAGAAGTCCCCCAGCCACTGTCGATTGTGCTCATATGACTCGGTGGGTCAGGAAGTTAGGCAAGGCTCAGTCAGTGGGGATGGCAGCTCCGTGATATTTGGGGTGTCGTTTGAGAGTCCCTAGCAACTAGAGGCTGGAATCGCCCAGGGTCTTCACCCACCTGTCTTGTGCCGGCAGTAACTTGAAGGCCGGGCTTCCCGGGACTGTTGTCCAGTCACCTGCTATAGCTTGGGGTCCGGCTCAGGGCTCCCAGCGCACTTGTTGCAGCCAAGAGGGCAGATGCCGCATTGCCCTTTATGACGTGTGCGGCCTCAGAAGCCACATAGTGTCCCTTTGTTTTCTGTTGATCGCAGCAGTCACGAGCCCCCCAGACTCAGGGGGAGAGGACACAGACCCCCACCTCTCAGTGGGAGGAGTGTCAAAGAGCTTGCCCCAGTGTTTCAGAGCTGCCACAGCAGGAAGTGACGGGAAAATTGCTGAGTACCATTTATCGAGCACTCACTTTGTGCCAGGCACTGTGCCGAGGGCTTCCTGTGGATGAACCCGCACAAGCCTCCCCACAGTCCCAGGGGATGGGGAACTCGGAGCTTGATGTTTTCGCATCAGAGACGGTGGAGGAACCCAGGGAGATGGGCAGGGCTGCCCTGAGTCTGGCATTGAACATGTCACACTGGGAAGTCGTGGGCCAGTTTCCCCCACCCCCCCGCTTCCTCCTCTAAACTTAGAATATTCCTTGAGTTCTTGAAAATCCTCACTTAGCTGTCTGATTCATCTCCTCACTCACCGGCTCTTCCCTTTGGTGTTTATTTCGAGCAGTCTCGCTCTGCCTGTGTGCCCAGAGCCCTCCCCCTGCCCTGCCCCTGCCTTCACCGCTTCTGCACTCTACTGCTCGTGGGAAGGGCTGGTTGCAAACTTCCCCACTGCCCGCCTCTCCTCAGGCTGTGGGGAACCAGCGGGTGGGCCTCGGGGCCCTGACAGAGGAAATTAACCATCGCCACCTAGCCCTGTGTGCGCGCCACCTTTGCCATTCCTCGGGGGCCAGAGCTCGGGCTATTCCCCTGCCTCCTGAGGGGCTGCCACACGCCAGACGCCCAAGGCGTGTTTGGTGGACTGAATCCGTGAATGATGAGGGAAGGAAGAAGAGTGGCTGGCTCCTCAAGCAAGGAGGCTGTCTCCTGTGCACCCCTGCGTCCCTGGCACCCGGTGGGCCCTCAGCAGATGTCGGTTTTACCAGACGAATGGAGGGAGGAAGCTGTGGGTGAGACTGCAGGCAGCGACTGGGCCCTCCGGCCGTGTCCTTGTCACGTGACGCGGTGCTCCCCGCGAAGGAAGGAGCGAGCGCCTCCAGTGAGCCCTCCTCCGGGAGGGCAGGTGTCTGTTGCACAGCCGGCCGCGCGGCAGGTGCTCAGCACTGTCTGGTGTTGAATGATTGCAAGAGGGGACGGAAAGGAGGACTGAGGGGAACTCCCGTCCTCGGGGCCGTCTCGCCAGTCCCCGGCACAGAGTCTTGCTTGCAGTAGGTGCTCATTCAATGCTGAGTGAATGAGTGAAGAGTGAAACTGCCTGAGGAGAGGGGCGTGTCTTATTTGTTTCCCCAGGTGCTAGAATAGCACTCGGCCACAGTAGGTGCCCAGTAAATGTCTGCTGAACTGAACGCACGGAGGGATGAAGGCGTGAGCACACGTGTCAGGTTTCGGAGGCTCAGGACTGTACCTTGTTCGTCTCTTTCTTCGGGCTCTAATATAGGGCCAGGCATACAGCAGGTGCTTAGCAAATGCTTCCCTGCTGCCCCAGCCTTTGCGGGGAGTGTCCCTCCGTCCTTGAGGATGGACTGAGAGGGCAAGGCCAACCCAGGGGGGCCTCGCCCGTCTCGATGGGCCCCCACCCTGCCCGCCGGGCCCCTGTTGTTCCCGTCGACACAGGTGGACAGGAAGTCCCCAGAGGCCTGCCTGAGACCTGCTTCCCATGTTTTCTTCATGCCAGCTGCCCTCGGCGAGACCCAGGCGCCACACCGGGCCCCAGCGCCGGCTGGCTGCGGAACAGTACCCTCCAGGGACCCCACTTCCTG
This sequence comes from Moschus berezovskii, assembly GCF_049115385.1. Lineage (NCBI taxonomy): Eukaryota > Metazoa > Chordata > Mammalia > Artiodactyla > Moschidae > Moschus > Moschus berezovskii. The sequence continues at coordinate 68,496,064 of NC_142478.1, forward strand.
ACCGTGTTAGCAGTTCTATTTTAGAGCCTGCTGAGCAGATTTTTGCACAAAGCAAGTGATGCCTGGGAGAATGTTCCCCTCGGGGCCAGCCCCTAAAATCACCTTGTCCTCGTGCAGGCCAGACCTGTTAATGCCGTCACAGCTGAACAGTGGGAACAGAGCAGAGAGTCAGGACTTCGGGGTCTGAGGCGGCAGGGTTCAGATCTCCCTCTGTGGATTTCAGTTGAGCCTCAGTTTTCATGTCTGTGAAATGGGCATGATAAGTCCCCCTCACCCCCTTTCCTGTTTTCCGGTCTTGACCACTTGTCTGTTGCTCCTTTAAACTCCCTGTGCTGAGGCTGCCGCTCCCAGAGTTATGCTTTCGGCAGGTTCCTTCTGTTGTTCAGTCGCTCAGTCCTGTCCCGATTCTTGTGACCCCACGGGCTGCAGCACGCCAGGCTTCCCTGTCCTTCACTGTCTCCTGGAGTTTGCTCAAACGCATGTCCATTGAGTCAGTGATGCCATCCAACCACCCCATCTCTGTTGCCCCCTTCTCCTCCTGCCCCCGGTCTTTCCCAGCATCAAGGTCTCTTCCAGTGAGTCGGCTCTTCGCATCAGGTGGCCAAAGTATTGAAGCTTCAGCTTCAACATCAGTCCTTCCAGTGAACATTTAGGGTTGATTTCCTTTTGGATTGAGTGGTTTGATCTCCTTGCAGTCCAAGGGACTCTCAGGAGTCTTCTGTAGCACCACAGTTTGAAAGCATCAATTCTGCAACTCTCACATCCATACATAGCAATTGTGTTTAAAGAACCGTCTGCTCCAGTTGATTCTGAGAGGCAGTGTCTCAGGCTGGGTCCCCCAGAAACAGAGCGTGAGTGGGGATCCACGTGTCCATGACTTAGTGACGGAGAACTCCAGTCGGCCCTATCCCTGGGGGAGTTCCAGAGCATCCACAGTACCACAAAACCAGTCCCCGTGGAGAAGCAAGGCAGCTCTTCCTCCACCGGCTGGGGTCCACTGTTGGAGAGGACGGGGCTGTGAGCAGTGGCAGCCAGCACCCTGGAACCTGCAGGACGGGGCCCCAGCCAGTGCCAGGGATCTGGGCGGGGTTCCAACAGCATGTACTGCTGTCAGGCACCCTGGGGAGTCATGGGCCCAGAGCAGTGAGATGCTGGTGTGGACTGGCTGCCATGGAGGAGCTGATGCTCGATACATAGTAACTTGGTAAAAATAAAAAGCTGTGAAGAAGATGCAAGTGGGTACACGGATGTCATGGCATTATTTGTTCCTCTGAGGCGTCCTGAGTGAGCACGCAGGGCCAGGATCTCAGCGGGCACACAGGTGTAGACCCCACACTCAGGGCCTCCGAGGAGGATGGGTTTTGTAGGTTGTTTAGTCGCTAAGCTGTGTCTAACTTCTTTGTAACCCCATGGACTGTAGCCCACCAGGCTCCTCTGTCCATGGGATTTCCCAGGCAAGAATACTGGAGGAGGTTGCCATTTCCTCCTCCAGGGGCTCTTCCCGACCCAGGGAGCAAACCCACGTCTCCTGCATTGCAGGCAGATTCTTTACTGCTGAGCCACCACAGGAGGGGTGGCACCCATATACATGGCGCTGAACCCGGGATGTCTCCCCACACTGGAGGCCATCTCCTGGGGAGGAAATTTAACACAGGTGATGTCCAAACAGTAAACATAGTTTATTTTTCTTAGCTTTGAAAAAGTAGCACAGTCACAGGAAACGTTTCCGGTAGTACAAAATAGCATTCTAAAGAAAACTGCGTCTCCCTGCCACCTCCAGTCCGTGGTCCCCTGCCCAGAAACCGCTGACGGTTTCGCACGTCTCCTTTCAGAACCATTCTCGGCGCATCTGAGACTGTCTCTGCATGTGTATGTATTTCCTGCACATACACATGTTGTTTTAACACCAGTCTGACCTTGCTGTTCATTGTGTTCCATGTCCTGAATTTTCTTTTTCTCATAGTGCTGAGACCTTTCCCTGTCAGCGCAGTAGGTCTACCTCATTCTTTCCACTGGCCTTGTGTTCCCCCCTCACTGTGTTTGTTGAACCAGTCCCCTCCCAGCGGACACGTTGCTGGTCTCCAGTTTTGTGTGCCATAAACCTCGCGGGGAGCATCTTGTGCAAAGGTCTTGGTGCCCATGTGTGTTGCATCTGCAGCGGAAATGCCTGGCCTCGGACTGGCCGGGTCATGTGAAGGTTGAACAGGGTTTTCCTGGGGGGCTGGGGCTGGCAGGGGTGGGAGAGTGGGGGACGGGGAGGTGTTCGTGTGCGGAGAACAGTGTCAGGACATACAGGAGCTGGCAGCCGAGGGCAGGGTGGCCTGCCTCTGACACAGACGAGGTCTGGGGTCCTGCCCGATGTTCGAATGCTGCATCATTTGCCAGGGTGTCACTCCAGCTCTGAGAGTCCGAGGGGGCAGGCGGCTCCTTCTGAGGGCTCTGACACCGTGCAAGGCACTTTGTCTGTCTTCTTCTTGGGTTCTGTGGCGCTGTCATCAAGCCGTGTTGTTATCACCGTTTTATCCCGGGCTCGCAGAGATCCAGTGACTTGCCCAGTTCACACCGCCAGTGAGTGACGGAGCCCACATCATCCCGCAGGCCAGTCCTTTCATCTCTACCATATAACTCCCTGCTCTTTGCTGGAAATTCCTTGCTGGGGATGCTCTTTCACTGGCTGTCTGTCCTGTTGGACCACAGGCCCCATGGGGGCAGGGATCATCGTCTCTCTCATCCCCTGCTGTCTTCCCAGAGTCCAGCACAAGGCCTGGCATACAGTTGGCATTCAGTGGGCGTTTGTTGAATGACCAAGTGAAGGTTAAAGTACTGGTCCATTCCATTACAGCAGAACTATTATTTGCTTATGGAAATAGACTCATTTTTTTTTTTTTAATGAAACATCTTTCTTTGCAAACCAGTTTATCTCCTAGGAATCTGACATTTTGCTTTTTTTCCCCCTCTCTGGGAGTGAAACGAGGATGTCTGTTCTGTAGAATGTCACCAGAGGAAGGAATTTGAACATTTCCTTTTAGAAATTTCTGCGTAAAAAGTTAAAGCGAGAGGAAACCCTACTTGAAGATTTCAGTCGCCATGGCTACCGGGTAATCCAGCGAATCGCGCCCTTACACATGGTTTCCACTAGACCTTCAACCACCGTGTCTCAGTTACAGAATTTTGGCTTTAAAGTGAGTTTAATACAGCGAGGCTTTGAGAGGAGACTCCTGCCGCCGGGTGAGCTTCTCCCAGACCCCTGTCCATCAGGGCTCGCCGTCACCACCATCCCGTGGGTGCAGGGACTGCCTCCTCCGCTTCAGGGTCGAGCACGCTGAGCCCCGGAGCTCTGTCTGGTGTGCGCGTGCGCCGACTCGCTCTTTATTTGTTGACTCGTTTATTCACTCAATAACTGTTTCCTGAGCCCCTTCGCTGCCTCCGACACTGCTCCAGGCACTGACCCTCCGTGCGGGGTAAGAAACACGCAGCCTTCACCCCAGCAGAGGGTGTATTCCAGCGGGAGAGACAGACAGTACTATGAACGGTAAACACTGACCCATGTGTGAAGGCCGTAAGACAGGACGACGTGGGAGAGAGAGGCTGGGAGAAGGTGTGGCAGGAAGGTCCCTAAGGGCATGTGGCTTTTGAGCAGAGATCCAAGAAGAAGGAGCCCACCCCTGGGTGTCTGGGGAAAGAGGGTTTCAGGCGGTGAGAACAGCACACGCAAAGGCCCCGAGGCCAGCACCAGCTTGGAGAGGTTGAGACCGATAGTCGGGTCGATATTGTCCCACCTGGTATCGAGCAGTGGTTGGAGGGAGGTAGATGGGGATGGAGACCTTGAGGGCCAGGGCAGAGCAATCCAATTTATTTATTTTTAAAGAGTTTTTTTTTTAATGTGGACCATATTTAAAGTCTTTACTGAATTTGTTACAATATTGCTTCTGTTTTTATGTTTTGGTATTTTGGCCGTGAGGCATGTGGGATCCCAGCTCCCTGAGCAGGGATTGAACCCGTACCCCTGGTGTTGGAAGGCGAGGTCCTAACCAGTGGCCCACTGGGGAAGTCCCGGGGCAGAGTGTTTGGCATTTGGGGTTCGCTCTGGTCGCAGCAGAGAGCTGAGGGTGCACTTTTGGTGGAAGCTGGCGTGGAGGCTGAAACCTGCTGCTGAGGAGGGATGTCGGGGGTAGGGGGGGAGACGTGACCTGGTTTAGGTTATATTTTGGGGAGGGGGCAACGGGGAGAGGGACTGAGGAGGGTTTCCAGGTTCCAGGCCAGCGGGGTGGGCAGTGGGACTTGTGTGGAGGACGCAGACTTGACACCAGGGACCAAGAGTTCTGTCCTGGGATGTTTCATTTGAGGTACCATCAGATTTCTAAGCAGAGAGGGGGATGGAATTGAAGGAGGTTTCCCTTTGGCTTTTCTTTAAAAAATTTTTTTTGGCTGTGCCGCATGGCATGTGGGATCTTAGTTCCCCTACCGGGGTTGGAACCCACACCCCTTACCCTGGAAGCAAGCGGTCTTAACCCCTGGACCACAAGGGAAGTCCGCCGTTTGGCTTTTAAAGATGAGGGATGTTGAAGCTTTCCCAATGGGGCTGGCCCATTGGAGGGGACATGCCAGTACTGCAGGGAACAGGGGGACGGGCAGCTGCAGGGTGACGCCCTGGAGTTGGTGAGAGGGGATGGGAGGTGGGGGGGTGCCTGGACTGCAGGCGAGGCCCCCTCTTCCCCAGCAGCCAGAGGGAGGCAGGGCGGGCTCCCGGATGCCAGGGCCAGGAGCGGGTGGGCTCACTCTCCTCTGATTCTCTCAGTTTCTTTCAGCAAAGTGAGAGGGACTTGGCAACTAGTGGAAAGAGAGAATTGATTATGTTGTGAAGGCAGACAGGTTCCCGGGTTTGCATCCAGTCAATCAGTACCCAGCAAGCTGCTCAGCTCGGACATCCACTGAGCTCTTCCTCCAAGCCAAGCGCTCCCTCCAGAGAGGTCACGAGTACTATCCTCATTTACAGATGGATAGGGTGACAGAGGCTCAGAGAGCTGCAGCAGCTTTGCCCAAAGTCACACAGCTCGTTGGTCTGGTCAGGTTTTGATGCTGGGCAGCCTGGGAACCAAGCCTGAGGCGCAGACTTCTCATCTTTCAAGAAGAGATGAGACCACCTGGGCCTGTCAGCAGAGCATCAGGGACATAGGAGACGCGGTGGCACCTGCCGTGTTCTGAACGCCATACTCAGCCCCCCCACAGGTGCCTAAGTGATGGCCGCCCGGCCCTGCCCCATTTCTGTTCCCTGGGTCCCTGGTAAGTGCTACTTGCTGCTGGCATCTTGAGGCTGCACAGCGTTTTCATTGCTTCCAGAAGTCCTTCCACCAGGGGATCTCATTAAGTCCATTTTGCAATGAGAACATTTGGCAGGAGGAAGGGAAGGTAGTTCTCATAGTTATTTTTCAAACCTGAAATAACTTGTCTGGTGAGAATGGAGAGGCACCAGGATCTGGCCTGACACTCCGCCCTCCACCCTGCCCTTCACGCTGCCTGCTGCCCTCCCCCAACACACATACTTACTGTCCCCGCATCTTCCACTTGGACAGAGACGCTCGCTGGCAGGCGTCTCACTGCCCCTCTGCCCCGCCCCCACAGGAGTTCTCAAGTGGAACCAACTTGAGGCCCCCCTTGGGGGCTTCTGCATCCAAACACGCTGCTATAACCTCGGTCCTGTTTTCAAGGAAAGCCGACCATCAGCTCAGACCTTCTTGAGAGAGGGTTTGTGCTCTCACGACAGCTCGGATGTGTTCTGTTGCGCCAGTGTTCGGTTGCTTTTGTTGTTCAGTGGCTCAGTCGTGTCCGACTCTCCGCGACCCCATGAATCACAGCACGCCAGGCCTCCCTGTCCATCACCAACTCCCGGAGTTCACTCAGACTCACGTCCATCAAGTCGGTGATGCCATCCAGCCATCTCATTCTCTGTCGTCCCCTTCTCCTCCTGCCTTCAATCCTTCTCAGCATCAGGGTCTTTTTCAGTGAGTCAGCTGCTCACATCAGGAGGCCAAAGTATTGAAGCTTCGGCATCAGTCCTTCAAGTGAATATTCAGGACTGGTTTCCTTTAGGATGGACTGGTTTGATCTCCTTGCAGTCCAAGGGACTCTCAAGAGTCTCCTCCAGCACCACAGTTCTAAAGCATCGATTCTTCGGTGCTCAGCCTTCTTTATGGTCCAACTCTCACATCCGTACGTGACTACCGGAAAAACAGGGCTTTGACTCTGGTTTACATGGACCGTTTTTGGCAAAGTGATGCCTCTGCTTTTTAACATGCTATCTAGTGGGGCTAAGGATGGTTAACTCACTGCTGAGACTCAGGGGCAGGTGATTTTGTGTAGAGCCCCGAGCTCTCTGGAGGGCGCAGGGCCTGAGGGAGGAAGGCAAGGTTTCTGCCGGGCCTGCTGGAGACCAGCCTGTGCCTGGGATCCGATCAGGTGTGGGCAGAGGCTCTGAAGCTGCCAAGCCAGACTTGTTCCCAGTCTGCTGCAGATGGCGGTTGGAGGGCTGAGCTGGGAGTTCTTCCTGTTCTTTCTGGGATGAGTGAAAAAACAAAGTCTGGGGCTTTCAGGGAATTCCGCCTGCTGTGTGCCCTGGGTCTCATCAGATGGGAAGGGACCCGGCGCCCATACACCAGCCCTGGCAGCCGGGAATTCCAAAAAGGACTGAGGGCACTCAGCATGGCCCACAGGGTCCACGAGCTATCCCCAAGGGTTGCTACTGCGGCGCTTCATTGGCCAAATCAGAAACATCTCAGGTCTCACTTGTCTTCAGTTGAATTTTGGAGCAGGCGGAGCTGAATGTCAGCCTTCACCCGTGGCACGACGCAAGGTCTGGTGGGGGCCTCTGGCTTCTCGGGCTCCTGCGTCCCTTCTTCCCCTGCATTTCTGCTGGCCCCATTTGGGCTTCCCAGGAAGCACTGGTGGTAAAGAACCCACCTGCCAATGCAGGAGATGAAGGAGACGTGGGTTTGTTCCCTGGGTCAGAAAATTCCCCTGGAGGAGGGCATGGCAACCCAGTTCTTGCCTGGAGAATCCCATGGACAGCGGATCCTGGCGGGCTACAGTCCATGGGGTCGCAAAGAGTCGGACGCGACTGAAGCGACTTAGCATGCGTTCAGCCAAGACTCACCCACCCCCTGTCCCTTAGTACCCTCAGGGCTCTGCTCATTGTAAGAGCCACCACTGTCATTCTGTGTGTGACGGCTTTGTGGAGACATAGCTGACGGACCACATACGTATCTTGATGAGTTTTCACACATTCCCGAGGACCCGCCACTGTGAAGAAAATACTCAGCGTGTCCCTCACCCCCGTCAGTTTCCTCCTGCCCCTCTGCAGTCCATCCCTCCCGCCCTGCCCTCAAGCAGCCACTGCTCTGCTCTCTGTCACTGTAGGATGAGTCTGCGTTTTCTGAACTTTTCTATGAATGGAATGGGACTCCCCGTGCTCTTCTGCATCTGGTTTCTTTCTCTCCGCTTAATCACGTGAGGTTCATCCATGGCCTAGTGGGTATCAGCGGCCCATTCCTTTTTATTGCTCAGAACCGTTCCGCTGCATGGAGGTACCAGTGTGCGTATCCCTTTATCTGTTGACAGACACTTGGAATGATTCCGCCTTCTGGCTCGTATGAGTACAGCTGCTGTGAGCGTTCTTGTTCAAGTTTCTGTATGGACACGTGATTTCCTTCCTCTTGGGTAATACATCTAGAAGTGGAGTGGCTGGATCACATGGTAGGCGTATGTTAGAATTTTTTAGAAGCTGCCATACTGTCTTCCAGTACCATTTGGTCTCATTTTGTGTCTCATCCCCTGAGAGTTTCACTTGCTCACATCCTCACCGTCACTTCTTGGTCCAACACTGCCATTTTGTCGGGGAAGATGGTTTTGAAGATGCTGAAAGTAGCAAAAGACCCCACATAAAGATGGGCCAAACCAAAAGGATGTGTGTTACTTCACATGATTCACCTCATGGTACAGGGGGTGTAGTGCAGGGTTCATTAAACTGTGGCCTGTGAGCTAAGCATGGGTTTTACATGTTTAAAAGATTAAAAAAAAAAAACCAAAAAACCCCCAAAACAAAAAAATATGTCTTAGAAGCCAGATGTGGCTAGCAAGACCTAAAATATTCACTATCTGGCCCTTTTCAAAAGTTTGTCACAGGACTTCCCTGGTGGCCCAGTGGTTAAGAGTCCCACTCCCAAAGCTGGGGGCACAGGTTTGACCCCTGGTCAGGGAAGTTCTGCGTGCTGCGTGGCACAGCCCATAATTAAATAATTTTAAAAGTTTACCGCATCCTGAATTAGTGGATTAACCCCCGTTCTTTCCATCTTCCTACTGTCCCTTCAGTGTCTTGTCCGCTCATGGTCCCAGAATGGCTGCCACAGCTCCAGTCATTTCTGGGAGACTCTTCAACATCCAGCTAAGGGAGAGGGGGTGCATTGGGAGGAAGACTTCTCCCTGAGCCCAGCCAGCAGACTCCGCCCCGCCCCAGATCCCATTGGCCAGGCTTTTGGTCCCATTCACATGCTTTTGCTGCAAGAGAGGGTGGAAGGTGAGTAGTCAGCGTTTTCAAGACTTGCTCAGGAAGGAAGAATGTTGCTCACAGCTGTGTTCTTCTGCGCGGGTTCTTTGATTAGTTTACTGGTGCCCTGTTGTCTTCAGTGAGTTTGAGCTGAGTGTGAGGACCTGTGTGTCCCTGGCCTTGGTTCCTTCATCTGAGGTTTGGGAGAGTGATGTCTCCTTTAAAGGCTGATGAGGACTGCTGAGGTTTATATAAGGTGCCCAATGCATTGCATATAGATCTGGAGGATGGTCTTCCAGGGTTCTTGCTGAGGGACCTTGGCTGAGGAGCTTGACCTCTCAGCCTTGCTTCTCTTGTCTGTAAAATGGGTATAAGATGGTCTTCCTGCTTACAAGGTGATGCTGAAGAGTCCGTGGATTCTCTGATTTCAAGCATCAGCCTGGGCTTGGTGTCTGGTTAGACCTTGAGAAGCGTTAGCTGAGTGCTAGGCCTCAGGATGGGCTCTGGAGATGCAAGAGGGGATTGAAAACAGCCCTGACCTTCCAGTGCCTATAGCCGGTGGGCAGAGGGGTGTGGATACTGGCCCTGATATATTTTTTTCTGTTATTTATTTTTGGCTGTGCTGTGTCTCTGTTGCTGTGTAGGCTTTCTCTAGCTGAGGCAAGTACGGGCCACTGTCTAGTTGAGGTGTGTGGGCTTCTCTTGTTGCGGGGCGCAGGCTCTAGGTGCGAGTGCTCGAGGGGCTTAGAGCTTGGGCTCAGTGCTGGTGGCACGCAGGCTTAGTTGCTCCACGGCATGTGGGATCTTAGTTCCCTGACCAGGGATCGAACCTGCATCTCCTGCCCTGGCAGGTGGAGTCTCATCCACTGCACCACCAGGGAAGTCCCGTCGCCCATATGTTTATGATGTGATGGGGAAACCCGGGGGTTGGAGAACCCAGAGGAGGCACTGAACTGAGCGGGAGAGAGTAGCAGCGAAGGCTTCCTGGAGGAGGGGGCCTCACCGAAGTCTTTAGGGTGAGTAGGAATCGGGCAGGGAAAGAGGGGAGGGTGAGACTGCAGGACCAGTATTATCTGCCTGGACTTCCCTAGTGGTCTAGTGGTCAAGACTCTGTGCTTCCAGTTCGGGGGGCGCAGGTTCAACCCCTGGTCGGGGAGCTAAGATCCCGCATGCCACATGGCCAAAAAATTAATAAATAATTTTTTAAAAGTTGTCGTGCATCTCCCCTCCCTCTCTTGCCTGCTCTGTTTCTCCTTCCTGCCTCACCCCTTCTTTCCCTTCTTCACTGGTTCGTTTACCCATTCATTCAACGAACATTTACTGAGAGTACCCAGTGTGCCAGGCAGGGGGCAACAGCAGAGAATAAGACACTCGAGGTTTATGCTCTCACGAGCCTTGCTCAGAGAGATCCCATTAAACCAGTACCAGGTAGTGAAAAGGAACGTGTAAAGGAAAGACTGAAGGCAGGAGGAGACGGGGACGACAGAGGATGAGACGGCTGGATGGCATCACCGACTCGATGGGCGTGAGTTTGAGCAAGCTCCAGGAGCTGGTGATGGACAGGGCGGCCTGGCGTGTTGCAGTCCACGGGGTTGCAGAGAGTCGGACACGACTGAGCGACTGAACTGAAAGGAAAGAGTGCTGAGACCGAGACGGTCTGGCAGCTCCTTTGTGTTGGGTGATCAGGGCAGGGACTAGGGGGAAAGACTCAGAAATACGAAGGCTGCCTGGTGTGGGGGCCACAGACTGTTGCTGGCTGCGGGAGGTACCTTTCCCCCGCGGGCAGCAGCCAGGTGGAGGAAGCTGGGGGTGGGGGTGGGGTCTCACCTTCATTGCCCTGGCGAGGTGGGGGGCTCTGGAGGGCTTTGAGTCCAGGCTGCCTCGAGGTCCCGGACTCCGAGGCTACCAGAATACAGCCTCCTGCCTCCCGGGTGGGCTGTTGTGGGGGCCTGTGAGGAGACACAGTTTTGTCAAGATGCCAAAACCGACTGGCCGCCCCCTTCCTGCCGTCCCTCCCTCCCTGCCGGGCTCAGCCTGGCTCCTGGAACAGCGTGGGCGGTGCAGAGGAGGGCCCCTGCCTGCGATCCAAGGAACAAGACGCCAGATGATAGACCTCTAGCCAGGCCAAGAGAAAGCGTGCAGTGAGCAGGACCAAGTGGGGACCGTTACTCACAGCAGCTCTGAGAGGAGAGGAGGGCGAACTGGGCGGTGGAAACCATGGGGGTGCGCCGGGGGCTCCCTGGCGCCCAGGGCCCGCTGAGCCACAGCTGCTGAGTGCGCAGGCCTCCGGCCGGCCTCCGCCAAGCAACTGGCCGTGCAGCCTTCGCCTCCGCCCTCGCTGTCTCTGTGTCCTTGTCCATATCACGGGCTGGCTCTGCTCTCTCAGGACAGAACACCCACCGTGTAGCCGTCGGCACCACCCGGGAAGGGGGGGACCATTTTCATCCCTTTCTAAAGACAAGGAAAGGGGGGCTCAGAGAGGGCGAGTCACTTGCCCTGGGCCACACAGCGCACAGTCAGTCCTGGGGGGCCTGCCTTTAACCATGTGTAGGGGAAATGACATGAGATGGCGCAGCGCCTGGCATGTTGTTGGTGCTGAGAAAGTGTCCACCGTGTCCTAGCAGCGTTTGAATAGACATGGATTTGGTGTTTGGGAGTCTGTTCCCTGGTGGCTCAGATGGTAAAGCGTCTGCCTACAGTGCAGGAGAGCCGGGTTCGATCCCTGGGTCGGGAAGATCCCCTAGAGAAGGAAATGGCACCCCACTCCACCCTTGCCCGGAAGATCCCATGGACGGAGGGGCCAGGTAGACTACAGTCCATGGGGTCGCAAAGAGTCAGACACGACTGAGCGACTTCACTTTGTCTTTCTTTCACTTTTCCTTCCTAAGTTTGTTCTCGGAAAAGTGAACGCTCCAGCCGTGGACAGCCCCGTCGGAGTCCGAGGCCCTGCCGCCTGCCTTTGCCAGGGCCCGCTTTGTGCACCTTGACCCGGGAGGCAGGGGTCTTGATTTCCTTTTGTGAGATGAGGCACCTCTGGCAGGAGGAGGCCACGTGAGTGCGCATGGCCGCACGGTGTCTGAGCCCGGCAGGGACGGGGGGGAGCCTTAGAGACGAGGCAGCTGGGGTTTGAGTTGGGCTCCCCTGCTTCCCAGAGATGGGGGAGTGCCACCCGGGGACCTAGTGGTTGGGGGCAAAGCCTGGTGGGCCTCAAGCCGGGGTCAGCGGGCCCAGGACCCGCCTTCTCGCCTCCCTTCAGTCCGGGCAGGAGGCTACAGAGTCCCCTCCAAGGCCTCCTGGATCGGGGGTCCTTGGTGCTTGCCGTGGCGGCTGAGGCTGAGATGGGGTCTCCGAGGTCGTCTCAGGAAACCCTGTGCCATCACGGTCAGGCTTCACTTGGGGTTCACTTGGGGCCGCCCAAGTCTGAGGAAGTAAAGGAGACAGGAAGAACAGGGGTCGTCGGGACCCTGCTCCTGAGACCACCTCTTCTGCACCCCACAGGCCAGCCCCGCTCTCCAGTGAGCCGGGGCGCTCCCAGGGGCAGTGTAGCCTGGTGGTTAGGAGCCCCGGCTCTGTGCCCAGCCCGCCCGGGCGCGAGCCTTGTTCTGTGTGTGGCTCCCACGTGACTCAGGCTCTGGTCCCCCTCATTCGGCAGTTCGGTTTCCTCGTCTGCACAGCTCTTCTGGCTTCCTCAAGTCAGGGAGGTGACAGCAGGCCTTAGCGACGGAGCACCGCCAAGGTTCCTTATCATCCGGGCCTCCCTCACTGGACACGGCGCCTGCACCTAGTAGGTCCCCGCTCAAATGCTTGTTGAAGTCAGAAGGGGTAGGGGAGGGAGGGTAGGAGAGGGGAAAGGGAGGCCTTTGCTTCTCCTTCTTCCAGCCTTTTCTTATCCTCAGGGAGAACCTTCAGGTCTTGGGGTGCAGCTTAGGGGCACTTAGTCCAGGATAGCAGGCCCGGTGCTCGGAGATAAATCTCCTGGGGGACGTCGTGACTCCTTCATCCCAGTCTAATTTCTTGTTCCCCAAGAACATCTTGCTCTCTTTCACTAACCGATCCAAACATGGGGGATTTCAGCGGCTCCTATGGAAAGGGGAGCCTAAAGGATCCTCTAAAGGAGATCAGTCCTGAGTGTTCATTGGAAGGACTGATGTTGAAGCTGAAACTCCAATACTTTGGCCACCTGATGCGAAGAGCTGACTCATTGGAAAAGACCCCAATGCTGGGAAAGATTGAGGGCGGGAGGAGAAGGGGACGACAGAGGATGAGATGGTTGGATGGCATCACTGACTCAATGGACATGAGTTTGGGTAAATTCCGGGAGTTGGTGATGGACAGGGAGGCCTGGCGTGCTGCAGTCCAGGGGGTTG